>NC_047664.1:36808599-37114224 GCF_011762505.2 Arvicanthis niloticus
TCCTGCCTTTGTCTCCTGGGTACTGGGATTACAGGTATGTGCTTGCACACTTAGCCCCTTCCTGCTACACTCATGGGAGGAAACATGTTATATGTGTCATCTATCCGGCCTTAGACGGTGGCATCCAATCACATTTACTTCCCTGCAAACATATCGCTTTCCTTTTCTTTCTGAATAAGATTCTGTTTTATGTGTGTATTTTAAAAAGTCATCTGTTGATGGATATCTAGCCTGCTTCTATTTCCCGGCAATTTCACATCACACCAATAAACAACCATGCATATATAGATATAGCTCTGTCTTATGTTGCCTTACTGCCTCGGGTAGATACTCAGGAGTGGGTGAGATAGTAGTTTTCGTTTTTTGTTTTGTTTTGTTTGAGGAACCTGTAAGCTCTGTAGTGGTGACAGTAGTGTCATTGTGACTGGCAGTGTGACCTTGCCAGCATTTGCTGCTGTTGGTCACCTGGTTCACAGCCATTCTGATTCTAGTGAGATGGAATCTCAGAGCAGTTTTAATGGGCATTTCCCTGATAAATAAATTATCTACTTTTCTAGATTTATTTTTATTTATTTATTTATTTATTTATTTATTTTGGTTTTTCGAGACAGGGTTTCTCTGTATAGCCTTGGCTGTCCTGGAACTCACTCGGTAGACCAGGCTGGCCTCGAACTCAGAAATCCACCTGTCTCTGCCTCCCAAGTGCTGGGATTAAAGGCGTGCACCACCACCACCCGGCTGGCTCTAAAATATCTATGGTTAAAGTTTATGTGTGTAAGTGTTTGCCTGCATATAAGTGTATATACCACCTGTGTGCCTAGTGCCTGAGGAGGCCAGAAGAGGGGGTGGGATGTCCTGTAACTAGAGTTACAGGAGTTTGTTAGACTCCTGATGTGTGTTCTGCGAACTGAACCTAGGTCCACTGAATTTGGTTTCGGACCCGGGACAAGGGACTGAGATGCGTATTTCACATATCAAAGCAGACTAGGCCTTCAGGTTCTCCCAGCATCCCACGGCCCCTACCTGGCACACCCTGCCCCAACCATGAACTTTTTTAGCCCAGGGGCTGGGCTGCCCTTCCCCCAAGATTCCTCCCTATAGAATCCGGACATTTTGGTCCTTCTCCCTCTTTCCCTTCCCCTTCTCCCTCTCCCTGCCTCCTTTCCCCCTCTCTCTCCCTCTCTGTCCTCCATTTTTTCTCTCCCTCCTCCCACCCCCTCTCTCTTCATGGCCACTCCTCTGGCCACCTCTTTCTTTGGGGCCAGTGAACTCACCCAAGAGCAGTTCTCTAACAAACCTGCCTTTATTATATTTTACTCTGGCTTGAGTTGGCTCATTTCACGGGTGGAGAAATAGCCTAGCATGCTACGAGCACAGTAAGTGCTCTTAACTGATGATTTATGTCTCTAGCCCCTAGACTTACAATGTTTTAAATTTATTTTATTTGTTGTCTTGGTCAAGGTTCTCTAAAGGAGCAGAACTGATAGAATGAATATAGATGTATATTAAAAGGGAATGATTAGGGTTTATTAGAGTGGTTTACTGGCCATGGGCTGAGGAGTCTGACATGGATGCTTCTTAACAGAAAGGCCAAGAGATTATTCAGTCCACAAGGCTGGGTGTCTCAGCAGTCCCTATCTGGTGCTGGAACCCAGTGGATTCCTAGAGAGCTGCTAGTCTTCAGTCTACGTTGGTATCCCAAAGAAGTAGATTCTAATACCAGTGAAGGGAATGCCTTGCCAACAGCGTAGATGACCTTGCCAGCAAGAGTGAGGACAAAGCAGGCAAACAGCAAAAGCTTCCTCCTCCCATGTCCTTTGATGTGGGCTGCCACCAGAACGCATGGCCCAGATTTAGGGTGGGCCTTCTCACCTCAAATGGAGATACAGGGTCAGAGGACAATTTCATGGATTTCTTTCCTATCACCTCTACATGGATTCAGGAGATGGAACTTGGTTGTCAGGCCTGCATGGCAAGTGCCTTTACCTCCTGAGCCATCTCACTGAGCCAGCTTACCCAGTTTTTAAAATGTAAGCTTCAAAGTATTCCCAAACAATCCTCTGGATTTTACTGAAGTCTGTTGTAAGATCCCCTTCTGTATTTCAATTCTATTGAGTTTTATCTTTCTTTGGGTTAGGCTAGCTAGAGGTCTATCAATATTTCTTTTAAAAATCTTTAAAATTTTATTTATTCATGTGTGTGTGTGTGTGTGTGTGTGTGTGTGTGTGTGTGTGTGTGTTCGTGTGTTTGAACATGTAGAGGGCAGAGGACAACTATCAGGAGTTGGCTCTCTCCTTCCACCATGTGGATTCTGCTGGAGTTTGAACCCCTGTGGTGTCAGGCTTGAGGCAAGTGCCTTTACACACTGAGCCATCTTGCCAGCCCTGCCTTTTTTCCTGCCTGCCCTGGGCTCATGCTCCTCTTACTCTGAGTGCTGGGACTACAGGTGTGAGCCACTGTTGTGTGAGCTTCTCCTGAGGAGACGCAACTTACATTTGTCTCCACACCCCAGGCAGGGAACTCGTGATAGACCAAAGCTCTGACCACACCAGAGTCCAACTTGGTGAACTCCTGAATGTCTTGTGTGATAATAAGTACATTTATTATACTTACAGAAGTATGATTGAGGGGTCACTAATGGGAGTGGGAACTCAAAAGTATCTGTATGACCACAAGGCCAGCCTAACATGGGAGAGAACCGTGTAAGGGGCAACCATGGAGCTCTCTCTCTGTACAGCTAACTTGCAAGCAGCTTGACAGTTCTGAGTCCCTCTTCCCAGCAGCTTTGTGGGTCAGAGTCATCCGCTCACCCACCCAGCAAGATTACTATTTCTATAGCCTTGGGACACAGCTCCCGTGAATCTTTTTTAGTTCTTTAAAGATTTATTTTATTTATTTTGTGTATATGAGTACACTGTTGCTTCAAACACACCAGAAGGGGACAATGGATCCCATTACAGATGGTCATGAGCCACCATAGAGTTACTAGGAATTGAACTCAGGACCTCTAGAAGAGAGCAGTCAGTGTTCTTAACCACTGAGCCATCTCTCCTTTCCCATGCATATGAAGTTTGTTTCCTTCTGAGTCTCGTGAGCCTTCTCACTCCTTCGTGGAGAGACTGCTTCAACTGGAGAAACTGCTGCCTACCAGTCACAGCACCTGCCTATGTCTTATTCTTTTAGTCTTTACCTGTTTGCACCAGGATATTCACTCTTTCTTGCCATCTCCTGCTTGTGTTTCTAATACCTCCAGGTGCATTGTTACGTTATATATTTTCAGTCTTTCTGATCTTTTAATGTAAACTCAGCTTCGAGCTCTCCCCTTAGAACCTCCTCAGCTGTATCCCAGAGGTCGGAAAAAGTTGTGCTTTCATTTTCATTTGATTCTAGTAGCATTTTAATTCTCCCCTTGATGTCTTCAGTGAGCCACTGCTCATTCAAGTGAGTATGTTTAGTCTACGTGTAGTCATGTGGTTTCTGTTGCGATTGATATCTATTGATTTGATAATATAAAATAAGTTACTTGGTAAATTTGTTAAATAAACTTGTTTTGCAACCTAGAATGTGACCTATTTTAGGGAAGGCTACATAGGCTTCTGAGAAGAATATCCCGTAGGTGTCTGTATCATTATTGTATCACAATGTGCCTGACCTTTCATGCCCTTTAGTATTTGTTTTATAACACTAAGGATATGATGTATGTGATGTATAGCCTTACAATTGTTATGTAATGTAATTACCGTTATCATCTGTCACCTTCCTTGAAACAGTGATGCTACTGTACCTAACAACCAATTGTTTTTGAATGATTCTCTCTCTCTCTCTCTCTCTCTCTCTCTCTCTCTCCTCTCTCTCTCTCTCTCTCTCCTCTCTCTCTCTCCTTCCCTCCCTCCCTCACTCTAAACTTTATCTCTTCCGGGGCACAATGGGTAAGGGCAAGCTTGATAAATCTCTGGGCCCCACATGAAGAGGGAACTGATTCCCACAAGTTTTCTTCTGACTTCCATATATGCACCATGGTGCGCACACACACACACACACACACACACACACACACACCATAAATAAATATGAAAAATATGTGAAAGTTATGTAAGCTTTGGTAGGGAAGTGGGAGGCTCCATTTGCTTAGTCAGTTGATTTCCATTCTTCATTGACTCTAAATTGGATGTCATTGCTAGTGAGATATATTTCTTGGAGATAGCAGATACATAGGCTCTGTTTTATTTAATCCAGCCACCTAGTCTCAGTTCTTTTATTGGTGAGCTGTGAGGCCACTTATATTTAAGATTGCTACTGACACAGGATTGCTAACGTTGGCTGGATTCATGCTTGTGTGTGGTACACATGTATGTTGTGCATGCATATGGAGACCAGAGGACAATTCTTGGTTATTTCTCAAGAGCCAACTACTTCATTTTTAGAAATGGGTCTTGTTTTGCTTTGTGCCTTCCAATTAGGCTGGACTCACCAGCTAGCAAACTGTCTGTCTCCATCTCTCCAATGCACATACTGCCACACTTGTGTTCAAACTCAGGTCTCCATTTTTGTGTGACAAACATCCACTATCTGATATACCGCCCCAGCCCCACTCATTTTTCTGTCCTATTGGTATTTGATATTTCCGGGTTACTGTGTTGGGCATGGTAGACTCCTTCCTGACTCTCCTTTGTTCCCTTCATTCCTATTTACACTGTCATTTGTATGAGTGTGTGTGCGTGGGTGTGTGTAGGTCAGAGGACAACTTGCAGGGGGTGATTCTCTCCTTGTACCATGTAGATTTGAACTCAGGTTTACAAGCTTGGCAGCAGTGCCTTTACCCACTGAGATATCTCATCTGTTGTCTAAGAACTCCAGAGATCCAGCAGAACACTGAACATCCACAGCCACATCTACCCAGCAGGGGGGTTCATGTTTCAGGCAGTGGTGTGGTTTTTTTTTTTTCCTCTTACACTTGACAAACACTCTCTAGCTAAAATATTAACCTTCCCAGGGGATATGAACTACAGAGTCCCAGAAGGGTGGAAAAATCTGCCCAGTCCACAGACTGTAAGGCGAGGTACGGCCAGAAGAAGAGGTCTGGTCTACAAAGAAGAGAAGCTGCTGAAGCAAGGGCAGCTCTGAAGTTAGGGCTGCTCTGAAGTTAGGGCGGCTCTGAAGTTAGGGCGGCTCTGGCCGACTTTGGATACTTGTCCAATACAGGTTCAGCATCAGCAACAAGCAGCAGCCTTTGTGTCCCCAGTGGTCTTCAATCCTCAGGGACCTAAGTGCTGGGATTAAAGGAGTGTGCACCACTACCCTTTTTCCTTTTCCTTTTTCTGTTGCTCCTTTCTGTGTTCCTTCATAACAGTCTTCTTTGTTCCTCCTCTGCTTTCATTTTTCCCAGCTTCTCTGAATTACTTGAGTCTACCCTTTCCTGGCTGCTTTTTTTTTTTTTTTTAAATTGGTGAGGTCACACAGAAGCCTTTATTAGTTTTGGCACACTCTGTTCTGTGGTCATTGGTGATGTAATCACACACCTTGTGTGCTTTGCTGCTGTTGCTGCTATAGTAGTTTGATCCCCTGAGTGGTGGTGGTGATTTAGCCCTCAAGAGTGAGCTGCTCACTAAGGTGTCTGGATGAAGTCCGAAGAGCTACCCAAACCAGCCAAAACCAGCCCAGGCACAAACCACAACATGGAAACCCAAGAACCATGTAAAAGAGCAAGACAGTAGGACTCCTCTAAAAAAAAAAAAAATCACAACTCCTGAACTCAGAGATTCTGAAATTGGTTAGAGGAATGCAAGAAGAAATGACCAGTGGCCTTGGGAGGACCTGGAGCAAGCAGGTGAATGGAATAATCAACCCAGGGCCTGCAGAAGGCCAGCATCACAGAGAAGAGGCAGTCAGACAGATGGCAAGTCAGCAGCATGGGGCCAGCAAGACGACCCAGTGGGTTAAGATTAAGGGTCTGCCACACTGACCACATGCATTTAAAGCTCTGAGACCCACATAGTGGAATGAGGAAACCAGCCCTCACAAATCATTCTCTGACCGCCACAAATACATTGTGGCACATTTGTGTACACACACACACACACACACACACACACACACAAATAGGCAAAGGTAATGTCTTAGTCACCTTTATATTGTGATCAAGGCAACTTATAAAACAAAGCATTTACTTTGGCTATGGCTTTAGAGCTTAACAGCCCATGTTGGCAGAGAGAAGGAACAGCTGAGAGCTCACATCTTTCTTTTTTTTTTTTGTTTTGTTTTGTTTTGTTTTGAGACAGGGTTTCTCTGTGTAGAGATGGCTGTCCTGGAACTCACTCTGTAGACCAGAACTCAGAAATCCGCCTGCCTCTGCCTCCCAAGTGCTGGGATTAAAGGCGTGCACCACCACTGCCCAGTGAGAGCTCACATCTTGATCCACAACCATAAAGAGGCAGGAGGGGCTAGTGCTGAGAGATGGGGGAATAGACACTGGGAATGACGCAATCTTTGGAAACCTTGAAGCTTGCCACTGGTGACTCACCAACAAGAGCACCCAAAGACTGGGAGACTGTAGGGGGAAATTTAGAAAACAGCACCCAGTCCAGCTTATTTCTGGGCAACCACCATGTTCCGGATGGTGTTCTTCTAGGCTCTGATTGGGGCTCCGACTAGCTAGATGTGCAGGCCCTAGCACCCATGAGAAGCCAGTGTAGCGGATGGCTCTGCCAATCCACCACACTGCATCCACAAAGCTCGGCTGAACCCCAGACAATATCTGCCTTCCTTGCAGTACCCAGTAGAAACGAGACTCTTAAAGCTTAATGATTATCTAAAGGATTTATATATTTAGAAATGCTCAATCAACGAGATGCTCACACAATTAGAGCTGTTACCCAATATCTAACCTTTTGATAGAAGTTGCTACCCAGGACAGCTTTCCACCCATCTGTGGTTCTCCATGGCTGATAGCCTCCTCCTTCTCCTCTTCCTCTTCCTCCTCCTCCCCTTCCTCTCTTTCTCTCCCAGCTCCACCTCCTCTCCTGCTGCCTAATCATGGAGCTCCATTGCAAATACAATGTAGTGGAATAAGTGTCCTGCTACAGGAGACCCCAGAAATGGAGTCTGGGGACAGGACCTGGAATGTCAACCTAATGAGGCATTTAGTAAGCCACCTCTGGTCATCTGGATATCTTTTCATTTTTCTTTTGCAGAAGTTACTGCATTTAAGTAGGACAAAGGGGGGATTATATTCAGGAGAGGCTGCCTGGGCACTGGGAGGGGAGATGGGCTAAAGGAAGAAAAGGGTGATAGAAGACTGGAGAGGAATAAGAGAATAGAAGGGCTCAACAATTCCACAGTCCAGTGGATACATATATGAATATGTGGGCACACACATGAATATGTGGATACATACATGAATACATGTGCACATGGAACTCAGATCAAGTGAGATATAACCTAGAAACCTCTTTCAATAATAAAAACACAATATATCCTGGACTGGGGATATAGTTTCAAGGGAGAGCAGTTGACTAACATGTACAAGCATGAGTCCTGGGTTCCATCCCCATCACTGTAAACCAGACAAAACACTTACTGAGCATTCTCATGACAGGCACCAAGGCTCCACTTGTTTCAAATGACCCCACTGAATACTTAAAACAGTGAAATAGGTGATTTTACAGTCCCCGTCCATGGGTGAGAACTGAAGCTCAGAGACTGAATCCTGTCCAAAGTCAGACATTTAGGAGCTGTCAAGGTCAAGCCTAAGGCTGTCTGGTGCTGATCCCTGGCTGCCGGCTTCATCACTGCAGGTGCAGGTGGAGAACTGAGAGCTGAAGCTGGGAGCACAGCTCACCCTTGATCTCGTCTCCATGATTTCACAGTCTCAGTTGTAACACCATCTCAGCCCACCTGAACTTAAACACAGGAGTCTCTTCTCCCAGGTGGCTGAAGACCTCGTCAACCGTTCTGGCAGAATGTGAGATGTTAGGTTAGGGAGACCTGCTTGATGGAGGTGTTTGACCAGAAGTCTAAGGGCACGGGAGTTCTGATTACTGCCCTGGAGCTGTTACAGGGGTTCTGAGCATCACTGCTAGGGACTCTGCGGAATAACCCTGTGCCTAAAGCCCTACCAGAAATCCATTTGTTCTCTCCACCACTGCCCTCAAATGCACTTCATTACCTCAAAGGATTTGGGACAAAACTGAAACGAAACAAAAACTTGTCAGATGTCCCGGGAGCCATGTTTCTTCCTTCTCCAGAATTTCTCCATGATCAGGGACAAAAGTAAGGGACCTTCTATTTACTGAGTTCTTACAACAGGCAGGCTGCTTTATATTTACCCCTGACATTCCTTGTATACTTGCCTGGTGTCACCTATTTACAGATGGGAAAACCCAGACAGAGCTAAAGAAGATTACCAGCACAGTGCATGCTCGTCACATGTCAGCTCACACCGTTGGGTCCTGAACTTCCTTTGGAGCAGAGTTTATTCTCAGCCATGGTTGGCTGAAGAAGCCACTTTCTGAGGAATGCCCATTTGTAGCCTGCTGTTTATATCCCCAAGTCCCTTGGCAGTACCAGTTGAGCCCGGTGGTAGACAACAGCAAAGGCAAGGAACTATCCTCAGTCACATGACTGCTCATCACAGCTGCCAGACAGGGACAGTAGGTTCAGAATTTGATCCAGCTTGTTGGATCTACTGCAGCCTGAAGAAGGAGCCAAGGTGGCTAGAATCAGAATGTAGTCTGTGGAACAGGGAATGAGGCAGCTTCCAGTTGCTAAGGATTTCAAAGTTCTTAGGTTTCTACCTCTTTCATCCACCCACCCTCCCATCCATCTATCCATATGCTCACTGAGCTATACATCTTGCCACCTATATATTTACCTGTCCCCTCACTTATTCATCCATGCATCCATCTGTCCACCTTTCTGCCATCCATCCAACCATACAAGCATCCATCCATCCATCCATCCATCCATCCATCCATCCACTCATCCATTTGTGGAGAGTTTTTGGGGCCACTTCTAGAAACTTGGCAGGAATTTGACATTGGGCCAGGACACAGAAGTAAGCTCAGGCAGGAATCTGATTTTTGGCTAGAACAAAGAAGTAGGCTTCAGGCAAGAATCTGACTTTGGGCTAGGACAGGGAAGTAGGCTCAGATATCTTGGTCACCCTGATGACCCTAGAAACAGTGATCACGGGACTTTGTTTATTGCCTTGTTTGTTCCTTGACTATTTGTGTTCACTGCCCTTGTTTGTTTCTTGACCTAGAACTGACATTATTTGCATGTAATTAAAATGGTATAAAAGCAGACTGGGGGAAAAATAAACCCACCTCAGTCTCAGAACTGGCTGGGGTCATGTTATAGTGTTGTCCAATTGTCCTTTTCTTTTTAATCCTTGCTCCCTCCCTGTAGAGCCCATTGACTGACTGAGCTGGCTTGGCCATCTATCCATCCATCCATTCATCCATCCACCTACCCACCCACCTATCCATCCATCCAACCATCTACTCATCCATTCATCCATCCACTCATTTATTTACCAATCTATCCATCCATCCATCCATCCATCCATCTACCCACCCACCCACCTATCCATACATCCATCTATCCATCCATTCATCCATCCACTCATTCATTTACCAATCCATCCATCCATCCATCCACCCACCCACCCACCCACCCACCCACCCACCCACCTATCCATCCATCCATCTATTCATCCATTCATCCATCCACTCATTCATTTACCAATCTATCCATCTATCCATTGGTCCACCTTACTATGCAACTATCCACCCACACACCTATCCATCCACCCATTCACCTGCCTATCCATCTGTTTATTCACCTTCCAATCTATCCATCTACCCACATATCCATACACCCATATATGTGACCCTTCATCACAAAGAACAAAGGTAGAGGAATTAGTTTTTACATTTGCTGTGACGCTAACTTTTTCTGATCTGTGTTGGCAAACGAGGTGGCCTGCAGCCTGGCAGTGTCTTGATCCTAATACATTTTGATCTTGGGAAAATGATCTCTCCACTGAGGAACTGGGACACAGAAGAGATCATTCTGCTGTCCTGTGCATTCCTATTTAACTTCAGTTAAGAGTTTAAAGACAGGCTGGGAGTTGAGGGTTGACTTACCAAGCTCAGCAAAGGGGTGGATTCAAGAATGTATCCTGATGCTGCCACTCACTTGTAAGGTAGGAATAAGGTCGCAGGCTCTCCTTTTCCCTCAGAAATGTAGGGAGGACTCCACAGAGTAAATGATGCAGAATGTCTTGAGAAGGTCATAAGCAAGAATACTTCAGACCCAAGGGCCCAGGCTCTAGCTCAGGACAGATCCTGTAATGGCCACCAGGGGGCAGTACACACTTACCCTAAATGCTTATATGGGTAGCAGGAGGCACCATTCCTGCTGTGTGCAGGGTGTCTGGGAATGTGGTGGGGGCCAAATCACTTAGTTCCTTGGGTCTTCAAGTAAGAATAGGAGACAGATATGTCCTAAGCAAGCCTTTCTTTTTACATTTTTATTATTTAATGTGTGTTTGAAATGGTGTAGGTTTAAAGAGGAGTGGGCAAGTTGTGGGAGCTGGTTCTCTCCTTCCACCATGTGGGTCCTGAGGGTCAGACTTGGCAGCAAGTTTCTTTACCGACTGAGCCATCTCACAGCCCCTCCTGCTCTTTTTTTTTTTTTTTTTTTTAGACAAGGTCTCATGTGGCCCAGGATGGCCTTGTAGCCAAACTTTTTGAATGCTCGATCTTCCTCCTCCACCTAAGGAGTGACAGGATTCCAAATGTGTGCCGCCACACCCAGTTTATGTGGTGCTGGGGATCAAACATAAAGCTCATGCATGCTAGGTCTACGGCATACCGATGGAACTCCAGCCCAGCCCCTGACCCAGTGCTCACTGACCAGACAGTGCTACCCGGCTTTATAGTTCAGAGCCTGGTCCAGCTGTTGACTTTGGAAGTCAGCGATCCTGTAAGCATAGGACCCACAGCCAGGGCAGAATGTGGTCTGGGACCTGCTGCCCTGCTAGGAACCTTGCCATTCCCACATGAAACGTAGAGACTAGGAGGCCAGTCTTGCTTCCTTTATTTTCCAAGGCCTGAGCTGTGGCATGGGGCAACAGACATGGTCTGGGCAGGCAGAAGCCCCAAACTTACACCAGCATATATGTGGGGTGAGTTTTACTTTGTCACTTCACAGGGTGATCTTGGGTGGGAGTTCTTGAGCTGGCCTGCTCACCTGGAATATTTCTAAATGAGCATCCCACCCTCAAAATTTTGGGTGGTTATGCACAGTACTTCACTGTTGGGGAAAGAATTCAGGCTTCAGGCAGCCACAGTACATTTGTATCTCCTTAGGGGAACAGCCCCTCTCTGGGGAAACTGTTGATTAACATAGGTGTGTAGATCATTCCTGTGCTTTCTTCTGTCTACCTTGGAGGTTGTTGGAGAGATCAGTCACATGACAGCTAGGGTGAGATCAGTCACATGACAGCTAGGGTGAGATCAGTTATATGACAGCTAGTAAGAGGCTAGGTGCTGACAGTGCTAGTGAAACCCAATGGTAGCTCCTGACACTCTGTAGAGGAAGTGCTGTTGGTCATCTCCAACAAGGAGACTGAATCTAACAGCCAGAGTGTTGCTGAGGGGACAGCCCTTTAGGCTGTGAGATTGCTATCTCCTCTTTACTATTAGATTGTAAGGATGTAATTTGAATGTAAGAATGTAATTTCAGGTCTCAGCTTGAACTTAAAATTAAGAGATCCTTAAATTTGAGTTTCAGCTTACACTCAAACATTAGCTGCCCCCAGGCACATCCTGGGAGAAGCACATTCCAAAGACTCAAACAAACATCCCAGGAAGAAAGACCCAAGGTAGGAGTTTATCAGAGAGATGAGCCCCTATCACAGCACACCTGGGTAAACAGAAGCCACTTAAGCTCTTTGTTGTAAAAGATAAGGTGCAAATTTGAGTTACTGGGCCTGGGAATGGCTTTTTGAAATCCTTTATGGTTACTGTTTAAGAAGTAATTAACTGTCCTTGTGAACTTTGTAAAAAATTGTATAAAAGCTGTTTTTAGCTCCAACTTGGGGTTCCTCTTACCTGCGTGTAGGGGAGCCCCAGTATACTGGTTATCATCTTATCATCAATAAACCTCATGTTATTGCAGCGAATCTCATCCATGAGTGTTTCTGGGGGAGCGCATCTCCTGGTTTTGGACCTTTAGGTCCAACAAGATCACTAAGAAAGCATGCAGCTTGCCAGCTTTCCCACACAGCAACCTTTGCCTTTAAAGCCTGGATTCACTCACTGCTTCTGTATTTCTCTGCTGATGCAGCTATACCTGGCTGCATAGCAGAGTCACTTCAGAGACACCTGGGGGGGGGCACCCTTCCCAGCTTTTTATCTTTATTGTTTGAGATAGGCCATCCTGGATCTCCTTATGTAGACCAGGCTGGCCTCTGTCTGCTGACTGCTGGGATTAAAAGTGTGTGCCACCAGGCTTGGCTCTCTAGAGAAACCTAGGCAGAGGTCTTTTTTTTTTTTTTTTAATTTCTCAGAAAATTTCTCCTGGACAAACTGATAAAAATCAGGTCCTAATGAAGCCAGCTAGCTCAAATCAGATGAGTCAAGATTATCAAGAGGGTGAGAGACTAGTCAACGAATCTAAGCTCTGCTCTTTACTCTGGTGGGATGGCAGAATCACTAGCTTAGACATCTTCATTTACTCCACTTAGTTCTTCTTCCTAGGAGCTAATGATGATGCAGTGTGAGGCTGTGTGTGTGTGTGTGTGTGTGTGTGTGTGTGTGTATGAGAGAGAGAGAGAGAGAGAGAGAGAGAGAGAGAGAGAGAGAGAGAGAGAGACCCATACTGATGTCTCAGGTGGCCTAGAACATTCCAGGTAGCCAAGGAATGCCTCAAACACAAAGCAATCCTCCCATGTCAGCTCCTAAGTACTCGAACTGAATGAGTGAACCTCGAGCCTGACTTAACAACATAAGGCTTTAGAAGTCTTGTAAAGATAAGTGTCAAAATTCACAGAAAATGCCAACTTGTTGACTTCAGAGGTCTTCATTATAAAGCAAGCAGGGGTGTGTGGTGGTGATACTTCTAATCCTAGCATTCTGTAGGCAGAGGCTGGAGGAAAGTAAAGCCAGTGTGGTAAAGCTATATGCAAGTTCTGGGCTAGCCCAGGCTAAGTAGAAAGTGGCGGGGGGTGGGGGGAGAGAAAAAGACAGAGAACACGGGGGTGGGGGAGCAGCTGGGGCTCAACATTGGTGTCAGCAGAGAAACACTGCAGCCAGTCTCTTCCAGGGACTGCCATAGTGTCTCTTCCAGGGGCTGCCATAGTGGATCAGGCCACCAGGATAGGAAGGATGGAACCAGAGAAGTCACTGCATATCTTGGCAGGCACACACAGCAGAGTAACACAACTCAGCCTATGGTTAGGGGGGAAGAGACTACATGGAAAGGTTGTCACCATGTTGCTTTAGGGGCATGCCTTCAGTGTCCCAAAGGTCTCCCTAACCTTCTAAAGACTTCAGTCCCTCCCAACTGCACATCTATGGTGCTTTGATGAGTCCTGAGACCCTGCTCTGGGCATTCCTTGGCCCTTTCTGAGATGTGGAGGCAGAAGATAAGAATGGAGCCCTTCCCTGGCAACAAGGCCCCTTACAATTGCCTCTGGAATAAAGGAAAGGTTCTCCAGAAATCAAAAGCTGCAATCAAATATCTGTGCTCTATTGGTGCCGTTTCTCAGAGTACCTGTTATATTCTGCCTGCCTTATAGTCAATTCTCCAATGACTCTTTAACCATAACCCTGACTTGTATGTAGTAGATTTTCATTAAGGCAGTGTCTTCTGGATGCTCATCTATGACCAAGTGAGGCTGGAGAGATGGTTCAGTTGTTAAAAGCACCTTCTACTCTTCCAGAGCACTGCAGTTTGGGTCCCAGCATCCATGCAATCTGGTTGGTCACAACCACATACAATTCCAGTTCCAGGGGATCCAATGTTTCTGATTTGCATGATCAACTGCATTTGTGTGTGCACAGCCACACACAGACACATACACAAAACTTAAAATAATATTAACAAATTAAAAAATATATACCAAATATTGATGTAGCTATTGAAGGTCATCAGTGGACAAAAGGGACTCAAATTCTTTGCTACTGTGGAGTTTACTGGGCATCCCCAGGAAGTGAATCAGGTGAAACCCTTGGCTGGTGGTGTCCAGGGTCCTGCATCCAAAGGCTTTGGGTGCTGTAAAGAGCATCTGGGTACCATCTGCTCCTGTCAACCCACTGGCTGCAGGAAGAGCTGCCTGTTGCTGCATTAGGGAACTTGGTGTATCTGATGTGTGTGGGCTCTGCAGCCATCTGTGTGGATGATTCTGAGTAGGAAACCCAGCTCTGACTCGAATGAGAAAATTTTACCCCCCAAAGCTTCATCTTCACCTGGAAATTGAGAATAATTCTACTGTAATTACTCTTTAGCACCCATAACACTTGGTTCCGTTGACATAAAAATCCATGGATGCCCAAATCCCTAATTAAAAAATGTCATTGAAGAAGATGAGTTATGCAGTTCCTTGTGTGTGTATTTCTGGAGAAATCAAACTCAGGGCCTCGAGCACCACCACGAAGGATTCTGCATCTGAGCTCCACCCACAAGCCCTCCTGTGTGCTTTAAATCCTCTCTGATGACTTTATCAAACTCGATGCAGCATAAGCACCTTGTGAACACTTGCTACAATCATTGTAGACAGAAAATAAGTTCTGATTCCTTTCAATGTTGGAGCATAACCACATATTATTTAATAGTTCTTTCTTTTAAAAAAATTTTTAATGATCTATTTCTATTTTATGTCCATTGGTGTTTTGCCTGCATGTGTTTTTGTGTGAAGGTGTCAGATCCCCTGGAGCTGGAGTTATAGACAGTTGTGAGCTGCCACATGGGGGCTAAGAATTGAACCCGGGTCCTCTGGAAGAGCAGCCAGTACGTTTGACCACTGAGGTATCTCTCTAGCTCCTATTTCATTGTTTTAAATCAATCTCTCTATTTTTGCGTGTGCGTGCTTGTGTGAGTCTCTACAGATGTCCAGGCCAGGAGAGAAGCTAGAGCTGCCAGTGCTTGTGAGACGCTGGCTTCTCACACACCTGCTAGTCCTCACGGTCAGGCAGTCTGTGCTCCCAACTGTCCTGCCATCTCTCCAGCCACAGCTGCATGAGTTTTCAAAAGCATTTTCAATCTATAGTTGGTCGAATCCGTGGATGATACCTCTGAGTCACTGAACAGCCTATGTGTCATTGGTGGACCTTTTTCCTCATATCCAGTCAACCTCTTAAGATATATCCTTATTTCCTAAGGCCTTGGGCCCCCCTAAGTCAGTGATGAGTATTGAGGACCTGGGAATCAATGATGGGTTCCTGGAATTCAAACTAAGCTTTTCTTAGGATATTCTCATAGCAGACAGCATAGATTCCACAAAATTCAACAGCTACAAGGAAGAATCATGCCTCCACTCTGTTCAAACAGCAGTAAGCAGATGGGGCAGAGAGTGAGTGAGCCACAGTCCTCATCCCGCTCCACCTGCAGGTTGAATCCTAAGAATCCTCAGTTCAAGAAGTGTCTTGATTTTCCACCTTGAAACATTCCAAAAATTGTGTTTTGTCTGCATATTAGTCATGTATCACATGTGTGCCTGCTACTCATGGAAGTCAGAAGAGGGATCAGATCTGCCTGAACTGAAGTTACACATAGTTGTGAGCCACTGTGTGGTTGCTGAAACCAAACCTGGGCCTTTGCAAGAGCAGCCAATGCTCTTAACCACTGAGACACCTCTGCAGCTCCTCATTTCAGAACTGTTGATCTCAGGGTGTTTGTGTGTTAGGAGAGGAAAGGTGGGGTCTTCCTTTCTTTGGGAAAATGGCACCATGTGTATATATACCTGGTTGCTCTTGGCAGCCAGTGCACTGATCATGTCCAAGGTGTTTCTTTCTTCCTCTGCTGTTTCAGAGACTCCATGCTCCACCCAGGAGGACTAACTGTCTCCCCAGGAAGCTTTGCAAACAAACCCATGACATTTAGCACTCTACACACAGGCTGCTATAGTCTTGCAGCCTATAGTCAGGAAACTGATTTGACCAAAGCATGGTATTGGATTAGACTGCTTTTGATGAACCATGAAAACTTACAGGATTTAACTGCAGTTGACCATAGCCACCACCATTATCATCATCCCACACCCAGTAAGGCTAAAACAAAAGCATATGGACAGGTGATCACCTCAAGGGGTTGGGACCAAAATTCCTTTAAGTACCTAAAAGCCGAGTGCAGATGCAGGTGCCTATAGTTCCAGCTACCCACAAGGCTGAGCAGGATTGTTGCTTAGGTGTCTGAGGTGAGGCTGAAATCCTATCTCTTTAAGTAGATAAATGATGACTATTATAGCTGAATCAGAAATGTCCCATACCCCTTAGTCTGAAGTGTGTTACTATGGTCCCCTCCTGAGGGGATGGGTTTTAGAGGCTGTGGGGCATGTGGGAGGTGGGTGTCTAGTTTGTGAAAGTAGGTTATTAGGGATGTCATCAGCCAGCTGGGTGTCCTTTTGCATTGCTCAGACAAAAATTGGGACTCTGGGAGGAAGCTTTTGCTTTCCTTCGGGGTCAGCAGCAGCAGCAGCAGCAGCAGCAGCAGGCCAGTGGGATCAGCACAGGAGATGCTCCTGTATTACTGCATCCCTCTGCTATCGAACCCTTGGCCCTATGAGTTTTACAGTTCTGTGGAGACCTAGGAAGTTGAGACTTTTCAGAGCTGGTCATGGCAGTCACAGCAACTCCCAGGCACCAACATTCCTCAGACCTTGACAACAGCCAGTGACAGCTCTGAGATAGACCTTACTCAAAGTCAGGATTCACCAGCCAGTGACAGCTCTGAGATAGACCTTACTCAAAGTCAGGATTCACCAGCCTTCAGCACTGGTCAGTGTTAATGGCTCTTTGCCCAGGGTGTGACCCTCTTGGCCCTGGATGTTCAATAGCTCTCTGGAACTCTGCCGGTGACCAGGGCCTGTAGTTTGCCTTTCCTGACTCCTTGTGGCTTTTATCTCTCTTTAGTTTTGTCTCTATGCCTTCCCTTGCCATATCGCTCCTGCACTTCTGTCTGCCCTTGCTGTTTTGGAATTGTTAACTGCTTATTCTTCAGCCTCCAGACAGCTAAGTGGCTGCCATGGCCCTCGGCTGCCAACTGCTCAGCTGCCCTTGCTGCTTCTGCCGATGCCAGCTGCCTCTTCCTCTGTATAACCAGCCTGGCAGCTTGGCATGCGTGGCTGGAAGTGTGCAAGACCAGCTAAGAGCAGATCGTTATTGGCCCTAACAATGGAGCATTACAGGAGACATCTTCCAGCTGACTCACTGAATGAGTGCATGTCCCGTGTTGGGACCAATCACAGCTTGCCTCTTAGTACCAGTGTCAGTTACCCATCTGCTAGGCCACCAAGCTGCACTACATCCCATTCCTCTAGGTGGAAATAGTTTCAGGGTTATCTAGAATTAATTGAGTCTAGTGATGACAAAAGACTGCTACACGTGGGCTCACACACATACACATACACACACATACATATACACATCCACACATACACACATACACACATATACACATGCACACACATACACATGCACATACATATACACATGCACACACATATACCCATACACTCATACGCACACATACACACACATACACACACACACACAGAGGCTGGTCTAAGGCTGTACCTTTAGGATCTGGGCATTGGTAGAGTGTTCTAGGTGCTTGGTGTTGGCATAAGACAAGCCCGGCTACTGGTAGACCTTTTGGTAGAGGCAGCCAAAATAGCATGACTGAGTCCTTACAGCTGATAATTAGTGAGTCAGATTTCCCCATTGCCTGCCATCGTTGCTTGTCCACAAGAAAATGAATGTTAAAAGTGCTTACAAGTATGAGTTTAAGGAACTTCTTAACACTTAGAGTGGTTTTTAATTTTTTTTTTTTTTAATTCCAGGGAGAGCTGGGCATCTTTCACCTCCTTGAAGATGAGCCTCCGAGGGTTGTTCTGGATGCTCTCTGCTTCTCCGTCTCCCACCCCTCCTGTTACACCTGCTCTGCTCTACCTTCCTACCACGATCAACAAAATCGCTCTGAACTGTGAACCAAATAAACCTTTCCTCTCTCAATCTGTCCCTGCAGAGTGTTAGTGTTTTTTTCTCAGTGACAAAACAATCAGCACATTAACCAACTAGCTTAAGGCATTCCATTGTAATATGCACAATATATACAGAAATTTAAATGTATAGATTCTGTAACACAGGGAGGGAACCTTCCTCCTCCATTCTGAGGCCACTGTATCACCCATCCCAATGCATCTTCCCAGAACAGTCCTAAGGTGATCAAAGTCTTCATACGTTATGTGGCAAGCTTTAATATGCACGCCTTTAGGTGTGCTGTGTAGACGACGTCACATGTTCTTTGGCTTATCACGTAGGTATTATCACAGATGTTCAGAGAGCCTATGATCTTTGCATGGATTTGAAGCCACTGACTTTGAGATTTGCAAGTTTCAAACTAGAAACTAAGTCATTTGACAAGTATCTATGTTTGTCTCCCATCTTTCTTGAGACACCTCCCCCCCAACACACACACTGAAATGAAATACAGAAAAAATATAAACTCTGAGCATTCCACAGCAGGGAGAACTACTGAAGGCTATAGGCTATGCAGCTGTATTAGGACAGAAAGCTAAGGGGGATTTCATTACCTTTTTGTTAGGGCTCATTTTTTATGTTTTAAGATGAATTTTGCTATGTAGCTCTTGTTGGTGTGATACTATATAGCTAGCCCAGGATGGCCAAAAACTTACAACAATCTTCCTGCCTCAGCCTCCAAAGTGCTAGGAGTACAGGCACAGGCCACTTGACAGATTTTATTACTTAGACTAGCCTGTGATCCCACGTATGTGATTCTTCCTTGTTTATGTTCCATTACTGTCATAAAGTCCCAGACACTCTCTATTTATGGAGAGAGATGTTTCCTTTGGCTCTATCTATCACCAGGTAAAACCAGGCCTGGTAGCATGTGACAAGGCAACATTTCACAGTGGTGATGGCATGGTGGAGCAAAGTCACTAACCTTAGTGGTTGGGAAGAGAGTTAAGTTGGTGGATTTCCATTACCTATTCAAAGGAATTTCCCCAGTGACACAAATCTCCCACTAGGCTTAGAGATTCCACTGCCTTCTAATAACACCAAACTGAGGAACCAGCCTAAAGCACACAGACCTTTGCTGTAGCTTCATAAATAAGTTATAAATTTATTCTTTTGTCATATATATCTATGTATGGATATAGGTACATATATGTGTATGCATATATTTACATACATGCATACATTTATACATGTATGTGTGTATCATATATACACACATCATATATATGTTTATATATGTTTATGTATATATATGATACACATACACATGAAGTGGAAACTTCTGGTTTCTTTGGAAAGTCAGTTATGTCAAATGATGTTTTGTTGGGGCACACACATGAAAGGATGTTTTGCTATATATAGCAAACACATGAAAGGACACATGATGTTTAGAAAGAATATAAGTATGACCCAACAGGCAGTGGGAGCTTGGGCATTGGTTCTCTTCGCTCTGCCTTGCCATTCTTTTCTGATGATATATAGCTGAGGACACACATGAGTTGGTTCACCTTACATTACATTGCCGAGCTTTACTTGTGGTGACGTCATAGAGAGAAACTCACCACAGAACTTCTTGTGTTGTTCCTGCAGCTTCTTCCCACTTCCTCAGTCTCAGGCTGCTTAGGGAGTCTCCGTTTCTTTTGGATTGAACTTCCCTTGCTGATTCATGTGTAGTGTCTTCCGAGTGGACTGGACTGCAGCTGCTGATTCGCGTTTGGTGTTTGCTACTGGTCTGGACTGAGAACACTGGAGACTGGAGTTACCCCCAAAGAACTATTTCTGAACAGGTCCACTTCCCCCATATCCTAATAACCTTTCTTCCCCACTACCTCTTGTGGGCGGTGGATTAGAGGGAAGGTTGAACCATTATTAAAGTAGGCTTTAAAAATATACACCTATACACACGTATTTTTCCTACCTAGACTATGATCAACACAGACTCTCACTCAACCCAGAGTAGAAATATCTCTTCCAGGCTGTTGTCTGCCTTTTTCTTCACAAACATGTAAGATACAGGTGATATTTCTTTCCTCAGGCAAAAATAGTAAAGTACTTTTCTTTAAAATAGTCGTAAATTTTATTTATCTTTGTAGTATATGTGTATATGTGGATGTCTTGCCTACATGTATGTCTGTGTACCTCATGAGTGCTTGGTGCCTGTGGAGGCCAGACGAGGGCATCAGATCCCTTTGAATTGGACTTACAGAAGGTTGTGAGCTGCTGTGTGGGTGCTGGAAATGGAAACCTGGGTCCTTTTGAAGGTTAGCCTGTACTCTTAACCACTGAGCCATCTTTCCAGCCCACAATAAAACACTTTTTTGAAGAAGTTGAATTATGTGTTGAGATAATTCAGTAGGTAAAGTATTTGACTTACAGTCACAAAGATTTGAGGTTGATTCCCATAACTCATGTAAAGAGAGCATGTGGTGGCCTGTACTTGCAATTCTAGCCACTAGGAGGTGGACACAGGTGGACCTCTGTGGCTTGACTGGCCAGCCAGCCTAATCTACTTGGCAAGTTCCAGGTCATTTAGAGAGTCTGTCTCAAAAAATGGTAGATTTGGAGTTACACCCAGGGTTGTCCTCCAGCTCCTATATGCAGATGCACACATGTGCACTCACACACATGTGCATACACACACAAAAGGAAAAAGAATGCATGCTTGTATACATCTATATAATCAGCACTGGGAGCAGGAGATGTGACAGAGACAGGAGAATCCCCAGAAGCTTGCCAGCCAGCCTGTGTATCATATACCATAGAAAAGCAACAAAGAAACAAAGTCTCAAACAAGGCTGAAGGCAAAGAGTGATACCTGAGCTGTCGTCTGGCATGGCATGTGCATAACCACATTTACACGGTTGACTGCATATACATTGCACATACATTGTATACACACAAATTTTAAAAAAAAAAACAAGTATTATCCTGTCAGTCTAACAGAAAAGAGGAGCCCAGGGAGCAGACGAAAGTACACCTTTGGGCTGGGCAGGTGTTGCAGGAAGCGAAATTGCCGCATGTAAACCTGACAGCCAACCAGAGTTCAAGCCCCGGAACACACAGGAAGGCCAGATGTGGTGCTGTGTATCTGTAACCAAGATGGAAAACAGAGACTGGAGAGTTGTCCAGAAACTTGAGGGGCAGCTAGTCTGGAATATACAGCACAGAAGCAAAATCAATGAGAGACCCTGATGGGAAGAAGGAACTGATTCCTGAAAGTTGTCCTCTGACACCCCAACTTGTGCCTCCCAGCACACCACATATGTGTCTGCACTCCTTCACATTCCTAATTAAAGAGCAATTAATATTTTAAAGAAAGAAAAGATGACTTCCCCTGTGTGGACAGTAATGAAACCAGGAGACAAGTAATGTGGTAGTTTTAAAAAATGGCCCCCACAGGCTCCCATAGTTGAATGCTTAGTCACCACGGAACTCTTTGCTAAGATTAGAAGGATTAGGAAGAGTGGCCTTGTTGGAATACATGGAGAGTTATGATTGGGTACCCACACGCTGTGATGGGACATAGCAGTTTATCTGGGGAGGCCAAGGTGAGGAAGACCTTTTGTTTCTCTTGAGACTAGTTATCCTTGAACCATGATCTTCCTGCCTCTGTCTCCTAAGTGTTACAGGTGTGTGCTACCATGTAGAATGGAGAGTATTTAAAGAGAAAAATAAAGGCTACATACGTCTTTTAAAAATAAACAACAATTATCCTTGGCTAGAATAATCAATAAGGATGGTGCCAGTCCAAGACTGAATAGGGCGTTGCAGAAATTCTCTATGTAAGGTCGCAGTTTCAGACACACCACACAGTAGCTGTTATCAGACAGTTATGTGTACCTCATAACCTCTGCTGCTTGGCTTTCTACTTCTACTTGGTTTTGGATTTGACATTCATAACTCCATTTTGATTCCAACAATATTTACACAACAGACATAAGAAAAGTAATAATAATTTCATCTTGTATACTTTATTAGTCTGATCAAGCTGCCATAACAAAATACCACAGAATAATGACTTTAAAAAAAAAAACAGAAATTCTGGAGAGCTGGACCTGGGGTCATGAAAGCAGGAGAACTGGCCCTGGCCCTCACTTGGGAGAACAGGCCCCATACCTCACCTGGGCAGCAGAGTGGAGCTGGGCCTGGTTGCAGGGCTTGCTGGTGAGCAGCTTCAAGAGTGTGAGAGCAGGAGGCTGGCAGGGTGACCAGCCCAGACCTCTCAAGCCCAGATCCTTTGAAATGGCCCACCCCAACACCTACCCCATCAATGAACTGCTGGAGTGCATGAAGGGGTCAGTCCTACAGATCCAAAACTACAGCATCTCCATGACACAGGGCAACAACAGGATATCCAAGAGGAGTCCCAGTATTGATAGAGTAACAAGAAGCCAGAGACCTGGAACCAGACCACTGGCTTATTGCAATGGACATTTGCAGGCAAAGAAATGAAGACAAAAGGGAATACTCGCCGGGCGGTGGTGGCGCACGCCTTTGATCACAGCACTTGGGAGGCAGAGGCAGACGGATTTCTGAGTTTGAGGCCAGCCTGGTCTACAGAGTGAGTTCCAGGACAGCCAGGGCTACACAGAGAAACCCTGTCTCAAAAAAACAAAAACAAAAAACAAACAAACAAACAAAAAGAATACTGTGGAACACACTGTGACTCATGTCAGCTTCCACAACAAGATTTTTTTTTTCTCTGTTGGGGAAAGCGTGGCAAGCGTATGTAAGGAGAGGGGGAAGATATGCAGGATTGGGGTACCTGATGCGAAATTCACAAAGAACCAATAAAATGTAAAAAAAAGAAAAAAAAACCCAAAAATTATTTTTACAGTTTTGGAGGCTAGAAAGTCCAAAATCAAGGTACCTAGAGGGTTTCTAGTGAGCGTCCACAGGGGCTACTTTCTCTCAGTCCTTATATTGTGAAGACAGAGCAAACCCTTTGGTGTCTCTTGTTGGTTTTGTTTTGCTTTGTTTTGTGGGTGTGTGTTCTTTTAACAAGGTCTCACTATGTTGCCCTGGCTGGCCCAGAACACACAGAGATCTTGCCTCTGCCTTCAGGTGCTGGGATTAAAGGTGTGTGCCACCATGCCTAGCCTACTAGTGTCTCTTCTTATAAAAACACAAATTCTATTGAATTAGGGTCCCATGATATATCCTCAGTTAACCTCAATTACTTGCTTACTTCAAATACAGTTATACTGAAGGTAAGATAAGAATTTGGGGTGCACATTAGTGAATTTAGCATTCCATAAACTCTGATCTGTGTTCAATGTTGTCCAGCTGCTTCCAAAGTATATTTTTATGCTTGGTTTATTTGAGTCACAATCTGAACAAAATTAATACACCGCATCTGGTTGAAATGTCTTTTTAAAATTGTTAATAGTTTGCCAGCTATGATAGTACACTCATATAATCCCAGTACTCCAGGGGCTGAGACAGAAGGCTCATGATTCCAAAATCAGTTTAGGCTATGTAGCAAGTCCCAAGCAAGTCTACAGTGAACCTGTCTCAAGACAGAACAACAACAACAAACATTGATAATAGTTTATTTCCCTAAGTCTTTAGCCTGTGAACTTACTGAGCAAACTGGTTTCTAGGTTGTAGATTTTTCAGTCTTTTCTGGGTAAGTTCTCCATGCAGCCGCTGGCAAGCGATAAAAACTTTCTTTGCAGCTATAAGAGTTTCCTGCTGGGCTTGTCTTGTAACACTATAAGCTCTGAATAAACTCATTATTAAGTTTTATTGCAGCATTAGAAAAGAAACTGTGACAAGTTCTTTGGGATAGTGAGCCTGTTTCTCTACCTCAAAACATTTAAAACTAACTTATTTATTGTTATTATTGTGTGTGTGTGTGTGTGTGTGTGTGTGTGTGTGTGTGTTGTGTATGAAGATATGAACATGTGTGGCGTGTTGATGCGGGCCACAGCATGCAAGTAGAGGTCAGAGGACGACTCTCTGCAATCAGTTCTCTTTTTACACTAGACTGCACTCAGGTTGTCAGGTTTGTGGGAAGTGCGTTTACCCATTGAACCATCTTGTTGGACCTTGCACTTCTTTTATTTTTTATTTTTTGGGAGGGTGCAGCAAATGTTTATTGATGGTATTTCAGAGAGTAGGGAGGGGTCCCTAGGCCCCTCCTGTTATTGTGGGGTCTGGGATGGAAACTGTGAGGGAGATGCTCAGTGTTGGGGACAGGGACTCCTCAGCAACCGAGGGCCTCTCTCTCGCTCTCAGTGTCCTTGCTGGGGTGGGTGGTCCAGGGTTTCTTACTTCTTGGAGGCCATGTAGGCCATGAGGTCCATGACCCTGTTGCTGTAGCCATATTCATTATCATACCAGGAAATAAGCTTTACAAAGTTGCCATTGAGAGCCATGCCAGCCCCAGCATCAAAGGTGGAAGAGTGTGAGTTGTTGTTGAAGTTGCAGGAGACAACCTGGTCCTCAGTGTAGCCCAGGATGCCCTTCAGTGGGCCCTCAGATGCCTGCTTCACCACCTTCTTGATGTCATCATACTTAGTGGGTTTCTCCAGGCGGCATGTCAGATCCACATGGATATGTTGTGGGTAGAAACACGGAAGGCCATGCCAGTGAGCTTCTCCTTCGGCTTGGGATGACCTCGCCCACAGCCTTGGGAGCACCAGTGGATGCAGGAATGATGTTCTAGGCAGCCCCATAGCCATTATGCCACAGCTTTTCAGAGGGGCCATCCACAGTCTTCTGAGTGGCAGTGATGGCATGGACTATGGTCATGAGTCCTTCCATGATGCTAAAGTTGTCATGGATGACCTTAGCCAGGGGTCTAAGCAGTTGGTAGTGCAGGATGCATTGCTGACAATCTTGAGCAAGTTGTCATATTTCTCGTGGTTCACACCTATCACAAACATGGGGGCATCAGCAGAAGGGGCAGAGATGTTGACCCTTTAGGCCCCACCCTTCAAGTGGCCCCTAGCCTTCTCCATGGTGGTGAAGATGCCAGTAGACTCCATGACATACTCAGCACCAGCATCACCCCATTTGATGTTATCAGGATCTTGCTCATGGAAGATGGTGCTGGGCTTCCCATTGATGACAAGCTTCCCATTCTCAGCATTGACTGTGCCATTGAATGTGCCATGGGTGGAGTCATACTGGAACATGTAGACCATGTAGTTGAGGTCAATGGAGGGGTCGTTGATGGCAACAATCTCCACTTTGCCAAGTGCAGAGCCGAAGGCAGCCCTGGTAACCAGGCACCCAATACAGCCAAATCCGTTCACACCGACCTTCAACATCTTGTCTACGGGACGAGGCTGGCACTGCACAAGATGAGGCTGTCTCTGGAACAGGGAGGAGCAGAGAGCCCTTGCACTTTTTTTATACTGAGCCATATAGATACTTGATGAAATTCAAGTTTAGTGTTTTGTGGTGTGGAGGGAGGTTCTAGAGACAACCATAGATGAGCCTTAGTTGTCGAGAGGACTTCCATAGGACCTGGGTCCTATTCCCAATGCTCACAACCATCTGTAACTTCAGTCCTAGGAGTCTGATGCCCCATTCTGGCCTCTGCACACATGTGGTGCAATACATACATGCAGACAAAACAGCCATCACTATATAAAATAAATAAATACATACACAAAATTCAGAAAAAATAACCATAGATGGTACTGCTTCCCTCTGGTTCTTACCAGGCTACACATACTGTTCTGTGAACCTCCTCTGTTGTTGTTGTTGTTGTTTTGTTGTTTTTTTTTCTGAGACAGGACCTCTGTTGTTAAGATTGACGAGCACATTCAATTCATGTCATCTGAATACTTAATAACGTTCTCCTCGACCTCGTCACTACAGATCATATTTATTTGCCTCGATTCATTATTCACAAGGAGCTGCCAAAAGGTAATGATTGGTTCTAATTCCGTTGTTCTCTTTATAGTTATTGAGCAACACTTTGGTTAGCATGAGATTAGCTTTGCAACAAAGGTAATTTATCAGTTTTCAGAGTAATGACAAAGTTACCCCAAAGTGACCTATAAAGTATTTGTTTGTTTTAAAATAACTTTAGGGATCTGTGGGTTTAATGTATGGCTTTACAACCCATTGCAATAGTGACTATTCTTACTGATGCTCAAATTCTTTTATTTGGATTATAAGTTCATGTTTAAATTGGCTCCTGAGTTCTTTGGATAAAACAGATGTTAACACATGAATGGCTCTTCTCTTCTGACTATAGCAAGAACTTCCAGGTAAGTTCATTTATTCTTTCCTTCATTTATTTATTTATTTATTTATTTTAATTTATTTATGTCCATGGATGTTTTGCTTGCCCATATATGCCCATACACCACATGTGTGCCTTCAGGGGCCATAAAAGGGCATCGGCTCCCCTGGGACTGGAGTTGTACATGGTGTGAGTTGCCAAGTGAGTTTTGGGAACTGAATCCCAGCTCCTTAGCAAGATTTCAGACTTAGCCATTGCTCCTGCTCCAGGTGGGTCAGTTCATCTTGTGCATTTCCTGCTCCAGACTTGGAGTCGACATTTTTTGGGAAATATTAGAAGTGAAAGCTCTGGGCCAGATATGATAACTCACATTGGTAATCCCAGAACTCTGGTGCTGAGTAACAAACATTTGCAGGTGGAGACCAGCCTGGACTACATATAAAGACCCTGTTTCAGCACACACACACACACACACACACACACACACACACACACACACACACTTTAAAAGTGGAAATAAATTTCACTTATTCCTAGAAGGTTTCTCTAGGATAAAGGGCATTCCTGTGGTGGGTTGTGGGCCAGCTGTTCTGTGTCCTGCCCACCCCTTGTCAAAACACTGAACTGTTAGCCATTTGCCAGGTAAGCTGTTCTCCCTGATTTAGGCCTTTTGTATACACTGGTTTCTCCTTGACGGTCTTTCTTGTCTGTCTGACTCTGCAAACCTTGTCTCTTCTGCGACTCTTCCCCAACATTGGTAGAACTAATGACAGGCCTGTCATCTTAGGGAGCTTGGCATTTGTTTCAGGAGTTGAAACATATCGTTAAGAATTTATTAGTTAGCTTCCTTCCCTGAGGGCTACACACACATCTGACACGTGCATGCACAGCGGCTGCTTCCCAAGCTTGTCAACCTTGTTTTCATCTCCTGCTCTGGTCGTTGACAAAATGTACCACAGAGCTCTCTAGTTAATAACTCAGTGATGCTCACGGAGCATCTACTATGCCAATTGTGCCTCATATGCACCATCTTATTACAACCTTTGAAGGAGGTATTATCTTCATTATAAAGATGAGCCCAAGGAAGCTTGTGGGGTTACAGTTTCCACAACTAGAGATTGGGCCTAGGCTGGATTTCCTCAGAAGATCGGACTGCCAGAGTTTGAGGTTTGCTGTCCACGACCCACTCACTGCCCAGAGTTGCGTGGCGAGCGCGCCGCGTGGCCTTCTTTCACCATTGTTCTCCCAGCGCTTGGCACAGGAGGCACAGCAGCCTGAAGCCTGAGGTGCCTTTCACGTCGTCTTTCCAACTCTTGGCTCAAGGTGTTCCACCTGAGCCAGAGCGGCGGAGGGACCCACGCGCGCCCCCCGGCTCTGCCGCTCACGTGAGGGCCCCACCCATCCCGCCCACTCCTCCAACCCCGCCCGGCCCCGCCCCGCCCCTCCCTCCGAACAGGCCCCACCCACTTCCCCGCCCCGCCCCCACTTCACGCTCGGCCGCGCTCGGGTCCACAGCTCTATGGGGAAAGCGGCCGCTCTGAGCCGAGGCGGCGGCTGCGCTGGCCGCTCCCGCGGGCTCTCGTCGCTGTTCACGGTTGTGCCCTGCCTGTCCTGCCACACGGCGGCGCCGGGCATGAACTCGTCCACCTTCGGCTCAGGGCCGACGCCAAAGCCTCAGCTCCAGCCTGTGCAGGCACCAGAGCAGGAGTTGCTGTCGGAACAGGTGTGCCAGCCAATTTCTGAGCCGGCGTCGAGATCCGAACCTGGGTCCCAGACGACTTCTGTGCCAAGGCCCTTAGAGGCTGGGCAGGAATCGGAACTACAGGACTTGTGGCCGGGGTCAGAGGCCGACCTAAGAGCAGGGTCTGTGCCTTTCACCAAAGCTTCACCAGAGGAGAGTTTGCCAGTCGCCAAACTACGACCAGGTCAGGCGAAGACTTCTGCGGGGATCCCAGTGTCAGGGACTAGTGTCCTAATGGTCTCACCACCTCTGGACAGCTACAAGGGTTGGCTCCTCAAGTGGACTAACTACCTGAAGGGCTACCAGCGCCGCTGGTTCGTGCTTGGCAATGGCCTGCTGTCCTACTACAGGTACGGAAGTACCGAGGTGGGACATTTGAGGTTGGAGGGTGGTGATGGCTGGCCTTGACTGTGGGGTGTCACCATAACCCTTCTGAGGTGTTTGCATGAACTTCTGTAGAAGTAATGTCTGGCAACTGCCAAGGGAAGATGTGACCTGTGGACATGACCTCTGGCAAGCTTGAGTTTAAAAGGATGAGTCAGGAAATGGAGTGGAGTAGGTCCTTTATTCCCCTCCTGTTTTGGTAGCTGTGGAACCTGGGAGGACAGCCAAAGTTAGCCCGACAAGACAAGAGTCCTTGCTGCGTCTGGTTCATTGTGTTCATGGAGGGAGGCAGTTAGTGAACTCCACTCTTGGGAAGGGCTGCAGGTCCCACCTCACCTGGCTATTCTGTTTGTTAACTACATTTGCTGACACCTGCTGGTTGCCTGGCTGAGCCTTGCGGACCCACAGATAGAGCAGACACAGTGTCTACCCTTTGGGACCCCAAGTTGACATTTTGTGCAGAGCAGATAATGCTTTTCTGTTACCTTTTTCATTCCAGAAGCAGTGTGGGTTTCAGAGCTGCAGCCCTGCAGAGACACAGCTAATACTACCTCCTGCTAAGGCTGGATAGAAGGGGAAACTTCCCTTTCACTGGGAGTTTAAGCTTTGAGAGCTCAGGTCACTCTAGACGGGTGGTTCTCAAATTTTGTGGGGTTGCTCCAGCAGTGTCTAGACCTCCCTCTGAATCCCTCCTGTGAGAGGCCTGAGGAACAAGCCTGTGGGATGGCTGTTCTAAAAGTTTCCATGTGAGGACTGTGAGGCTGGTCCAGGGTCACTCTTCAAGATGGTCTTCTTCACTGTTAGACAGATTTCCTGCCATGCTGTTTGCCAAAGCTTGAGTTTTCTCTGCTAATAGTACTTCAGGTTCTGCTGAGCCCTTTGGAGACAAGGCACCTGGTTCAGAGGCTTACTAACTAAGTACGATATGGCTGAGGATTTTTCTGCTCCACTGGCTAAATGTGGCCCTTGCACCAAGTTGGTCACCAAGGGTCACCACCTGTGTTTACTTTGGTGGTGGAGAAGCCAAGATGAGTCTGAGTGTGCCCTACTGGCGTAGTGTCTCTGTCACTCGGCTGTGACGTGGAACACACTGTCCTTAGAGTTAGCATACCAAGCAAGCAATAGGAGATCCTTTCCAGATGGCAGTTTTAATCTATCTTAACATACACTCCAACTATGCGACGATTTTATCCAGGTATGCAATGACAATGACCTTTTTGTGAATTGCTGAGTTATTTTTCATTTGGAGTGGGGGGGAGGCATAACGTCGGTTGTGGTCACACACTTCATTTTGTTACATTCATTCATTTCATCCCCCTGGCTGTGGTGTGAGGTAGATTCCAGTGTCATTTTATTTCACAAGGGGGTATTCTGAGGCTTGAAAGGAGGAGAAAGCTTTGTCATCTGGTCACCTGCCCAGAGAATTTTTGCTCAGGGCCTACAGCTCCAATCACTGAACGATCTCACCTCTAAAGAGCAGACTCTTCTGGAAGCCTGGGGCTAAGAAATGTCAGCTTTGGAAAAAGTGTTCTGAAACGTGAAGTTGGGCACCCGAGACTGAAGGGCCCGTTCTGTGATTGTTCCAGTGCATATACATCCGGGATCCCAGCCCTCAGGATTGTCTGTGTTTAGAGGGAGTGCCAAGCTGTGGAAGGCAATGCAGGACATATGGCCTCGCCTCACACTGGACTGTTGTGTTTGCATTAGAAGAGCAAAGGTTTCTCATAGCCTCACTTCTCTGACAACTGTATAGAGAGTTGGCTTTGGAGGTAATGTAAGGATGTAGAGTCTCTGGGCCACTAAGAAAAGAATTCTTATCATTTGCTGACGAGATTGTGGAGATAAACTCTGGTTTGGAAGGGAACACAGGGAAAAGTTTCTCTGTGAGCGTAAGACCCATATCTGTCACTTCTGTTGGTTCATTGATATGTTTCTGGAGTCCACATGGGCACAGTTGTTGCTTGGCTCCACTAGTGGAATTGATGGTCCTGACATGTATCCATCCTGTGTTCTCAATTTCATATAAAGTCTGGGAAGGGGAAACTGAGGCTGGAAGAATGAGCATTAGAAGCTTGCCCAAGCGGCACCCTGCTCACACTGTGTGTCCAGATTCGGCAAATGCCCCTTGGGGGAGCTGGGTCAGCAGCTCCTCTGCTCTGCTGTCTAGAATTTCCAGCTTTCTCCACAGCCTCTCAGCATTTCTTATGCATGACACTGCTTTGCTGTCCCTCCTGGTCTGTTCTCTTTGAGACAGTCCCCCATGTGGTCCAGGCTGACCTCTAAACCTTTGTGCCTCAGTTTCCCTGGTGCTAGAATTACAAGTCTGTGCCATCCCTGGGTTTCCATCCTCACTTCTGATCTGAGTCCCGTTTTCCAGTCCAAGCATGACCATCCCACCACTGGGCCCAAGGCCCAAGCCCCTTCCAGGCCTGTGGCTCATGATCCTGTCAGTAGCAAGGCACGTTCCTGAGTGCTCTGCTATAGCCAATGGTGTGTGTGTGTCCGTGTCCGTGTCCTTAGCCTCCTTCACAATGCTGCATTTCTGTTTGTATTCAATAGCCACTGTCTCGGTAGTTCTTAATAGGACAAGATCACTGTGCCTGAACCAACTCACTGAGAAAAGACAAGCCCTTCTCTTACCTACAACAGATCTGTGGAATCTGTTAGGGGTAAGGTCCTCCTTAGGGCTGTGAGGAGCAAGGTCCAGAGTCCAGGTGATGTGGTTGAGAAAGAAACAGAGCATTTCTCTTGCAAGCTTCTCTTGGGCATGGTGGTCCATTCCTTACTCCCAGTATCTGGGAGACAGAGGCAACAGATCTTTGTGAGTTCAAGGCCAGCCCAATCTATGTAGCAAGTTCCAGGCCAGCCAGGAACGTAATGAGACTGTGCCTCAGAAGAATAAAGCCAAATAAAAAATTTTAAACTCATAACTAGATAAAGCTGAGTGGTAGGAGAAAATATGGTATTATCTTTTTTTCTTTTGAATAACAGAAATATTTTACTAAGACACCAGATTTATAGAAATGTATTTCCAGACAAGCCGTGCAAAACGGTTGTAAGGAATGTTTGTTTGGAGTCAGGAAATGCACCCTTGGCATCACACCACGTTAGTTGCGAGGTTGTGATTTTTAACATTCTCGTTATGGTTCAGACAACTGAGCTTATTCATTTATACTCTAATTAAAGATGGACCTGGCTAAAGAACATATTATAAAAAACTAATTAGCTGTTGTTTATTTATTCATTGGGTGAAGGGGAATGCATGCCAGGCCTGACTCCCACGTGGAGGTCAGAGGTCAGATCTCTCCTTCCAATTGACAATTGGCAGCAGGTGCCTTTACCAACTCAATCATGTCAACTCAATCATGTTACTGGTCCTCTTTAGCTGCTTTAAAAAAATCATATATTTAGATTAACTTAATTTTTATGTGAGTATTTTACCTGTGAATGGATATTCACCATATGCTTGCCTAGTACCCTTGCAGATCAGAAAAAGGCATTGGATCTCCTGGCACAGGAGTTACAGATGATTGTGAACCACTATGAGGGTGCTGGGAATCAAACCTAGGCCATCTGCAAGAGCTGTCAGTACAGCCATGCTCCTAACACTGCCATGAGACCTCTCATATAAAAGGAGGGGAAACAGCCTATGAATTTAAAACAAAACCCATCCCTCTCTAAAAATGTGAAATAAAAATACCCACACTCCTTCAGCTGGCCCTGACCACTACCTTTATTCTTATACCTAAGTCATGATGCAGAAACAAACAAAAGCAGATGCCATTGCTTTTAGACATTTCATAGTAATCCAGACGATGGGATAGCCTTTGCCCATGCTTTACAGCAGTGAATCAGAACAGAACAGAACTCCTCATGTGCATTTCATTACCAAAGGACTGAAGATGCCTGGGCTTTTACTTTGAACTGTTTCTAAGTATGTATTAAATGCAAACAAAGAAGAAGGCAGTCTTGGCAGAACAGAGGTGGCACACACGTAGTCAGACTGACTTCCATACGACTCGTAGTAGGAACCTGATTCATGCTCCTTCCTGCTTCTGCTGTGTGGCATCGTTGGTCCTCCACAGATCTTCTAATTAATCATCTGGGTTAAGAGCAATTAACAAAGGGATCAACAGCAAAATTTGTTTAGATCTTCAGGGTTGGGGATCACTTATCTTTCAAAACATCTAAACATATTCTTCCAATTTTACAAATTAGTCTGCTACTCTGTGGCACAGCCATACCTAATGGGTACAGCTAATGTCATAAAGCCAGCACAGCTGCTTGACAAAGATCCACATGGCTGAACCACATGATGCAATCACTGTCATGGCGTCTTTCACCTTTGAGCTTGATCTCCATGTGCTGCATATTCTGGGAGCTTTTAATATTTGTACAACTTGGGGATATTGGATTGATGGGAATTTTTGTTTGTTTGGTTTTGTTTGTTTGTTTGTTTTTTTCGAGACAGGGTTTCTCTGTGTAGCCCTGGCTGTCCTGGAACTCACTCTGTAGACCAGGCTGGCCTCGAACTTAGAAATCCGCCTGCCTCTGCCTCCCAAGTGCTGGGGTTAAAGGCGTGCGCCACCACCGCCCGGCGATGGGAAATTTCTTACGAACCATTTATTCCTTCTACCAGGAGTACTGCTTCTAAGCTTCCCCAGGGAAGCTCTGAGCAGACTACCCCTCCCACTTTAAGGGAGATAACATTATCTAGCCCTACCTGAAGGTCTTTCTTCTGATGTCCTGTAGGTTGTAGCTCAAAGACGCTAGAAATCTTGTAAGGCTCTGACTCCAAGATACTGTACTTACTCAGAACAGGATAATCAGGACAAAGTAAACTTATAAAGGTTAACAAGAGTTGCTGGGCTATAGAAGCAGGCAGCAGATCGGATTAAAAGTCTCTTCTTACTATAGACTCAGGCAATTATGCAGCATATAAGATTGGGCCCAAGTATGGTATGCCCCTGGAAGGAAAGATACAGTGACAAAGTTAGGTTAGCTGGAATGATCTCTGCCTTGCACAGGGGCTTATACTGCTGGACAAAGAATGGTGTGGATAAATGAAAAAAAATGATAATACATTGCTTGGGAGATGGCAATCAGCTCAGGCTGGCTTGAAGATTTTCTTTCTGTCTAGTGCCCTTGAAACTGCAAGAGCTACCAGCCTGAGAGTAGGCTGCCATGCTTTGGCAAAGTGGGCCACTAGATTCTTAAAAGTTGGGCTATAGGGTTGATGATGGAAAATGATTGTAAAAGATAACCCTGCTTTGTCACTGTTTATCAATGGTGACTAAACCTATGACCAAGAGGATGTTATAACCCGTGTCTAAGGATAAAAATGACATGATCTATGTTTTAGAACAGTATGAATCTGTCCCTGCCTACTGAGTTCTGTTTAAATAAAGAAGCACTCTGACTGCCAGTCAGTCAGGCTGCAAGATTCCCTGTCCCCCGCCCCCAACCCCCATGCCTGACTCATTCCTCCCTCAATGACTTCTTATCTCCTCTATGGGATTTGGCCATGGCTGGGGCTAGCCTCCTGCAAATTTGTGGTCACAAAATATATTTCAGGTGCCTCCATTGGGTATTCTGGAAAGAAGAGCTCAACTTCAAAAGTCTCTGCCCCAAAGAGAGAATTTTGGGGACCAGCAATGACAACATGAAAATAGGGGTGCTGCTCTTACTGGGCTTGGCTTTAATGCCAGGGACTGGTCCCAACAGCAAACACTGGCTTTTCCCATGGGCCTGTGAGGCAGCCTGGCCATCCCATCAGCCTGTTTTTTTTTTTTTTTTTTTTTTTTTTTTTTACTTCACAGTCAACAGATGGGTGCAGCAACATTCCTGTTCCCAGGAGTCAAAGGAAGCTGCTTGTAAATACTGTCACGTGTAAGTGGTATTTCTGGGAGGTGTGAGTCACTGTACACAGTTTTACTTCTTTCCAACGATGTGGCAAGATACAAGATGGAGGGTGAGAAATTCTCCATGGCCCAGCACCCTTAACTGTTCATCTCCTCAGATGCCTCCCAGGAATACAGTTTCACATGTTAGTTTGTTGTTGGTGTTGTTATTGTTGTAAGCATTTCTTTCTTACTTCTTGCCTTACAGAGAACATTTAATTAAATGAAATTAGGGAAAAATTTATAAGTGATACAGAATTTTCAAAGGTATTTGTCCCAACAAGTCATAATAGAGAAATAAAATTACCAACATGACCTTTCTTATATTCACAAAGTTGACGAAGTGAGGCAGAATCATGTGTTGTGTGACAGTTGTTTGGCCCCACAAATGACATTTGTCTTCCAGGGAACAATTTCAGACAGAAACATCTTTAAAAATGTATTTATTGCCCATTCTGGCTTATCCTCTGAAATGGTTAAGCTAGTTAACAAGAAAGATCTCAAAGCACTAGTCAAGCTCCGTGTTTCTCAACCTGTGGGTTGTGACCCCCACCTCAGGGTTGCCCAGCAGATGTTTACATCGCAATTCAAAACAGTAGCAAAATTACGTTTGTGAAGTAGCAACAAATAATTTTATGGTCGGAGGTCCCCGCAACACGAGGAGCTGTATAAAAGGATCTCAGCATTAGGAAGGTTGAGAACCACTGATCTTGGAGAAAAAAGGCAGCGTTCAAGTGAGAATAGAATTTAAATTCTCTGTCTGAAGACTGTTGCATATTTGATGAGCCAGACACATTTCAGAGTGGTGTCAGGTAACAAATTGGCCCAGTACACATGGTAGCCCCCAGATGAATCAAGTACTCAGTATCACTCCAGGGTTCAGCTTTCCAGAGCCAACCTCTGTGGAGCTTGGGCCCCAAGAAAAATCGTTTTTGATAATACTTAATTGAGGAAAGATGGAGACCCAAAAGCCCATCCACAGAAAAGCGCCTCTGGAATTGTGGTGCTTACATGTCTGTGGGTTAAGGCATCGAGGCCCCTCCAGGAGGTAGCCCCATCAAACTGACTGGAATCGGTTTGAAATGCTCAGAGTTTCATGCGTTACGAGGCTGAGAAGGATTACACAGACATGCATGCGTGTGACCGTGACAAAGTGTGCATGTTTGTTTGGAGCATTTTTGTGTAACATTTAGCATAAAGCTGCTGCAGAGAGAGAGAGAGAGTGTGACAAATGGACAGGGAACCTTTCGGAGGTGTGCTGTGCGTGCCAACATTTTGAACAAGTTCTGATGACAGGAACTGTAATTTTCTCCATGAAACCTCCTCTGAACTTTCCTCTTTCCATGAATAGCTGAAAACCTGAGTCATGCTGTTGCGTCCTCCCTCCTCCCTCTTTCCTCCTCCCTTCTCCCTCCATAGCAGATGGAATGAATTTCCAAGCCTGTGTGTCTCTCCCTGATGCCAAATCACGGCTTTAGTCTGCTTTCTGCTTAACTAGCACCCTGGCTTCCAGCACTGTCCTGGTCAGTGCCTCCCTGCCTTGGTGCTAGTTTCCCTGACCCAGTGGCCCTGGGGTTGTATGAGGAAGCATATCCCTGCATTGAACCTCTCTAAAATACCCATCATGACTTCTGATAACACCAAGAAATGAGCCTTCATCCTCTAAGAACTTATGGGCGTGTCGTGGGCATCTCCAAGACAACTCTGTCACAAGGACACTGTGACCAAGCTTGACATCTTCTAGCCTGTGCTTTGCCACTGTGGTTGTCCTACAGCTTGATTAGTCTGAGTGGCTGTGAATTGAAGGATTTTTAAAAAGGAAAGGTTTTTTTTTTTTTTTTTCAAACTTGTTTCCTATGTAAGAAGCCTGTTTATTGAAATAAACAATATTGGGCAGATACAGTGGAGAATGCAGGCTTAAACCAGGAGTGCTGGATAGTGACGGGAAACATGGATACAATATGTCAGCAGGCTTAAATGGGTAATAACTGGTGACTCATTGAACAAGTAGCATATTTTTGTGGCCTATTGTTTTTAGAGAATATTAATTTATCTCTCCATGTATGAGGCCATAAGAGGTGTCAGATTCCCTGAGCCAAAGTTACAGACAGTTGTGAGCTGGATGTGGGTGCTGGGAACTGAACTCAGGTCCTCTACAAGAGCAGCAAGGGCTCTTAACCACTGAGTTCTCTCTCCAGTCTCTGGGCCATTGGTATTTCTGTAGAGTTGTGTTTATGTGTATGTAGTGTGTATGCACAGGAGCGACTTGTCACTTTGTGAAGTTGTTCATGAATAAAGGAATAAAATGCAAAATTAAAGTTTTAAAAAGGATGTTTATCTCTTGGAACTACCCTTGGGCTTGCTTGCCTTCCATGTGCTACACGTGGAAGGCTCTGTGGGAAGCAGACCATAGGCAGAAGTATGGCCTCTGCCTCCACTCTGGATACCAGAGCCTTTCTTTCATCTGTGAGACCTTCTATAGTAAAGGTGCATGGCTTCTCCTTCCTGTGCACAGTAGGAAGTTCTGGCTCAGGAGCAATACCAGCTCAACCCTGCAGCCGTCTCCCCCAGGACTCAACCCTGTGGCTGTCTCCCCTCTTCCATCCTCACTGGGCTCTTGGGTCCAAGTCTAACCCTAGGTTTGGTGAGTCATGAGGAGGACTTAGTAAGACACAGCATGCTGTTAGCCTTACAGTAAACTATGAACCGAAAGGATGTAGAGCAGACAAAACAAACAAAAACAAAGGGAAGGAGGAATGGGGTGGAGTCCAGGGAACACTCACCCGTGGTTCAGGCTTCTGTGGACTCAGTGGAGTCACACAAGACACAGCCAACTCTGCAGTGATGTTTGATAACACCAGTGGAATGCTGCCACCACAGGAGGCTCCTTTCTCAGGACCCAAGGTCTATGCCACGGGCTGCTCATGTTCAAGACTGCGGTCTAAACTGGCTAGCTGTCCCTAAATTCCAGATCCCCATAGGGGAGCAGATCTTCAGTGTATACCACATTGTATCAACAGTGTGAGCATCATTGTCAATTAAGTAACGGCAGGAAGCTCCCCCAGCATCCCCCCCCCAAAGCTTTAATTTTTCAAAGCTGATTTTTAATGATGGTTCTTAAATGCCTTAACCTCCCTTCTAGCCCGCCACTCATCAGAGGTAGTAGAAAAGAAAGGATACAGGGGAAGTGGCCCTCTATAGAGATTGTTCTTTGGAGCTAATTCCCATCTGTGTTGTCAGGAAATCAGCAGTTCAGTTCACAGGTCAGCAGTAGCAGCAGCAGCAGCAGCAGCAGCAGCAGCAGCAGCTTGATCTACTTTACAAATATACAGCAGTCCAGTTTGGTAGAGTCAGGATAGCAAACACAGCAAACAAATGAACAAAAAGTCAACAGTGGTGGCACAACCTAGCAGAGACAGCCAGGCTTCAGCTGAATTGGCACAGGTCAGCAAGAGGAACCAGGACCATCAGGGACACCATGAGTTATTTGCTGTGCCTCCCTCAACGAAGCAAAGATCATCAAAACCAAGAAGCGTTGCAGAGCTAGCTCTACAAGCAAGCCCTTCTCCCAGTCCACTGAGTCCAATTTATACTCCCTCCAAACATCACGTGTCCTCCACTGGTCTTTGTATCAGCTGACATCACTCTGCCAATCAGCTTGATTCCACGGAAGCTGCAGGAAGCTGCTAGTATACTGCCAGAAGTTTTTTTTTGGTGAGTTTCTCCCTATGGAGTCCCAACAAATGGAGCTCAACTATGAAATGTAAGGCGGACCAATACATGCACATTGTTAGTGCAAAATCCTTCAGGCTTGCTTGCTTTGGCAAAACATCCTTTCACCTGTGTCTGCTTCAGGAAAACACTCCTTCACATGTTTACTTTCCAAAGAACCCTTAAGTTTCCACTTCACCCCACCTCCAGATCCAAAGCTCCAATCCAGACTCCAGTCCAGGGCTGGTTGTAGAAGCAGGCCCTTGGAAGGGTGAGCAGCCTCGGCCCGTGTGTGAATCTTTGTCAGCTCAAGTGTGGAAGTCCTCCTCCTTACAAACCTCAGTGATGCCGGGCACGTGAGGGCTAACCCTCACTCTGCTTCAATAAAGGACAGTGGCTTTGAGTGATGGGATGTCCCCTTGCTTCTGACCAGCTCAAGGCATATGCCAAACTATATTAAGAACTCTTCTGTCACTATGACCAGAAGCAGCTTTCAGGAAAAGGCCTTTATTTTGGTTTATAGTTTCAGAGGGAGGGTCCAGACTGGGTGTGTACACAGGCACAGCATGGCAGCCGGAGTGGGAAGCTAACTCATTACACCTTTATCTGCACACAGGACACGGAGAGCAAACTGGAAGAGGGGCGTGGCTATCAACTCCCAAGTGACATGCTTCCTTCAGCAAGGCTCCTTGTCCTAAAATTTCCATAAGCTCCCCAAGCATCATGGCCAACTGCAGGTCCAGTGTTCAAATACACGAGCGTATGGGGGTGCATTTCTCATCCACCATGCCAACTTTGTAGGTCCACACATGGTCTATCTAGTCTGTAGCTCTCTGTCTGCCACTCTCCCTATGGAAAAGAAACAAAACAAAACAAACAAGGAAGGATAAGAAGGAGAGACAGAGGAGGGGGAGGGGAAGAGGTAGTAAAGTATGTGAGTGAAGTTGCTAGGTAGTTTATCTTCAAGTGGGAAAACAGCAGGGGAATGGGCAGGGCTGGAAACTGACAGCTGATCACAGACCAGGTGTGCTGAATCACAGAGCAGGTGTCATCACAGAGAAGTGGCTCCAGGAGTCTTTTTAGCAATGCTTTTGTTCCTCCTGGATCCTTGACCTGGGCCATACCTCTGCATATTTCTCATTGATTTGACTCCTACCATTTGACTGCATTCTTGGCCCTCTGCCTGAAACCAAACAGGAGCAGATGGCCTTGCCAAGCTGGTAGGGGACACTGCCTGCCACACTGTGTTGTCCTATGATGGAGCTGTGGGCACTGCTCTGATATGGGGTGTGGCTTCCCTGAGTTCCCCATGTACACACAGCACTCACTGCCCACGCCAGCAGTCCCCCTCCAACTCTTCCTGGGCCTGACCTGTCTCATATGCCCGCTACAACCATATGTCTTTTCTTATTCTCCTAGGACTTGACACCAGCCATTGCCTAGGATGGAGGGTGCTTACTACTTGATGCCAGAATCTTGGCCTGGCAACAATATCAAGGTCATCTGGGTGTTCCTGAGCTGGATCTACCCAGTTTCTTAGCACTGATCCAGAGGAATCATATTCGGGATGCTATTCCATGTAGTGGCATTTGGCAGTGCACACTGTTAGCAAGGTATGGGCTTTCTCCCCCAGACCAGAGCAGAGGCTGTGTCTTTACCATGTAGGGTCCTCTGGGATGCCTGGAACTTTGGAGACTCTCAAGTGTGTGTGTGTGTGTTGTACTAATACTTCTCAAAGTCTGAGAAGTATTTTATAGAGAACACATTTTATGGGCTAGTGGTGCAACTTAGCAATAGTGTGTGCGCTTAGCATCAATGATGCCCTGGGTTCAATCTCCCAAGTAAAAAAGCAATCAAGCAAGGAAAAGGTGCTTTGTGATATTTCTCTCTTCTGTGCTATGAAGACCCAACACTTGGAGGCCGAAGAGATAGGGGGGTGGCACAGTTAGTAAAGTGCTTTTTGATTCCCCAGAATCCCCATTTTAAAAATGTCACCTGGGCATGGTGACACAGGTTTGTAATCCCAGCACTAGGTGGGTAGAGACAGGTAGGTAGATCCTGAGCTAGCCAGATTACTTAAACTGCTTGGTGAAGTCCAGGTCGACCAATGAGAGAGATCCTTTACCTGCAAAGTAGATGACAGCACCTAAATTTGACCTCGTCCTTACATGCATGTGCACATATATGCATCTGCACCTGCATACCCATACTAACACAAGTGGAGGGGGCAGGGGAGAAGGAAAGAAAAAAAAAGGACTCAATATTCAGCCTGAACAATTTCAGTAGTCTGGGAGGACCATTGCAGTAATCCAGGGGTGGGGGGTTATGGGGTTTCCGGGGGAACAAGGTACATCATCTCGAAGAAGAGAAGTCCAGGATGAAAGAGAGGGGTCCAGGATAGAGAAGAGAAATCCAGAGTGGCAGGGAAGGTATCAGTATGGAGGAGAGAAGTCCAAGATGAAGGGAAGGGTCCTGGATGGAGTATGTGTATATGGGGGCCAGCAGGAATGGAGGAGAAGGGTCCGGGGTGTGTGTGTGTGTGTGTGTGTGTGTGTGTGTGTGTGTGTGTTGTACTAAAAGTCACTTGAACCCAACTCCAACCCTTGACAGAGGGAGGGAGGAAGGTTCTTTTGATCAAGGTTTGGTTGTCAGTGAATCATAGGATATGGAAGAGGAGGAAGAAGAGGAAGAGGAGGAAGAGGAGGAAGAGGAGGAAGAGAACATTCACATCATGGTAGACAGGAAGCAGAGAAGGACCTCCTCCCAGTGTCCTTCACACTTTTTCCACACTCCAGTAAAGCCATCATGAATTCATCTCCAGCCTCAACTGTGAGGCTGCATGGTTGACTTGTGTTAAGATGAAGCTGGTGGAGGTGGGGTTTTGTTTTGAATGTTTGTTGTATTTCATGGCTTCTAAGAACCTTTGAAAAGCAGAGGAAGTGGTTCCAAATCTCCCTTCTGTCTTTAGGGACTGGGCAAAAAAACTGTCCTACCTGAATTTAAGGCCTTTGTCTTTTGGAAGAAAACCTCAATGTATTCAAGAAAAAATTTGACTGAACCAGCCCCCCCCCCCCCCAACTCCCTCCTTGTAGCACATTAGATTTAATAAGGACCAAATCTGAGCATCCCATAATGGTGGTGTCCACAGTGCCCATGCAAGCGTTACTCCCATTTGATGGCAACCCAGAGAGAAAGACAGTGAAGTCTATGGTCATAAATGAGAAAGCTGGCAGCAGCCCTGTGAGTGGGTGTCTGACCTGAGATCTGATCCCGGGGCTATGTGGTGCACACCCCCTACTCAGAGCTCACCTTAGTGATGGAGACCTGCCTCCCTCTGCCTCCTGAGTGCTGGAATTAAATGTCTGCACCATCACTACTGGGCTACCTTTGCTTATTTTTAAAATCAGTTGTTTGTTGTTGGTGGCATGCAGGACCACAGCCTCCATCAGCTGTGTGGTTTGAAGATGTTTCTCTCCAGCTTTGTGGGTGGTCTTTGCACAGTTTTTGTGTGTTGTTCAACATCTATCTGCTTCTGTTACATCCCGGAAAAGCCAAGTCTCAAGCCAGCCCTTTCCCCTGCATTTTCTTCTAAAATTTTTATAGTTTTAGGTCTTAAATTTAGGTTTTTACTCCATTTTAAGTTGAAAAAATTGGAAGCCTTAGAATTAGATGCAGGGCCTTAAGCATTTGCTCTCCCCCTGAGCCACACCCAGCTTCTGAGTTAATTTTTGCAGATCAGATAAGGCTCCAGACCCTCTGTGGGGATGTCAAAGTCCCAGCACCGTTTTCTGAGACACTCCTTAACATTTTTTGGCACTGGCACATCAGAGGTCCCTAGAGCACATACTTAGGGTCGAAAGCCTGAAAAGCACCATTCTGGTTAGAACCACACACTGTTGTTCTCTGGGCTCAGCTGTTCCTCTGTCCTCTGGGACAGTGGATTGGGGTGGGGCATAAATTCAAGGATACAGATCTCTAAGGTCCGTTTTCAAATCTCTCTGTCCGTCTCTGTCTCTCTCTCTCCCTTTCTCATGTGCATGTGGAGGCCTGGGGTTGACCTCAAGTGGTCATGCTCTATAGTAAGGCTGGGTCTCTCACTGAACCAAAAACTCACCTATTCAATCTAGCAAGTCAGCTTGCCCTGGGGAGCTCCAGTGTCCACCCTGCTCCACCATGCCCACCCTGCATGTAACTGGGTGCTAGAGAAATCTGAACTCTGGCCCAAACTCCATGCAGCAGTAACTTACCTCCTGCAAATCTCTTTTCATGACATTTATCCCTCTTTTGAAGTGTCAGGGACCAAATCCAGGGCCATGCATTTGATGGGCAAGTTCTGAAGCAGGCGGGAGGCATCAGAGGCAGACTCCCGAGCCCTTGGAACATTGCTGACAGAGGTGTGCAGTTTGTGTTGCTTAGCATTTCCTTTTCATGTCCTGTCCATCTGTGTTTATGTAACCTTGGCTGGCCGGAGCCTCTTGTCTCTGTCCAGCATCATACGCTGTGGATCTTTTCCTCCACCACCACACTCCAGTGACTACCGACTCCGTGTGCACCCCAACAAACGACAGAACTGAATCCTCAGCTCCATGTGCTCCTAGATCAGACAGCTTTATCCCCACAGGCTAACAGTGTTGCTTTAAACTCAGTTTTACAGCAGCAGTGGGTTAGTCTTGAGTGCCTGCAGGTGGCTGAGGCAAAGAGGGCTAGTGAGGTGTATTGTTTCCCATGATGGCAGAGTGTGGGAGGGAGAGTAGAGGTCACAGCAGGCATGCAGCCGTCATTCTGGTCCACATTTCACGCTGGTGAATCACAACTGACCACCCCATGGGGAGGGAAGGCATCTCCTCTGCCCTAGGGGTTGATCCTGCAAAGCCCAGTGGCAGATGCACAGCCGTGGATTGCCCGTCACAGAGGGTGTCAGGAGCTGCAGAGAACTCTCATTTACTGGTTCTGCCCTCCCTTCAAGTGAGCACATGCTTTATATTCTCTGAATCAGATTTATTCCTTGACAGTTTCATACATGTGTACCATGTACCCTGATGGTATCCAGCCCAGCTCCCACCAGCGTGAGCACGCAGCGGCAGCCACACCCCTAGGAAGAATTATCCTCCCCTTGTAACCCTCAGCTGCCCAAAGCTCCTCCTGTTCAGGGTGGAGCCTCAGGGGCCCCTCCCCCACTCATACCAGAGTCACTCACTGACTGGCTTGATCTTGTGCCAATCTTGTGCAGATGACCACAGCTGTTGTGCGTTCGTGAACGCCAGAGGCCAGCGTTTCTCTGCATCTCTCCCCACCCTCTGGCTCTTATGTTCTTCCCACTCCCTATTCTGTGCTGTTCCCCGAGTCCTGGGGTGGGTCCCCGTTAGAGTAAGTATTCAGTAATCACTTGTGCTCAGTACTTTGACCAGTTATGAGTCTCTGCACTGACTGCTGCTTATTGCCTAAGAAACGTCTCTGGCCAAGGTCGAAAACAACACTAATCTGTGAGTCTCATCCTGAGTGTTAGAAGGCAGTTTGATAACATGTAAGTTTAGTGTAACAGTAGCGGTGCTTGCCCTCTGGGCCTGCAACCTCCTCAGCCATGGGCTTTTGCCTAGGTTTACAGTACAAGGCTTGACTTCCCTCCTATGGAGAGTACCTCACACTCAATGATAAAGCAAGAAGTTACCTATAACAGTCACGCCAGCTTGTGCCTGTGGACACAGCTTGCCTAGCAGCAGGTCACTGCTGTAAAATGCAGGGTCCACTGCTGAGTATGTCCACTGATGACATCCCATGGCGCCCATCTGTACAACACCTTTTAGTACCATGAAAGCTAGCCAACAGGAAGGAAGTTTCCAGGTTAATTTCTCTATGGCTGTAACCAATGTATGTGGTGTATTTAGCACTAGAGGCTTACTATCTGGTAACGGTAAAAACCAAGTGTGGTGGCAGTAGCCCGAGTTGTATTGGAGGCCTCCTGAGCATGTAGCTCATAGGGAAATACGTCACACCTGATACTGAGATTTTCACTTTAGTTTTTGTAAAGGTTTATTTGTTTTTATTTTATAGGTATCAGTGTTTTTCCTGCATCCATGTACGTGTACCATGAACATGAGGTAGCCACAGAGGCCAGAAGAGGGTGTCTGATTCCTTGGAACTAGAATTATGGATGATTGTGTTCTAACATGTGGTTGCTGGGATTTGAACCTGGGTCCTCTGCAAGAGCAAGTGCTCTTAACCTCTGAGCCATCTCTCCAGCCCCAGACTTTCACTCATTAACCCATGTTTTCTGGGAGAAGCTTGTATGCTCGTGCAGGGTATCTTTATTTAAAGTCCTGAGTCTAGATGGTGGGAGAAGAGAAGAGAGAGGCCTGGAACTTTCTTTGTTAGACCAGGCTAGCCCCAAACTTACACAGAGCTTCCTGCCGCTGACTCACATGAAGAACACTGGGATCAAAGGCGTGTACTACCACTCCTGTCTTAAATTATGTTTTTAATTTGCTTGCAAATTATCGTGTCCATAAGGCTTTTCTAGAATCCTTTGTTTTAGTTAACACACCTGTCTCCTTCTCTTCCTAATCCCTTCTAGCCTCTCCTGGCTTAGATCTTTCTATTCCCGGGATCCCCACTCCCTGCTTTGATCTCACCTGTACTCTACCATCCCCCTCCCCCAGTCCACCTGCCCCCATGACAGCTATCACAGGCTTTCACATGTGCTCTGAGCCACCTCACACCATCAGCCACACACTGCAGAGGTGCCATCAGCCCTGGGAAGCTGATGAGATTTTCCAGGTCCCTGGTGTGGGGCAAAAGAATGTCTTTGTAGGAGAGAGAGAGAGAGAGAGAGAGAGAGAGAGAGAGAGAGAGAGAGAGAGAATATTATCAATGTGTGTGTGTGTGTGTCGTGTGTCTCTCTGTGTGTGTCTGTGTGCACATGCACACATGCTGGGACCACACCCCGAGCTTCCTGTGTGATAGGCACGTGCTGCACCCCTGAGCTGCTACTCCTGTTGGAAGAGTCATCAGACCAACCAAACTTTTGCTCATCCTCACTGACCCCAGCCTCTGAGCACAATAGTGGCTCATGAGACAGAGAAGCCTCTCCTCTAGGACAAGCCAATGTTCCCTCCACAGCACTGGGTGTCGAGCTGAGCTGGGGACCAGTCCTGGGATGTTGCTGTCCTATCATAAGGCTGGACTGTCCCTGTTCAGAGAGGCTCTTTCAGTGTCTCTGTGGATTATCCATCAATGTATAACAAGTCACCTCAAAATCTAGAAGCTGAAGACAAAAAAGCATTATTTTCTGGTTTCTGTGAGTCAGAAATTCATTAGTGGGTGGACAGTTGGAGTGCTTCTGCCTTGGACTCTGTCATGAGGCTGCTTCATTCAAAGGCTTGACTGAGGCTGGAGGCCCCTTTCTAAGGGCAGTGACTCACATAGCTGTCAGAGAGTGTGAGTGGCTGACAGGAGGCTTCTGGCTCTTTTTCTGTGGTCTCTAAAGGGTTGCTTGAGTGTCCCCTCAACATGGCCACCAGCTTTCCTAGGGGCAAGGATACATGAGAGCAAGATAGGAACCATGAAATGCCTTCCCAATGGTACAAGCTTCCACAGTCTCCTCACCGGTGAACAGCCCTGCTTTGCAGATTGGAAAAACAAAAGACACCCCCCCACACACACACACACACACCAGTGCTGCAAAGTACTTGGTAATTGCTTTACCAGTAAGAAAGATGCTTCAGAGTGCCAAGGGTGTTGCTAGGAATGAACGCCTGTCTGGCTCTTGAGAGCCTAACCACCACCCTCATTCCTCTTAGCTGCCACAGCTCTGGAAAACAGTTGTTGAAGGATGGGAAGGCACACTTGAGGCTTCTTTTGGGAAGTGGCCACACTGTACGCTGACCTATTGTAGTCCAGGGATCTTGTCATGGGGATCTTGTCTGTGGCAGACTTCCCTTCAGTCCAGGTGGTGGAGGGAGATGGAAGTTCACAGGTGTGCCGTGCCATGGGAGCCCAAGACAGTGGCTTCCCCAGGGACCTGGTCCCTGCTCTAGATGTAGGGCCTAGCCTGGGCCTCAGTAGCCCTCAGGCAATGCCATGCTGACTGGGAGCAGATGTCAAATGCACACGGTGCCTGCCCGCCTTTGTGGTTTTACAGCTGCTCCTGCATTTTGACAGTTTAACTGTCATTTGTGTTTTGATTAAAGCTTCATGGGAGTCACCTTTACATTAGATTATTTCAACTAATATTAATGTCAGTACCTGCAGCACTAGAGGCCACTGTGTGTGTGTGTGTGTGTGTGTGTGTGTGTGTGTGTTCCTGAATAGATTATCCATAAGCTCATTGTATATCATATACATGTGATTGTTCTTGGTTTGTTAGATTTGGAATTAAGCATTTCCTTGATTGATCTGAGTTGTTGCATTTCTATCCTCTGGCTGGGTAACTGATTTTTTCCCTCATTTCCTTTGTTTGATATAGTGTTTTCTCTGGTTTGTTTTCTTGCTGCTTGAGTCTTACAGGAAAGGACACAAGAAGAGCAGAGCTTCAGGGCACCCTGTAGGTGGTGACAACCACCACCAGGGTTATGTGATAACTTAAAAAAAGAAAATCTGTTCAACTCTCCTGAAATGTTCTGTGTAGGAGAACCCAGAGTCACAGGCCCACGACTGCACTCAAAATAGAGCCAGCCCCGTGCCCTGGGGACCTTTCTCATCCTGAGATGCTTAGTGGGCAGGCTTGTTTCTGAGCCTGGGACTCAGGAGGCTCCCGTTGTCATGAGAGTCACTTGGCACCACTGTTCTTCGATATACTTATTTTTAATTATGGAGATTTTTTAAACTACAAAGGTGGTAGATTATATAATGAACCCCTCGTTCCCATCCCCACCACCCAGAGGTCTCATCTGTCCTCTCAAGCTGTGGCTTCCACGCCTCCTGTGACTTGACACCAATCTCAGACATTTTCACTTTCATTGATAGATGCTTCCATATGTGTCTCTTTATTTATTTTTAATTTTCAATTACATTTCCTCACCAGCCCTGTATGCATATGGTATATCATGCATTTTATGTCTAAAACATAACAGTAACTTTGCAATGTTGTCATATATCCTGTCAATATTCAATTTTACCATTGCTTTGTAATTTTTATTTTTTCCTTTTGCCATTTTCCTGAGTGTGAGTGTGGTGTGCATGTGTGGGCATATGTACATTTGCATGTGTGTGCACACATGTATGTGCACATGCATGTGATGGCTGATGTCAGGAACCCTCCTTAATCACCTTCCTACCTTATTACTTGAGCAGGGTCAAGCCCAGAGCTCACTTGGGCTAGCCTTGTTGGCCAGCGTGCCTGGGAGATGCCCTTGTCTGCCTCCGTGAAGCTGGGATTATGTTAATTCTGGAGCTCTGCACTCCAGGCCTCAACCCTTCACAGCAAGCCATTCAGTGGCTGAGCCATCTTCCCAGCCTCCCCAATTTTATCTATCTATCTATCTATCTATCTATCTATCTATCCATCCATCCATCTATCTTTACAATTTCTAAATAAGGTCCACACACTTGCAGTTCATTAATGCTTATCTTCAGATTTGTAGACCACACCTTTTAAAATTGAGAATAGACTTTTTAATACTAATACTCTGCTCATGGTTTCCCTCCCCAAGCCCCTCCCAGATCCTCTCCTCCTCCTGAATCTATACACTTTCTCCCTCGAATTAGGATACAAACAGGTGTTTAAAAAATAACAATAAAATAAAATAAACAAGAACAAACCAGAAAAGTAGAAGATACTCTTAACTGATTTTTTTTTACAGTTTTTCTGATTTTATGTGCATTTTTGTTTTGCCTGAATGTTTGTCTGTGTGAGAGTGTCAGATGCCCTGGAACTGGAGTTAGAGATACTTGTAAGCTGCCAAGTGGTTGCTGGGAATTGAACCTGGGTCCTCTGGAAGAACAGCTAGTGCTCTTAACTGCTGAGCCATCTCTCCAGCCCCAAGGAAGATACTTTCAATGTTGATATAATCTTATTGATTTTTTTTTTTTTCCGAGACAGGGTTTCTCCGTGTAGCCCTGGCTGTCCTGGAACTCACTCTGTAGACCAGGCTGGCCTCGAACTCAGAAATTCACCTGCCTCTGCCTCCCAAGTGCTGGGATTAAAGGCGTGCGCCACCACTGCCCGGCTGATATAATCTTAAATTTGGAGGAAAGTTAGAGAAATAATGTGACCCTCGTGCCTTTCACTCAGTTCCCGAAAGGCTACTGTGTGGCTTGCCTTATGCCTGTGTTATATTTACATGTATTACTATTTAAGAGTGAGAGTACAATGGAGCTCACCGACCTTTCTCTCTCCTCCCTTCCTTCCTCCCTTCCTCCCTTCCTCCCTTCCTTCCAAGACAAGTGCTGACTATGTAGTCTGTGCTGGCTCTGAATTTATGACCCTCCTACCCCAGCTTCCTGAGGGCTGAGACTGTAGCCTGCGTCACTGTACGGGGCCCTGTTGTTATTTACTCTTTCAGTGTATATTTTTACAAGCAGGGCCATCCTCTTTATCCCACAGCAATGCCACAATGCCACAAGGCATGACACAATACTCCAACTACCCCATAGGCCAACTTGCATCCACCTTTGCCCCAGGGTCCCGAGGAGGCAAAGAATCCAAGGCAGGACTGTACAGTACACATTAATTTTAAGCAGATCCATTTTTTCCTGTTTCTCTATTCTTCACGATTTTGACATTCGTGGTGATTACACGGCAGTGACTGCAGAGGCCCTGGCTATGGGGTCTCTTGCCGTCTCCGTGTATTTAGATTTGGGTCCTGTGGTTTAATTTTTTGGCAGGAACGCTGCATAGCACAGTGCTGTGTCCTCCTCAGTACACCCTGCCAGGAGGCATGTGACACTGATTTCCCGTTGTATTATTAGTGAATAACTTTTATCACTTGGCCAGCACGGTGCTTGGCAGGTTTCTCTGCTGCAGACTTGACGAGTCTTATGATTTTTAATTACTAAGTAATTAGTGTTTTTTTTTTTTTTTAAGGTTTAGGTTTTTCTTTAAATCAAATGTATGCTGTGTGTGTGTGTGAGTGTGCCACGGGTGTCAGATGCACTGTAGCTAGAATCACAGACAGCTGTCAGCCCTGTAGGTGCCAGGAATCAAACTTGCTCCCTCTGGAAGAGCAGCACGCTCTTAACTGCTTGTTGGTCAGTGTCCCGAAGGCCTCAGGGCACGGTTGCTAGGAGGGGGTTTGAGTTTATCCCATGCCACCACTGGGCAGATGCTGGGGTTCAGAGAAGCACCTAGACTTGGCTGCAGGTGGGAAAGCAGTCTGAGATGTGCAAATGCCAGAGCTGGTTGTGGGGGAGGATGTCCCTGGTCATTGTTCATAGCTTGGCAGCAGTTGTCTGGAAGTACAGATGGGACTTCTATGGGAGATTCGGCTTGGCTGCACTCTGTGGGTGAAGGCCTTTTCCAGGTTCCCCATGGTGGCGGTAGATGAAAGAGACAGTCCATGTTTATCTATATCGTTTATTGGCTGTTCATCGTGGAGAATGGGTGCATAATGTACTGAACCAACTTCTCAGGGAGATTAAATACCTATTGCAGTGAGGAATGTTTGGGAAGGGAAGCTCATTGGCTAAACCCTCAGGGCCCTCTGGGTACCTCATTAGCATGGAGAACTCTGTTCTGGGCCCGTTGTGACCACAGATCACTTACCTTATATGGGAAGTGTGGCATGTGTTCTAGGCCAGGAATCTGGTAGGAAGCGGGGAGTCACCTAAGTCTCAGGTGTGTGCCCACTGAGTCTCCAGGTTTCTACCCCCACCCCCACCCCCCGTTCTACCCACCAAGCTTCCTAACTTGGTTTTACTGTTCCACAACTGCTGAGCTGTCTCTTCAGCCCAGTAGGTGTTTTCATAAGCAGACACATTGACAACTGTCAATGTGTGACTTTTCAGTTACCAGCACCCTTCCCCAATTCTCAGTAGCCACTGTCCTGTATCCTTTATTTATCTATTAATTTATATGTATCAGCATGAGCCTGTGGAGTTCACATTTATTATGTATTTTGATGTGCAAATGCCCAGCATTGCTTGAGGGATGTTTAAATTTTTGCGTTATTATCATGACTATTTTATATGTATGGATATTTTGCTTGAGTGTATGTGCCCCACATATATGCCTGGTGCCTGCGGAAGCCAACAGAGGCCATCAGACTGGAAGTGGACAGTTGTGAGCTACCACATGGGTACCAGGAACGGAACTCAGGTCCCCCGGAAGAGTAGCCAGTGCTCTTAACCGCTGAGCCATCTCACCATCTGTATCAGGAAATCTTTTGTAGCAAATATTGGTAATTTCCTATTTCTACTATGAATCCTACAATGGTGCTACCCGATCACTGTTTTCACAGTTATTAGTATGTAAACTCAGCTTTTCCCCTTTCAGCCAATTTGGTCCCCTAATGTTATAGTTTATTCACTATTAATTAAATACGTGAGTTGAATCTCCAAGAGACCTCTATACACAGAATTAGAATTTGATATGGGCTTAGCAGTGATAGGAGAAGCCCAGAGTGAGGGAGTTGCCTGGGTAACCACTGGCCTGCTGGATGGGGTCTGTGGGAGGGAAATGCCTACAGAGAAACACTATATGCAGGCAGAGATATCGACACACAGGGCGGGGAACAGCATATAGGTAAAGGGAACCACCTATGTACAGAGCATACATGGCCAGGAGACCTGCAGGCTGCAGTATAGAAGCAAGGGGGGGGGGGAAGGGTGTGAACTCAAGCAGGACTGAAACATCTTGAGCAAGGTCTATTGAAAGAGAAAAGGTAGGTAGGGGTGGGGCCACAGATGGAGCGCAGTGGCAGAATGCTCACCAGGCTTCAAATGTTCAGAAAATTTAGTTCAGAAAGGAATTGTCTAGGACAGGCAATGGCAGGTGAGGAAGCTGTGGGTGCTTCCAGATGAGGTTCCTGTGGCCTGGTGCAGGGCAGCTGGAGCAGGCCTGGTGCAGGGGAGGGCCGGGCAGCTGGGGCAGGGTGGACAGATCTGGGAGACAGCAAGGGACATGCAGGGAGAACTTGGGTTTGGCCTGTTGAAGCTCAGGGCTGAGGCTCAACCCAGCTTACAACTATAATGATGTGGAAAGGCATTGTGGGTTCAGTTTTTTTGCATGGGCAAACAAAGGACATCCGGTTCACCCACATTCTACTTGGTAAGACATCTCAGTGAAAACCAGGCAGCTGAAACATTGGCCTGCTGGTCTATAGTGGGCTTCTGACTTGATCTCTGGCAATGCTGAGCCATTGCCAGGCCGTAATGGTCCTCTGGTGTCTCGGTGGAACCACAGAGGTGGGTCTGACGGATGCTCAGTGAGTGGTACTGATGCAGTGAACTGAGGTGCCCTGGGTCTGTTCTCCTGTGACTGTGTAACACCCCAGCATTGGTTCACTCCACCCTTGAACCATTTTGAAGCTCTCCCCAGTGCTCACCCTGAGCCAGTTGGGAACAAGACAGGGCTGAGTCTCCTGGAACTTGGGGATTAGCTTGCAAGTAGTAGATACAATCTATCACTAGATAAAACAAATCAAAGGATTATTTCTGGATGCCTACTCTGTATCCTCTATCAAAAGATACCTGACCCAGTGACCAAAAAACATGTATTATTTAGCTTTCCCATTTCTGCAATAAAATGCCTGACAGTCACAACTCTGATCTTGGCTCATGGTTCTGGAGGGTTTAGCCCTTGGTCGTTTGGTTCTGTCTACTTGGGCAGAACATCAGAGTGCTAGAGTGTGGTAGAGGAGAGCACTCCGCCGTGAAGCAGGGAGGAGGAATGCTAGCACTTGGCTGGTCTTCTGTTTGCCTTCTGTTAATCCATCTGAGTCTCCAGCCTGCCCACATTCAGGGTGGGTGTCCTCAGAGTCACACCAGAGGTGTCTCTCGCCAGCCTACCAGATGGCTCTAAATTAAGCTTGTTTGGCTATCACACACCACAATCCTAGCTCTGGCTCTGAGGTCAACCAGTTCTACAGGATAGAAGTAGATTTATCATTCACTGGACTCTCCCCTTTCTGTAAAGTGGAGTTGATTCTATCAGGTACCTTCCCCGTGAGCACACAATACATGAAGCTAAACAAGGTCTGTATCACCACTGGGCGGTGGTGGCACACGCCTTTAATCCCAGCACTTGGGAAGCAGAGGCAGGCAGATTTCTGAGTTCGAGGCCAGCCTGGTCTACCAAGTGAGTTCCAGGACAGCCAAAAACAAAAAAACAAACAAACAAACAAACAAACAAAAAAAACAAAAAAAAAAAAAAAAGGCTGTATCACCTACTTTGAAGGCAGTAAGGCAGTGTGAGGATCAAGAGTCATGTTGTTGACAGTCCCCAGGAATTCAGGTGCTGTGCCAATATTGTAAGTTGCATTGATAATGCTATGCCCTGGGAACTAATTCCACATGGTGAGTCAGGAACAGGAGACTGCCTTGCAAGCCTCCGGTTACACTTTCATAAAATGTACATATATTTGGAGTGTCCTTGTAGTTTGGCCCTTATTTGGCATTTCTCAAGGGAAGAAAATGAGGCCAGGCAAAATGAAGCAGGGCAGGTCTCACAGTGACACTCAACTTTCTGGAGCGAACCTAAGTGGTGGTTTCTGTTTGCTGGTACCACGTGGCGATTACAGAGCTGCATCCAGACAGCTCTGAGGATTTGGGGAATAAATGGAGGCTATGGGGAGACAAGTCTGCGGGTGTGTGTGGACAAAGCTGATGGTGAGCTAGTGGCCCTGTCCGTGGGGGCTCCATAGAGCTACCCTGTGTCTACTGTTCTCTTACCATATACAGAGAATGAATATGGAACAGGAAAGAATATTCTTGCCTGGTATATGTGTGTGTGCAGGTGCGTGAGTGCATATGTATGTACATGGGTGCACACGTGTGTGAGTATGCAGTATGCATGTGTGTTCATATGTGCATCCACCTCTGAGTATGTGCATGTGTTTGTGTGTGTGTGTGTGTGTGTGTGTGTGTGCGCACATGTATGCAGAAGTCAGAGGATAGCTTCTCAGGAACCAGTTTTCTCCTTCTGTGGTAAAATCCAGGGATCCTACTCCATTTGTCAGGTTTGCTTGGTAAATAAATGCCTTTACCCACTGAGCTGTCTCACTGCCTCTGGCTTTTGAATCTTTCCACTTTTAAATTGGGTTGCTTTCCAGTGTGGAGGCGCCTTAAAAAATTTAAAGTGAAATGTCTCTATAATCCAGTAATGCCAATTTCGGGTATTCATCAAAAAGAATTGAAGGTAGGACCTCAAAATAATGTTAGCACTCCCAGGTTCAGCATTATTCAGAACAGCCAAAACACAAGAAATAACCCATATCCATCAGCAAATGAAGGCTTAAAAAGAAAGTATATATACACATGACAGAATATCATTCAGCCTTACAAAGGAAGGGACTCCCACTATCTGTGTACCAGTCATAGATAAACCTGGAATGAAATAAGCCAGTCACAGGAAGATACACACTGCATGATTCCACTTGCAAAAGATATATAAACTAGTTGAGCCAACCAGAGCAAAGATTACAACTGGTTGCTGAGAACTAGGGACAGACATTAACCAACAGGTCTAAGATTTCAGGCATGCAAGAAGAATGGGTGCTGGTCCCTGCTGCACAGCCCTGCCTGTCGATGATGGTGCTGAGTCACTCACCTAAATATACATCGAGGATAGATTCCATGTTAGGTTCTCCTGTTAAACACTCTCCTGGCTGGAGAGGTGGCTCAGAGGTTAAGAGCACTGGCTGCTCTTCCAGAGGACCTGGGTTCCGTTCCTGGCACCCACATGGTGGCTCACAGCCATTCATAACTCCAGTTCTGGAGGATGCAACATCCTCTTCTGCCTCTGTAGGCACCAGGCATGCACACGGTACATAGATAGACATAGCTGTAGGCAGCACACACACACACACACACACACACACAATTAAAAACAACTTTAAAACTTTGAAGAGAGAGAGAGCTGTCTCATACTGGTGGTTTTAGTTACTCCTCCATTCCTTTTATTTTCTTATTGTTTTTTGAGACAGGGCTTCATGTAGCCCAGGCTAACCTGGAACTCCTGTGACTTTGAGCTCTAACTCCCCCTGCTGGCTGCTGGGTTAAAGGCATGTGCTACCATACTTGGGTTTGTTCTCTGTCTGTCTGTCTGTCTGTCTGTCTGTCTGTCTGTCTCTGTCTGTCGGGGTGTGTGTGTGTGTGTCTTTGTCTGTCTGTCTGTCTGTCTGTCTGTCTCTAGTTCTTTTTCCCTTTAGACTCACTGTAACTCTGTCCCTCAGCTGGTGGCCTCTGTTTTCTGGGCATGCTTTTGTATCTACTTGAGATTAAGACATCTCTATAATATGTTAGTCTGTGCATGCCAGGCGTCCAGGATCCAGAACAAGCAGCACAGAGCCTTTTTGAGGCTCTATGCTGTTATTTATGTTTCAGCCTAGCAGCAGAACCTGGCAGTATTATCCACATGGCACTGGTTTCATGTTCAGGAAAGATTGAGGGTATCACAGAGTACTGTGCCAGACAGTGTGCACTAGGGTTTGATTCTCTGGGAAAAGCCACTGAAAAGTTGCAGTGGAGACCTCAGCATGATAAAGCCATAGGGTGTTGACCAGGGAAAGCTGCAGACATTGCATGGAGTTGACCCAAGAGTGAGGCTACCTTGCTGCAAGCAGCAGAAGAGCAAAGGAAGGGCTACCCAAATCTTTTGGAGCCCAGATGATTCTGCCATGAACTGAAGATGCCAGACATGATGGTGCAGAGTTCTGTGTTTGCCCTGCTGGGTTTCAGTCCTGCCTTAATCTGATCACCCTTGCTGTGTTCCCATTCTTCCCTCCTGGAACGGGACTATTTATCCTGTGCCATCAGACATTGCAAGAATGTAACTTTCATTTGATTGTATAAGATGTTTGCTCTGAATCTTAGAGAAGTCTTGGACTTTTAAATAATGTTGGAATTTCTAGGTTGTGAGGACTTTTGAAGTTGGACTGAGTGCATTTTGTATTATGAGATGGCAGTAAGCCCATGGGGAAGGGAAGGATGTTCTGGTTTTAGAGTGATTTGCTTGGTTGTCAAGTTGACAAGGGATAGAGATGTGATGGTTAATATTGTTAGCTGGAAATGACTGATAATCACCTAGGAGAAAATCCACTGGGCATGCCTGTGAGAGTTTGTCATGTTAAGTTAATTGAGGAGGATAGACTCACCCTAGAAGTGGGCAGCGGCAGTCAGTGGACTGGGGTCCAGGACTGAATCAGGAGGAGAAAAGCAAGCAGGGCTGGAGAATGACTGTCCTCTGTTTTCTGCTTCCTACTGCAGATACAATGTGACCAGCTACCTCCTCAGCCTCCTGCTGCCCCAATACCCTCAAACCAAGCGAGCCCCTCCCCCTCTAGTTGCTTTTGCCAAATACTTTATCACAGCAGTGACAAGAGAAACTAAGAGGTGCACGCTGTGCTCCCCTCTACTGCTCACAGAGATTACCTCACTTCTGAGGATTTCTTTTTTTAACTTTTTACTGATTTGTTGTGAGTTTCACATTATGCAGCCCAGTCCTGCTTATCTTCTCAAATTCTCATATCCGCCCTTCACCCCTGCAACCTCTTCCTACAAATAAAACACACACACACACACACACACGCACGTGCGCGCGCACACACACAAACACCACCACCAACAACAACTACAACAACAAAGCATAGAAAACATCTCATCATGGAAGCTGTAGCGTGTCACAGTGTGCCCCACAGTATATCCCTCTGTCCACACATCTTCACATGCAAACATTCATTGCAATGAATCAGAGGAGTCATTGGTCTGGCTTGAGATCTCTGGGTTCTGTGACACTATCAATGTCGGATCCTCATCAGGGCTCCCCCTGGTTATCCTGTTGTTGTCCTGTGTCCTGGAGATCCTGCAGCTTTGGATCAGCAGGACTGGCCCTTTCACACATCTCAACCATTTGCAGATGATACAGTTTTTAGGGTGGGCCAACTCAGAGCCCTGGAGCTGGATCTGGGTGGTCACCGAGCTAGTCAGCCTGCCAGCTCTCCCTTATCTGCACCACCAGGGTGAGCTCTCTAGCACTGCTCTGACTAGGCAATCTATGGTAGTTTAAATATGCTTGGCCCAGGGAACAACACTATTAGGAGGTGTGGTCTTGTTGGAAAAAAATGTAACACTGTGGGTCTGGGCTTTGAGACCCTCCTCCTGGCTGCCTGGAAGCCAGTCTTCTCCTAGCTGCCTTTGGATCAAGATATAGAACTCTCAGCCCCTTCTCCACCACCATGTCTGCCTGCATACTGCCGTGCTTCCTGCTATGATAATAATGGACTGAACTTCTGAAACTGTAAGCCAGCCCAAATTAAATATCCTTTATAAGAGTTGCCTTGGTTCATGGTGTCTCTTCACAGCAATGGAAACCTTAAGACACCATCCAATGCCACCATTGGCAGAAGGCAGAGTCAGCTCTCCTGCTCTCATGCCCTCTGGGCCAACTCACTTGCACCTGTGCTTCCAGAGCCAGCTCCATTGTGCTGCCCAGTCAAGGAGTCAGCTTCACTCTCCCAAGTGCAGCAGCCTGTGAGGGGCTGGGCCGGCTCTCCTGCTCTCATACCTTGGGTCTGGCTCACCTGTAACCCCTCCACCAGGGCCAGCTCTCCTGTGCTGCCCAGATGAGGTACGGGGTTTCTTTCCTGAGTATTGCAAACATCGAGGGGTCAGGGCTAGCTCTCCCACTGTCCTGACCCCTGGGCCAGCTCTCCAGGCTACTCCAGGTGGCAAGGGAGGGGTAGTGAAGGCATCATCTTTGCAACCATGCCACCTCCTTACCAGACGAATGGCAGGCAAGCTCAACCAGGATCAGCCCTACTGTGCCCAGGTGAGGTGCAGAGCCTGCTCTTCCAAGTGCTGCAGCTGGTGAGGGGCAGGACCAGTTTACCTGATCTTGAGATCCTGCCAGCTGGTGCAAATGCTTGCAGTTAGTGAGGGGCAAAGTGGGGCCGGGGGAGACATCTACCTGCACCCAGGCCACCTCATGACATACCAGTAGCAGGGCCAGCTCGCCCATGCCCTCACCCTCAGAGCTGGCTCACCTGTACCCCTACCACTAGGGCCAGCTCTTCTGTGCAGTCCAGGTGACAACAGGGCCTACTCTCCTGAATATTCCAGCTAGAAAGGGGCAGGTCTAGCTCTCCCAAGCTTATGACCCTGTGGGTAGCTTTCCCAACTACTGGGGGTGGCAAGGGGCAGCTGGTGGGGTGTGTGTGGGGGGGGTGAGATCCTCTGTGCCTGTACATGGCATACCAGTGACAGGACTTCTCCTTCCATACTCACATCCTTGGGCTGGTTCACCCACACCCCTGCCATCAGGGCCAGCTCCACTGTGCTGCTTGGGCAAGGCACAGGGCCCACTCTCCAGAGTGCTGCCACTGGAGAGAGATAAGGCTAGCTCTCCAGAGCACCATATCCAGTAAGGAGTGGGGCCAGTTATCACAGCTGCTGGACATCCATGTGTACCCAGCAGGTACCCCAACCAGGGACATCCCCATGATCTCTAGTGGTAATATGAGGCAAGGACATCAACACTGACCCCCTGCTGCTGCGTAGCCACTGACCCACATGTGGCCCTCAGCAGCAGCTTGGGCTGGGACCTCACCATGGCCTCAGGTGGCAGGGCTGAGCACTCACAACAGGCTCCTCCTTTCCACCCTGAGCCTCCAGTTCCATCTCTCTCCGCAATGCTCAAGCCGCCCCACTTTCTCTCCCATCTGACCCACACATACTCACACAGAGTGGTGGCTCCTGCTGCAGGCTGGCCATGTGCCTGCCAGGCTCCTGGGTGACATATTTCATCCATGACGAATAGTGTGGTGGCGAGCAAGGGTCTAGGGGCTGGAGGGCAGGCTTGTGGGTGGCATGGTAGTCAGTAGGTCTCTGTCTTCCTCCCCTCCCACCCCCCCCACCCCCGCTGCCTGCCTAGATTTGATTTAATTTTTATGAGTCTTAGACATAAGACAGCTTTGGCCACCAACCCAGATATCAAGCTAGGATGAACAAAGGACTGCCATCTGCTCTGCCCCTGACTGATATCAGAACACCATCACCAACAGGGTGTTCCTTTGACCATTGCCAGGGAGGTCCAAGTGTTTTTTAAAAGCACTTTTTATTAAAGCATAACATTTAGGCAGTGAGATAGGTAAAGTATAAGGCTTTACTTTACACCCAATGAATTTTTATAAGGTGGAGGCCCCCTTTATTCTAAATTTATTTACCTTGTTTATTTAGCTTTTAAATACAATACAATGTCTAGGGAGGCCTTGTCTTTTCAACAATTCTGAGGATTGAACCTAGGACCTTGCACAGGCTAGACAAAAGCTTTACCACTGAGCCATACCCCTAAATATTTTATTTTGTTTTAAAAATTTTCAGATTAAGTCATTATTGAATAAATCTGACTTTTTAAATTTTTTTTAAAATGTGACTCACTGTGTGAATGTCTGTATCCCATGTGTGTGTCTAGTGCCTGAGGAGGCTGAAGAAGGAGGCTGATCCCCTGGACATGGGGTTACAACAGTTGTGAGTCTCCATGTGGGAGCTGGGAACTGACTCAGTGCTCTCTGTAAGATCAGCCGGTGTTCTTAACCACTGAGCCATCTCTCCAGCCAGCTCTTAGATATAATGCCTATTTAGAATTAATAGTATTAGTATTTATTTTTTGGACACTGGCAATCCAACCAGGGTTTCACAGATGCTTTACCCTCTTATTTAAACAGTGGTTTGCAGTCTGTAAGCCTACCTCCTTACGAGGTAGAATGTTCTTTGAGGCTGGTCTGTTTTCCAGCATATTTCCTTTTTATAGGTGCCTTCACGATGACATTACTGAGTCACCACTTGGCAGGTAGGTTGGGTAGGAATTAACAAGCGAGTCACAGTCTGCTCCAGTCTGCATAGAGAGAACATAAGTCAGGATGTAACACTGTCTGGATTCAAACTGGCTGCCTTTCGATTTTCTTTTTCTTTAAAAAAATTATTTATTTATTTACTTATTTTTAAAATGAGAATTCTACACATAAACCTACAGACCAGAAGAGATCGACGGGTCCCTTTATAGATGGTTGTGAGTCAACATGTGTTTGCTGAGAATTGAACTTATGACCTTTGGAAGAATTGCCAGTGCTCTTAACCATTGAGCCATCTTACCAGCCCCAACTTTCTTTTCTTACCCTGAACTTGTCTCATGAAGTTAGACACTGTTGGGAGCTGCAGTATCAGAGCCATAAGCAACAGGGCGCCACATCATAGCCAGCTATAGACATGGTTAATGTATCCACCTGTCACATGGACTTTGCTAGAAAATACACAATGAGAAGACACTATTGAACAGTTCATAGAGGGAGAGTTTTGTGTCCTGTTCCCTTTTATATCCTGCTCCACTGTGACATTTTATGGAAGGGACAACTTGGTGTGGGTTAAGGCATCAACCAAGAGGTTCGAAGGCAGTGTCTGAAGAAAGCTTCGGAAGCTGAGCCAGTTGCTGGCCCAGTAAAGCCTCATCTTATGCTGCTCAGGTCTGCTCATACCCCCCAACCCCCATAGGCTTAGCTCCACCATTCCATGGGGACCTCTGGGAGAACTAAGGGCCGCCATCTCTTTCTTAGGCAAGATGTACCATCAGTTTATTCAGTGACAAAGGCCACTCACTCCTGTTGGTGGCCAACTACCTGGAAGAAGAGAGGAAGAGGTTTGAGAAAGAAGCATTTCCACAGTGGTGTAGGCATTCATTCATCCTCACGGGCTTCCTTTATATCCACTCTGGAGCCAAGTTGCTCTCTGTGAGCACTTCAGCTGCTCGGTGACAGATGCCCTGTTCATGACCAGCCACTGAGTATTTAGAGAACCCCAGGGAGTGCTCCAGATTCTAGTATAGACATTGTTCTTCCACGGCCACCAGGACGCTAGCCTAAGTCCCCACATGAAGTAGGATCAATTGTCTGGCAGGACAGTCACTTTCTTGCTGGTCACTGCCACAAGCTGTGGAAAGTGGCCAAGTGATAGCTTGGCTTCTGACCCGGCAGAAGCTTTATTGTGCCCTCTGATGTCTCACCTTGGAATTTAAGCCTCTGACTCACCCTTGGAGGAGGGCAAGAATCAGGAGATGTGAAATATAAACCCTGTGTCTTAGCAATGTGTTTGGTTGCTGTAACAAAGTATCCTGACAAGAGCAACTGAAGGGAGAAAAGGAAAGATTTCTTTTGGCTCAGGATCTGGGGGAAATCCTTGTGCCAGCCAAGGCCATCTGTAGCCAGGAAATAGAGGGAGATGAACACTGGTACCCAGCCAGCTTCCTCCCTTTTACCCAGTCTAGGACCCCAGCCCACTGACTGGTGCTGCCCACTTTTAGGATGGAGCATCCCACTTTAACTTAACTAGATTACCCCTCATTCACATTGTCTCTAGATACCATTGAGTTTATAATCACTATCACCATCATACCCTGAAGGGGTTTCTCTGTGACTTAAAAATGACAGCCTAGATGGGACACTTGGGAGGGAACTGGAGGGGTGGCAAAAGTTCTCTGAGGTGGCACAGAAGGTCTGTATCCTTACACATAGGTAAATCACTGTGTTACATTTTGAATATGAAATATCACTCAGGCCAATTTGAGCATGAACTTGATGGCTCCAGGGTGGCACCATTTTGGGAAACCAGGGAAAACTTTGGAGATGGGACCTGACTGAAGGAAGTAGCTCACTGGAGGAGAAACTTAGACATCTTTATCAGGTCCCGGACTCTCCTCCCTTTCCCTGCTTCTGGGCTGCCCTGAAGTAAACCATTCTGCTCAGTCACACTCTCCCCACAGCATGGGCCAGCACCCCTGACCGTTAGCCGAAATGGACCCTCCCTCTTCAAGGTTTTGTGCCAAGAGGTTGGTTATGGTGATGTAGAAGTGACTAAAGCAGAAACTGGGGTTAGAGAAGTGGGGGTGGGGCTTGCATGGCTAACCTGAGCTTGTGGTACTTAGGTCTACAGTGCTGGCTTGGAGGAGGAATTTGGAAAAGTTTAGGGAAGCTAAAGCAAGCTGAGAATTCGGTAAGCAGAGCTCAATGAACAGCTGTGGGAACTTGGAACACCAAAGCATTCATAAAAACGTGGGCAGAGATGGCCAAGGGAATGAGCTTTAAACGGCAACAAGAATTCTCCTGGAAATAGGACCCAAGGCAATTCATGTTTCATTCTTGCAACTAATTTATCCTGTGGCAGGCCCTGAAACCTTGAGTAAGGCTAAATGTCCGGACTAGTTAACTTGATGGAGGAGAACGTCATCAGGATAGCTCTCAGGCCATGGCATGGGCATTGTCAGCTGCTTTTAGCCAAGCTTACAGTGAGCATCAGAATCAGAAAGCAGAATGGAAAGGTTGGGAACACATTCAGTTTATCCAGAAAAGGGGAACATTTGACATTGTAGACAAGGAGGGTTTGCTTGTTCAGGAGATTCAATGTCACTGCAAAGAAGCTAAGCATTTTGCACTGGGACAATCAGAAAGATGTCTTCAGAGAATCTCAACAGTTGGCCAGACCCAACCTATGGCAGGGTCAAGAGAATCAAGGTTTTAGTTCATTTGCTTTGAGAGATGTAGAACACACTGCAAATAGTCACAAAGGTATTTTCCTATGTTAATCAAACCTAGGCTACCGGGGGCTGCTATAGTCCACAGGGACCTGCTTGAGTCTGTGCCATCCATTCTGGTTATGCAGGCATGTAGAACACAAGGGAAGGCACAGGAGGCTAGTCAGGACATGGCAGGATCGTGTTCCCTGTAGGCATCCCTGAGACAGCACCTTATGAAGCTATGAGCGTGAAGCCTGAGCTGCCGTGGAGAATCCAAGAGGTGGAGTTGCCAAAAATGTATCTTTCGGAAAGCTGCAGCCAGTGAAGAGGGGCAGGCGGGGCTTCCCAAGCTTGATGGTGCTTACATCAGCCACCAAACACCCTGGGCTTGATGTGGGTTTATGCCATGTTATGTTTGCCCTGCTGGGTTTTGGTCTTGCATTGGTCTTAGTCCTGTCTTTGACACCCTGATCTCTCCCTTTGCAATGGTAATGCTTTCTCTGCACAGGTTATCGTGGGAGTATGTGACTTCCTTTTTCATTTCACAGAACATCACAGCTCAGAGAAGACTTGGAACTTAGACTTTTGACCTAGACTGTGGGACAATTGGAGAGGGATTAAATGTATTTTGCATTATGAGATGATCACAAGTCCTTAGGAACTGAGGTGGAATATTACGATTTAAGTACAAAATGTCCCTCATACTCGTGTTTGAATGCTTGCTCCTCAGTCTGTGGTACTCTCCCAGGGTCACATTTACTAAAAGGAAGTAGGTCATTAGGGGCATGCCTCAAAGGATCCCTAGGTCCCTAGATGCCTGTTCTTTTCTGACTTCTGCCCACCATCATGTGATGATGGCCACCATGCCCTGCTCTCTGATGTCCTTTGATAGACTGACAGTTCCAAAACAATGAACAACTTAATTTTTCCTTAAGTCAGATTTATCCTGGCTATTCGGTCAAACTGCAAGAGAAGTAAGTAATATATTAACATCAGGTGGTCTTTGTGGCATAGAAAATGCCACATTAGTGGTTACAGACTCTGACAGCTGCTATCCTGGCAAGGTCACTGCTGAGGGTTGTTTGGCTGAGAGTCAATGAAGGGAGCATAGTAGGTGATGGCCATTGTAACTTGTCACGCAGTTCTGTCACCTGTTTTTTGTCCCCGTTTGCTTTGAATGTATTGGATAGTAAACAAAAGCCTCAACCCAAACTCCTGGTAAGAGGTGCAAAGTCCTGGTTTGGTGAGTGTTGACTGATGAGACTGGACACCCATGCCATGGCCTGCCTGGGCCCACTGTAGCTGCCCAGGGCTGGTAAGAATGACAGCCTCGGACTGTTTGATACCTCCACGAAGCCCCAGTGAAAGGGTGGGAAATTCTCAAAAGGCTTGCAGGCTCCAGCAGGCTGACCTGAGCATTATTTCACTGGCTAGGCTTTTGAGAAGCTCTGGAACATTCTTTCATATTCCAATCAGGATTTTTAAAAATGTACTTATTGTTTGTTTGCTTGCCAGTCAAAGACAGAGTCTCATGTAGTTCAAGATGGTCCAAACTTACTATGTAATCTAGATGGTGCCTTGAATGGTTGAACCTCCTGCCTCGGTCTCCCAAATGCTAGGATTACAAAGTTCTGTTTCAACACACCCGGCTTTCAACTATGATCCTATAGGTTTTTAAAAGTTATATTTATATTTAATTACTTTTTCTTTCTCTGTATGTGTATGTGTCTCTGTGTATGTGTCTCTATGTGTGTATCTCTATGTGTGTGTCTGTGTGTGTGTCTGTGTGTGTCTCTCTGTGTGTATGCATGTCTGTGTGTCTCTCTATGTGTGTCTCTGTGTGTGTCTCTGTGTGTGTCTCTCTATGTGTGTCTCTATGTGTGTGCGTGTCTGTGTATCTCTCTATGTGTGTGTCTGTGTGTGTCTCTGTGTGTGTCTTTCTATGTGTGTCTCTGTGTGTGTGTCTCTGTGTGTGTCTCTGTGTGTGTATCTCTGTGTGTGTCTCTCTATGTGTGTCTCTGTGTGTGTCTCTCTGTGTGTGTCTCTCTGTGTGTGTCTCTCTGTGTCTGTGTCTGTGCGTGTGTGTCCGTCCTCTATGTAACTTGTAGAGGTCAGAGGACAGTCTTCAGGAGTCAGTTCTCTCCTTCCATCATAGAGGCCCTGGGATTGAACTCGGTCATGCGGCTTAGCATCAATGAGACATCTTAATGACGTCCCTTCAGCCAGGATTGTAAAGGGAGAAACAAAGCCTTTTCTAAGCACTGGGATCAGAAGTGTCTCCCCCCCCACCCCCCCACCCCCAGCAATCTGAGATCTAGGTCCATTCCTGCAGCTTAGGCTGTTTTGGGGACTACGTTTGAAGCCATTGAAACTAAAACAAAATGAATGTAATAAACAAGATAAAAATAAACCCTGTTGCTGGCACAGAGTGGATTAAACACGAAAGATCTAGATGGAAGGAAAAGGAGAGCTAAGTTCCAAGGCCAGAATTTCGGCGGCTACGGTAATCTGAAAGGCCATTGGCACCAGATTTATATAGCCTGCTACATATTTCTTCTAAATAGTAAAATAAGAAATAAACTGGAAAATCAAAGACCTTGATTAAAAAAAAACTAACAATTTTTATTTATTTATTTATTTATTTATTTATTTATTGTTTTTTCGAGACAGGATTTCTCTGTGTAGCCCTGGCTGTCCTGAAACTCACTCTGTAGACCAGGCTGGCCTCGAACTCAGAAATCTGCCTGCCTCTGCCTCCCAAGTGCTGGGATTAAAGGCATGCATCACCACTGCCCGGCAAAACTAACAATTTATTATGACTGAAGTTTCAGTTTATTTGGGTGCTAGGTAACTAGGAAAGCTAATCTGTGTTATTTTCATTTTTTCAAAGGGTATTGTTATTTTAATTTTTTAAAGATATATTTTTATTTATATGAGTACACTGTAGCTGTCCTCAGACACACATCAGTAGAGTGCATCGGATCCCATTATAGATGGTTGTGAACTACCATGTGGTTGCTGGGAATTGAACTCAGAACCTCTGGAGGAACAGTCAGTGCTCTCAACCCCTGAGCCATCTCTCTAGCCTATTTTAAATTTTTTTAAAATTTATTTTATTAGCATATATTAAATGAGGGGAAAAGAAATAAAAAGGAGAAGAAAGGAAACATGACTGGTCCTAGGGGTGGTGGAGGAGAAGGTTTGCTGTAGGTAAAAGAAAGAGCACAGTTAGAGGAAGGACATCTGGGAGAGTCTGGGGTGCCCATGACCAGACTGAGCTAGGCCATATGGGGAGAGGGGGGAGGGGAGAAGAGAGGAACCAGGTGCAGCAGCCAGGGGGCCCAAAGAAGAAGGGTAACCAAATGGCTGGATTATATAGGGAAGGGCAGCTAAGCCCCTTGGGCTGGAGAGTTCAAGGTAGGGGACAAGGGATGGCAGCCGAGAGGGCCCCATTGGACTGAAGGATGCTGGGAGAACCTGGCAGCCAGGTCCACTTAGATATGTTAAATAAGCACCTCAGCCATTTGTCCAGGGTTTGTAACTCAGCAGATATTAATTACAATGGTTGGATTCTCTATGACACTCTCATTAGTGTGTAATGTATTCTGACCACATTCACCCTTTGCCCTCACTTATCCCCACCACTGCTGCCCATCCCCCCCCCCTTGTCAGTCAGACCCCTTCTGCCTTCATGTTGTTTTTGTCCTGGTGACTGAGGAGTTTAAATGGAGTTGCTCACATGGGAAATGAGGGGTTCTGGAGCACCAGCAGCTCTCCAAACCCAGGGGCTTTGTTTGAATTTCAATAGTCTGTCCAGTCTTTTCTTTCCAATCTAGAATGCTACACTGTATTTAGTGATTCTTGCCCATGTGTTAGTCAACTCAGCATATATTTCATAGGGTTCTCTAGAGGAACAAAACTGAAAAAAAATCTATATAGCACAAAAGAGGGATTTATGAGATCAGCTTACACCGTTTTATCTAGATAGTCCAACAATGTCTGTTTGTCTAGAGAGACTGAGGTCCCTGTGTCTGCTCAGTCCACAAGGGTGGAGGGGCCTCAGTACTCCTGATCTGGTGCTGAAGACCTGGAGAGTTCCAAGAGAGCCACTGGGTTTTTGGGTTTGTTTGTTTGCTTGCTTGTTTTTCAGTTCATGTTGGAAGGCTGAAGAAGCTGGGTTTTGATGTCAGTAAAGGATGGCAGCCAGGGTGGTATCAGCAGAGTAGATGTACTCGCCAGCAGGGTGTAAAGGAGGGCAGGCAAAACCAAAAGCAGACCATCTTTCCCACATCCATGTTTTATATCTAGGCTGCCAAGGGAAGACTCTGCTTACTCTGGAGGAGCCCCCTCCCCTTCCAGGAAATACGCTCACAGAGTCAACCAAAGAGTGTCCCTTACTTGATCCCAAGCAAGTTAACAAGATTAACAATCAGTCTATCGATGTGGCTATGCTACTGTTGATAAGAAATATCTTACTTCTCACCCATTTACCCCTCCAGTCCTTCGTTTGTATCTGCATGAACTGCTGGGTCTTTATTATATATACAGTAGGTGGGGTGTGTACACACACACACACACACACACACACACACACACACACACAGTGGACAACTAACAGTGGAACACTGACTGACTTGGCACAGTGACCTGGCTTATTTCATTTCCCCCAGAATGTCTGGAGCTATTGCTCCTCCTCTTTTCTAATATTAAGCCCAGGAGACCTGGGTATAAGACTCCTTAATATTTGGGTATAAGACTCCTTAATATTCCCTCCAGCACCACCTTTGGCCTTTCCCTGCTTCTCTGCCTCTCCTGTTCTCAGGCACCGTGATCCTGGAACATTTCCAGTTGTCTGAAAGCCGTGTGAATTCTCCTGGTCTTACAAGCTTTGCTTGTGCCTAGAACATAGTCTTTTTTTTTTTTTTTTAAGATTTATTTATTTGTTTTATTTATATGAGTACACTGCAGCTGTCTTCAGACACACCAGAAGAAGGCACCAGATCCCATTACAGATGGTTGTGAGCCACCATGTGGTTGCTGGGAATTGAACTCAGGACCTCTGGAAAAGCAATCAGTGCTCTTAACCGCTGAGCCATCTCTCCAGCCCCTAGAGTATAGTCTATGTCTCTTTTCTTTTTTCGCCTAGCAGGAGTACTGTTGGTAGTTAGTCACTGTAGCATTTAACACCCGAACAGTCTTGAGCCTAAAATGAAATCTAAGACTCCAGGCTTGTGACAGACACCCCCAGCTCTGCCATGTCTGTAAATGGAGCACCTTTCCTCTGCTGCCAGCATCCACGAGCTGGCCTTGCTTCTGCTCCACATCATTTTCTCAAAGGGCTGTGTGTGGTCAAAGCAGATCAGATCTAGAAAGAGAGCATTCTTCAAATCAAAGAGGATCGTTTGTTGGGTGTTGTGGTGGCTGCTGTCTACTTGACAGAATCTAGGATTACCTACTGGAGAAGGGCTCTGAAAACTTCTGTGAGATATTATCTGAATTGTGTTAATTGCTGTGGGAAATAATTACTTTAATTATGGTGGGCAGCATCATTTGCCAGGCTTGTAAATCCTGTTTAAGTAGCATGCACGCATTTGTTTATTGCTTTCTGCTCTGACGTGGCTGTGATCAGATGGTGCTATACCTGATTGGCTGGACTATACCTTTAACTCTGAGCCCAAACAAGCCTTAAATTGTTTTCATTGGTTGTTTTATCACAACAACACAGAAGACACTAACATGGAAGCTGGTACTGGAGGTGGGACTGTTGCTGTGGCAAGTCTGACCATGCGGCTTTCAGGCCTTTGGGACTGTTTTGTAGGAGGAATGTGGAAGACCTTGGATCTTTGGTTTGGAAAAGCCACAGAGTACCACAAACAGAGGCTGATGGGAAATTCTGGTGGAGCAGAAGATATGAGCACAGAGAGAAATGTGGATGGAGCTTTCAAAGAACAAAGATTCCATCTGGGTTGGGCTAAGAGCCACAAACGTATTTTGTTTTGTTGTTGTTGTTTTGGTTTTGTTTTGTTTTGTTTTTTGTTTTGCCAAGAATCTGGTTTTTATTCTGTTCATCTCTTAGGAACCTGAGTGGAGGAATTCAACATGATTGGCTAATTTGTCAGAAGAAATTTCTGGACAGGAGAGCATTCATGCGGGTGCTTGTAAAAGACTGGAATCTCGAGAATCCTCCAGTGCTCCACTGGGGATTCTGCAATAGGGAAGGTGTCTTGGGGACAGAACTCCATCTCATGGGTCTAAATTTATTTAAATAAAGACAGCCTAAGCTGACGAGGTTCCCTGCTCCTCAGAAGCAAGTGCCTAGGAAGGTGTTTCCCCAGCATCAGCACCCAAGCTGATACAGCTGTGGTCCACGATGGCCAGGCATTGGAGTTGGTGGTAGAGCGTGTCAGGAGCATCCATGACATTGATGCAATGATAGCAAGGTGGGTGCAAGACTGAGGGGTTCATGGAGAGCAGCAGAGGCCAGGCACTGTGTGTCAGGGTTGGTGACCATACCAGAAGACCCTGAGGATCATGGGATCTGGCAAGGAAAACTGCTGGCATAGGCTGGAATCCCTACCCAGCAACAGACTCTGAATGCTGTGGGCAGCAGAGCTGGTGGAGCTTATAAGCCTTTGGGGGCTTGGTTGATGTGAGCTAAGATACATTTTCTCCCTGAAGCAGGCAAAGAGCAAGAGCGTCTTTCTTGTGTGTCTTTTACATAGGCTGCTACCAGAAGGTGTGGCCCAGATTAAAGGTGGATCTTCCCACCTCAGAAGATCCAGATTAACCATGGTCTTTTTACTTCAAAATATTTAATTAAGAAAAATCTCTCCTGCACCTAGCCTCTTGGGGTTTGGTTAATTCCAGATGTACTCAAGTTGACAGACAGCCAAGAACAGCCACTCTGGCAGGAAATTACCAAGTGAATTCATCCCCCATGGCAGTATTAGATGCTTGTCAACAGCTCTTCCCTTTACAACGCCCTCTGTGGAAAGATCTGGGGTTTTTATGGGGTTCTGGATTTCCTTCAAGTGCCTAAGGGAACGAGTGAGGCAAATACACTCATGATGGTCGTATCTCAGTCAGACATGGGGTCCAGTGGAAATAATATGTCTCCTAATAATATGGGGTCCTGATAACGTTAGCTCCATGATCTTGTCGCCAGTGAAGGGGTTGTCCCTTTGTCATGAGGTAGCATCATGTTAGCCTTGTCATTGCCTTGAGAGACGATGATAGGTGTGTCCTTGCTCTCTGGCTGTCTTGGTGGAACAGAAGGACAGTCTCAAGAACAATACCATTCCCAGATTACCTCAATGAAGAAGCTACCCGGGTCCTCCCTTTGAGTTCTGGGCCTCCAATCTCTGCTCTAGTAGAAACATCTTTCTCTTGGCTTCCAAGATTTAGTGGCGAGAGCCTGACATGAAGCTGCAGACCCCATTTGACTCTTGGGCTCTTCTCCACTTCCTAGTGTCCTCAAGGACTTAGACCATAGCAGGCATGGCAAAGTATAGCCTCCTACCCCTCCCCATAGTAGACATGGCCCATTGCAATAAGACGTTCTCTCCCAATGGGGATCGCAGGGGGTCTCTCCCACTGGGGATCCCTGGCCACCTCTCCAGGAATGAGATGAGGATTTACCTAGAGAGTTTCTCTGGTCTGGAACTATTTCATTTGGGATCCTGACCTCATACCTTCTCTTGAATCCCACAGAAACCAGGGTGAAATGGCCCACACCTGCCGTGGAACCATCAACCTGGCCTCCGCACACTTTGAAACAGAGGACTCTTGTGGAATCTTGTTATGCAACGGGGCAAGAACCTACCACCTCAAGGCCAGCTCAGAAGTGGATCGGCAGCAATGGATCACCGTTCTGGAGTTGGCCAAGGCCAAGGCTATTCGTGTGATGAAAACTCAGTCAGGTAGTGATGGTTCAGCACAAGGAGGCGGGGTATGAGTGCTGTCACAGTAGTCTAGAGGACTGGGGAAACAACAAAAATACTTGGGAACAGTCATGACCAAGAAATCCAAGGTAGTGTGGCCCAATTCAGAAGGACTAACGTTTGTGTGTCCCCTTCCCACTTGGTTGGGTGCACCGTCTACAGTGAAGAAGCTATTCAGCCAAGGTGTTTGTGGCTGGCAGTCCTGGGGATGGGCATGTTTGAAGTGCCAGGCACTATGTGTGCCTTAAAAAAAAATCAGAATGGTTATGCTTCAGATATTGAATGATCCAAACCCAAAAGCAGTGGTGTAGGGTGGGGGTTCTGGAATGGTGTACTGTGCCTCAGACTGGTTGTTTTCCCCAGTGGTTAAATTGTGGCTAGTGAGGAGAGTTTTCCAGAGCTTCTGCCTTGGTCAGGCTGGACACCAACTTTGATGGTCCAAGCAGTCTTCATGATAGTTCCGAAAACCTATGAATAAAACCCATGTTTGACTCCTGATCCTAGCTACCTACCTTGGTCTCTCACTGGAGACCACCAGAGGTGCTGGAGATCTTTTTACATATGCCCAAGTAGGTGCTCATTTAAGATGCAACACTTCACTGCCCTTTCTGTTTAGCTATTTATCCTAAATGTGTCCCCTGTTAGTACATAAAAGCATTGCCTTTGTTTTTACAACATGGTTTTTTATTGCATGGAAGGACCATGGTTCATTTAGCCTGTTGTCTGTGATTAGGCTGTTATCTTAAGACTTATTTTATTGGTATTAGTATTTTGAACAAAGCATCGTGTGTGTGTGTGTGTGTGTGTGTGTGTGTGTAGTGGGTATGTGCATGTGTGTGTGCGCTCATGTGTGTGTGTAATGTGTGTGTGTGTAGTTTGTGTGTGTGTGCATGTGCGCATGTGTTTCTCTCAGCATCCAGAAGAAGGTACCAGATGTTCTGAGACAGGAGCTATGGACAATTGTAAGCCTTTATGTTAGTGATGAGAACTGAAATCAGGTCTTCTGAAAACAGCAAGTGCTCTTAACTTCTGAGCCATTGCTCTAGTCGGAGGCTGTTATTTTTCCGTGATGCACAGTGGTCTAGGGAGCCACCTGCAGGAGTTTTATTTCGAGCATGCATGTGTACCGATTCAGCACAGCAGAGGAGGAGGCTCTTGGGGCCCGGCTCATTCATGAGCCACATTAGATTATCAAAGCAGCTGGAGAGACAGTGGTGGCTGACACCACTTGGCAGTGGCTTGGTCTGAGCCTGGATAGAACCATGTTTATTCACTGCTAGGGGGCACTTTTGTTACCCACGTGCCCAGAAGGCCAAAATGTCTCCAGGAGAAAAGGGAATCAGCCCCTTATAGGGGTGGAAATGACTTCCATAGTCTGCAAGGGAATCTGGGAAGTGTAGTCTTTCAACAGGGAACTACCAGGCAGTGCTGACATTGAGGACCCATGGTCTCTATGATTGCCTGTGGGAAGCAACTGAGGTGAAAGATGGGGTTGGGCTCAGTCCCGCTGTCAGAGAGGGGGAGCCTGAGGCTCACAGAAGCACTGTCAGTGAATGACTCCAAGGGCTTCATTTTCTGCAGTATTTACTAAGTTAGCCTTTTACATTTATTTATTTACTTATTCATTTGTTTATTTGTGGGTGTATGTTTGCACATGCCTGTGTGCGTGTATGTGCGTATGGTGTATATGTAGGTGCATGAACCACTGTGTGCATGTGGAGTTCAGAGGACACCTTGAAGATTCACCTTATGTGTTCCTGGGATAGAAGGTACTCAGCTAATGTGTCATCACCTGCTGAGCCTGTGAAGCCATTCTTATTCAAACCACCACATTCCAGTCCCTGGCCCCCATAGGCTTGTAGCCACATCATAGTGCAAAAGACATTCACTCTAACTCCAAACTGCCTCAGTAGTCTTTAACAATATGAACACTGTTTAAAAGTCCGAAGTCCAGCCGGGCAGTGGTGGCGCACGCCCTTAATCCCAGCACTTGGGAGGCAGAGGCAGGCGGATTTCTGAGTTCAAGGCCAGCCTGGTCTACAGAGTGAGTTCCAGGACAGCCAGGGCTACACAGAGAAACTGTGTCTCGAGAGAAAAAAAAAGTCCGAAGTCCAAAGCCTCTTCTGAGACTCAAGGCAATCTTTTATTTGTAACACTGTGTTTAAAAAAAAATTACATATTTCCACAGAGTATGCATTTATTCCAATAGGGGACATAGTGAGGAGGAACTGAACCAAAACCCAACATGGCAAACTCCAAATCCTCCTGTAGCTCCATGTCTGATGTCAGGGGCTTAGGTGCCTCTAACCTTCTAGCTTTGCTGCCTGCAACTCTCTCTCTGTCTCTGTCTCTCTCTGTCTCTGTCTCTCTCTGTCTCTGTCTCTCTCTGTCTCTCTCTCTGTCTCTCTGTCTCTCTTGCTCTCGCTCTCGCTCTCGCTCTCTGTCTTTCTCTCTCTCTAAGGCTGGTCCCACTGCCTCTGTGCAGCTCTTCTTGGCCAATATCCCAGAGCTCTATCACCTCTAAGGTCTCCAGTGCAACCCAGACTCTACTTCCACAGCTCCTACAACGGCCCCTCCACGCTTTCCTGCAGGGCTCCTCCCACACACAGCTGTCCTCAGTGACTTTCCTTAACCACAACCTGTATCCTTAACTCCTGTATCCTTCCTGACTCTGGAATCTAGAGCTAAGAATCAAATGGCCAATGCTGCAAAGACGGCTGCATGCTTGGGATGGAGCCTGTCCCTCTCCTTTAGTTAGACTAGAAGAAGCTTTTATTTGTTGCTGCTTTGGTCATCGTGTCTTTTTAAGAACCAGATAATTCCTGAGGTCTTTTCTTTTTACAAGTGGAAGCTTGTTTGGTGGGGTCTTGCCCTGAGGTCCCCCTCCCTTCATTCCATTTCAGATCAGGCCTCGCCTTAATCTCCTCTCCTCTTTTAGCACAAGCTTTGGCTCCAACATTAAGTTCCCTACTTCTCCTTTTCTCCTCAAACTGTACTTTTGCATTTGTTTTTGCCCTGCTTGCCTGCTTTTGTCTTAGATCTGCTTAAGAGTTGTCACTAATAGTCATGCAACAGAATCAGTATTAGGCTGTCTTGTTATCACTAATAGTCGTGCAACAGAATCAGTGTTAGGCTGTCTTGCAATTTCCACTGTCAACATAATTAGTCCCAAACTCTCCAATGTAGCCTCAGGAAGATTCTTAAGACAAGGCAAAAGCAGCTCTTTGCCAAAATATCACAAGGATGGACTTTAGCCCTGTTGCTAATATTATTCCCCTCTGAAACCTCTTGAGCTGGGCCTCCATAGTCCACATAGCTCTCAGCACTACTGTTTTCCAAGCCCCGACTAGGATGGCCCATCGCACCCTGCTTATAGTGTTTAACTGCTTTCCTTTTTCAAAGTACCAAGGCATTCCATATTCTTCCAATAATAGCATGGCCGCTCCTTGTACCAACTTCTGTCTTAGTTACTGGTATATCATTGTGATAAGACACCATGACTAATGCAACCTATAGAAGAAACAGTTTACCAGGAGCTTATGGCTTCAGGGGTTTAGAGTCCATGACCCTCCATGCAGGGAAGTATGACAGCAGGCAGGCATGGCACTGGAGCAGTAGCTAAGACCTTAAATCTGATCAACAGGCATAAGGCAGAGAGAGAGACAGACAGAGACAGACAGAGACAGACAGAGAGACAGACAGAGAGAGAGACAGACAGAGACAGACAGAGACAGACAGAGACAGAGACAGATAGAGACAGACAGAGAGAACTGGGAATGACATGGGCTTTTGAAACCTCAAAGCCAATCCCACAAAAACACACCTCCTCCAACAAGGCCACATCTCCCAGTCCTTCCCAAACAGTTCCACCAACTGGGGACTAAGCATTTAAATACATGAGCCGATAGGGCAATTCTCATTTAAGCCACCACAAGGGGAAACGAGAAAGTACTTTGAGATGGATGGAAATGAGAATACAGTATATAAAAAAAGATATCACGATGTATAGCAAGAGTAATTTTCAGAAATGTATGGCTATAAAAAACACATATTGACAAACCTGCAGCGAAACAGGAGACTCAACCAACAGGAAGAGAAGACTGACATCACTAACACCAGACTCAAAAATAGAGCTCTCTTGTTAGCTTGTAGCCTTCCCAATACAACTGCAGATCAGTTGTAAGCAGCCAGACCCCACCACAGGAAGAAATCAGACCACACCTTCCACTGCTCTGTTTCCTGAAGGCTAATTTTGTGTCAGCGTCTTTTCCAAACCAACTTTTGACTCTTGTCTTATTTCTAACAATCATTACTACTAACCTTGAGGGAATAAACAGAAATATCTACAGTTGGATGACCGGAAATGGGAAAATGTCTAAACGTGCATGCGTCACCATGACTAACTACAGAAATCTTAACATTTATAAAAGAGTGTGGGAATCAGAGATTAACAGTAAAGAAAACTCAAGACCGGATGGCATCACTGGTCCTAAGAAGAATGTATACCAATCCTATCAAGGGAAAAAAAAAAAAAACTTCAATAGAAAGAAATACTTCTTATTTTGTGCAACCAGCCATGATACCAAAGCCACCAAACACATGACAAGAAAACTTGCCCATCATCCATCATGAACACAGATGTAAACAAAATCTAACAGTGTATGCTAAAGGGTTGTGCTCCATGATCAAAGAGGATTTAGTTCACAAGTCCAAGGAGGTTCAAAATGAGAAAAACAATGTAATTAATGTACCAATTTGATCGAAGGAAGGCATACAATCATCTCAAGTAATGCAAGGAAAAGATTTGACAAATATTCAACACTCTTTCGCAATACAATCAGTAAGGGATGGAGAGGTAGCTCAGCAGTTAAGAGCACTGGCTGCTCTTCCAGAGGACCTGGGTTCGGTTCCCAGCAACCACTTGGTGGCTCACAGCTCCTGTTCCATGGAATCTAATGCATTTCTCTGACCTCTGTGGGCTGCAGGCATGCACATGGTACACATACATGCATACAGGGCAAGGAAAGTTTGTGCATTTAATATTCACGGTGAGCTTGATCCTGGCTGTGAGTATAGCAGTGCATCAGTGCCCAGTGAAAATCTGTTGTTGGGCCTGTGTCCCATGGCATCCTCTGTGGATCTGCTAACCTCCTCAGGGGAAGTACTGAGTGTTGTGGTTTCTCTCTGCCTGTTTACCCCTGGGACAGGTGATTATGAGTTCTGGGCCAGCTTGAACTACAATAGTGAGATATAACCTCTAAAACTAAAGAAGAAAAACCACAAGTCAGAAGAGCCAGGATGTGCAGATGAGGGCAGAGGAGAGTGCACACATGCCCAGTCTCTATGGTGAGAACCAGGACTGGGAGGAACAAAGCTGGTTTCTGCTCAGCCTGAGAAACAAAACAGAGTACACAAGATATGTAAATTCCGGCACATAGAGGGGTTGCAGCTGAAAACTGGGCCATGCCGCAGACACTACTGTGCCTTCCAGGGCTTGGTACGGTTATTCTGAGCTAACTTTCCATTTCTTCAGCTTCTCATTTTCCAGATTTGTGAGATGCTGTACAGTAGCACAGGCAGAGCACAAGGGCCAGGCCTTGTCTGATACTGGGTAAATGCCTTGATCTCTCAGGGCCTCAGTCTCATCTAAGAAGCCATTGGTCAGGGTGTCCCCGAAGCCCCCACCCAGCCGTAAGGCTCTTGTTTTCAACTGCTTGGTTCCTGGAAGGGTTGCATGACAGTATATGGGACAGGCACACTGCGGGTACCACCATCTTCATTCCTGGGAGTCGTAACTCTGCTCTGCTGGATGGTGGTTCTCATGGCCCATGGGCCTGTGAAAGTGGGGTGTGAAGGAAATACTTTTCCTGGTGTGGAGTTCGTCTTCAGTTGTACATAAATATCATACCACAGTTGTGAAACCTCAAGAAACCAGAAACTCGCAGTGCTAGAAAATGCAAAACTGAATCGATCTTCTGCCACCTGAGGCAGGATGGGGGCGGGAACTGAATTTTCTGTTAGTGTGTTTGTGAATGCATAAAGGAAATTGGTGTTAGCCAGTCATAGTGCAGACTTTTGCAAGCGGGTGTGAGAGGTCCAGACTCTGGGTGCTATTTGCACTAACTTTCCCTCTTGATAGCCCTGTGGCATGTGTTAGAAACTCCATCTCTGAAAATGAGGAAAACACACTCGTGTGAAGTCGCTGAAAGGTAAAATGTCCCATTACCCTTCAAATAACCTTCGTTGCTGTCCTTCTGTGTCCCAGGGCTGCGCCTGATGTGGGGAACTCTCTGGCCAGGGTGAGGTGCGCAGCCTGGACTCCAGTGAACCCTGTAAAGGGGGAAGAGAATGGAGCTTTGGGTGGAGTGGGAGGTCAGGGGAGCAGGGACCCTGTTGTATGACACTGCTTCAGGGAAGACATGATCAAACATCTCACTTCAGACAGGGAACCCATGACAGACCAAAGTATAGGTACTGCTAAAGTCTGTCTGGACGAACCAATGAGTTTTACTGGGGTTACTTACTGGAGCAGAAATGACTCAAAGACAGCTGCGTCACCAAAGCCCACCCCAGCATGGGTACCGGTTCACAAAAGCTGGAGCCCTGGAACATACTGCCCAGGCTACAGGCATCTCAACAAGTTGGAGGGTGTCCTTTCCAAGTGGCTCAGCTGGTCTGTGCATCTTCCAGACAGCTTGTCTGGTCTGAGGCTCTAGCAGGCAGCCCAGTTGGTCTGAGAGCACCTCCTGCTGTCCTTACTGCTTAGACAGACTTGAAAAGGGAGGGGCCTAGTGTATCTGCTCAGTTTCAGGGACATCCTAAAGCCTTTGGGTTAACTTCCTGAGTTAATGGAGCTTCCCTGCAGGATGGGAGGTTTTATCTGGGAGGAAATCACAACCTAACTGTCCCAGCCTGAGCTGCTACTCCAGTCCTCCAGTCAGGGTCTAGCAAGAGAGAGAGTAGGGGAAGAAGGGGAAGAGACGCGAAGAATGGAGACAAACCAGAGTATATGACCAAGTCTCGTTTCTCATTTATTGTCTCCTCTCTTGCAAGGAAATTCTGGGTATTTATAAGCACAAGCAGGGGAACACAGCTGAAGACACTTTACCACGTGCACAATGCAGCTGGGGGCACTAAACAACAAAACAAGATATGTGAGATAAACAAGATGTTTATCAGAGTGTGCTCAGCTGTTGTAGGCTGTTGAAAAACAAGTCTCTTGTCAGGGTATGTGGCTCGAGATGGCTGCAAAGATGATAGCCACTTTCTGCTAGGAGTCGGCTCCCAACACCTAACATACTCCTGATCCAGAAGGACCATTGGGAAAAAGCTGGCTGTGGCCTGAGCAGAGGTTCAGGCAGTGTCTCTTCCCTGAGGAAGTGTTGAGGGGAGGGGGTTGGCTGGACCCTCCAGTTGAGTGAGAATGGATGAGACAGGGTGAGAGGCCTTCCACAAGCAGAAGGGTTTTATATCAGACTACAGACAGGACAGCCTGCTTGAAATTAAGGCAACAGTTCTTTTGAAACCTTGTATATGCCAGGAAGTGGTGGTGCACACCTTTAATCCCAGCACTTGGGAGGCAGAGGCAGGCGGATTTCTGAGTTCAAGGCCAGCCTGGTCTACAGAGTGAGTTCCAGGACAGCCAGGGCTACACAGAGAAACCCTGTCTCAGAAAAAAAAGAAAAAGAAAAAGAAAAAGGAAAATAAACCTCGTATATTCTACCTAAGGGAATTCCATACTATTACTGTAAATTTAGGACCTTTTAATCATGTGTGGTTGTAATCTTCCTCATTTGTGAAGTCATGGTATGCATTCCACTCGATTTTGTTGGAAAAATAAGAGTTTGGCAGTTCGGTTGTGGTCCATGTTTACCAAAGCACCCGATGTGTTGGAGTTTGGACTCTGGGTTCTGGAATCTTGCAGGTGTGCTGTTGCTGCTGACAGAACTCGTCACTTGCCTTCGTGGCATACTGCCCGACAGAATGGCTTGAGGGAGAAGACTTATTCTGGCTCATGGTTTCAGAGGGATTTCTGTTGAACATGGCAGGGAAGGCATCCAGTGAGCTGCCTCAGTCCACCGTGACACACAGCAGCAGATCTTCACTTGTGGTTATCCGGGAAACAGAGCTAGGATAGAACCAGGAGCAGGTGGAACCTTCCAAGGCTCTTCCTTGGTGACCTATGTCTGCTAGCCAGGTCTTGCCTCCTAAAAGCTCCACAGCAGAGCATTCAATACATGAGACTCTGGGGAAGATTCCGGCTCATATAGGAGCAGTGACAGACACTGTACAGGACTGTGCGGGGAATGGTCACTCTGAGTTTATTCTAGTCTCTCTGGAGAGCAACCTTCTCCTTCCCTCAGTTCTCAGTTCTGGGTTTCGAGAAAAGAGACCCAGGGAGCTGGACCCACACACGCTTCCTTCCTCCGCCTGATGAACTCTCTGGCTCTGCCTCCAGCTTCTCTCCGGGGAGTCAGGCATTGCTAGTCCTTAGACTGCTCATTCTTTTCAAACCAAAGGAAAAGAAGGCAAGTGTCTGTTCTCTCAGCGTCTGCTGTGAAGCTGCTGTCTTCTCCTGGATGTACCCAAGGGATTTGGAGGTTACGTTATGCTGTATTTGAGCACACACACTCTAGTAACCCTCTCTAAGCCTGCCTACCTTCCTGGTGAGGCCTGCTGAGCTTGCTCACCTGGAAGAAACCCAGCTCCTGCCATTGTCCTGCTTCTTGGCATGAGCTTGGTCCATCTGGTGGAAATTTCTTTGTTCTGCCTCTCATTGACCCCAATTCAATTGACCATACTTCTCTCCCTCTGTCCTCCTGCAAGGGCCTGGCTTCATGGCTACTGTGCCTATCTTTCTTTTTTTTATTATTATTTTTTTAATTTTTAGGTGGGATTTCACTGTATAGTTAAGGCTGGCCCAAAACCTACTATGTATGTCACAGGCTAGCTTTGAACTCACGGTTCTTTTTGCTCCCACCTCTTGAGTGCTAGGAGTCCAGGTGTCTGTCAACCCACTAGGCTTGGGGCAACAACCATGGTTTGTTATTGTTTTGTTTTGCTTTTGGTTTGAAGTTCAGTTCTCTTTGCCTTTTAAAAAAAAATCAGATGATAAATACTGCCTCTAAGGAAGAGAGGCATCCAGCAGTTCTCCTCATACACTGTTCATGGTACAAGCCATCCTGTGTCCTGCTCCCTGTCTGAAGCTGTCTGACCACCCTGCTCTGTGGCAATCCCACAGCTTCACTTTTTCTACCTTCCCCCAAGGACTCTTGGCCATAGGGAGCCCTGTGCCATTCCCCCGAGGGGTTACAGACCCACCTGTAACCTGCTGTCACGCTCATGCAGAGAGGCAGCTGCTGGCTGCCACTCATGGCTTCTCTTCTTGGAGCAGCACCTGTCCTTCTCTGGAACCTACTTTTGAGACTCGGCCATTTGCTGACTTCAGCTTTCTGACTGCACTGCGACACCGGTTCGCTTCATCTACCTTCAGGTTCATGAAGACTTGTATCCTTTGACCCCTCTGCCTTCTTCCCAAGTGCTGGAATTATGGGCGTTTGCCACAGTGCCTGGCTTGCACTTACCACATTTCTTTTGCTTTTACATCGAGTTCTCTTTGCCTTCTTTGTTGGGTGACGAATGCTGCTAGGCCACCTCACCCCCACGGCACATGGCTGTCTAGCAGGATCCACACATTTCTCAGTCCCTTGACTCCTCTGTGTATCCAATCACCAGACAACCTCAGACTGGGATCAGCCAACTTACAACCTATGGAGGTCTATACTGATGCTGGACTAGCATCTATACCTGGGTAGGTAGGTCATGACATAACCTGGAGTGTCTAACCCTCTGACACCGGACATGATGTTGTCATTTACAAATGCATCAGGCTGAATTCATAGCTATTATGAGATGTACGTGGTCCTTGGGCCACAGGTTACACCTGCCTGGGTCTAAACATTCTCACTTCATCCTTCCACCCCACTCGGCAATGCCAGACCCATGGGGTCAGGGAGCAGAGAGCATGCAGAGCTATGGGCAGCTAGCAGATGGTAGAGGAGGCTCAGATGATGTCCCAGAGGACCTCCCCCCCCCCGCCCCCCAAGCCGGTCACGGGAGACCAGAGCTCATCTGGGTCTTGGCAAGGTGGTCTTTTCCTAGTTTCATATTTTCAAGCTCTCTCTTATGCCTGTCTTGAAAACAGCATGTGTCAAACAGTGAAGCGATTCCTGGTCCCCTGATGAGGAGTGGGCAACCTCAGGACTTGCTCACTAAGCAGCATTCTCTGATGTGGAAAGCTTTATGTCGTGCCCACAGCCGCCATCTGGTGGCTGGCTGGACCTTGGGAGGGCGTGCTGGACCTGGCACAGCCGTGCTCACTCGCCTGCCTTTTTAAGGTCAGTCCCATAGGGTCATCAGGATGCAGAATAGCCCAGGTAAGATAAGGAATGCCCTGCACGTAGCCCCTGCCCTTTGAGAAGGGCTGGCAGGGCCAGCGAAGGGTCAGCAACGCACACTGCCTGCATTTCATGAGGCTCTTCCTTCCGTATTGTAGCCTCTCCATGCCTCTTCTAGGTTTACGCCCTACTCATCAGCCCTCGGGTCTGCCAGGGTCCTTGAGCACAGCTGTCCTCAAACCCAATGCCTTATCCCTTTGTCAACACACCCTGGCATCTTCAGCCGTGCCCCAGCTTGAATCACCTGGCATGACCCCACCTGTGGGCTCTGCGGCTCCAATTCAGTTACTTCAAGATGAGCAATGGCACGTGGCAGTCGCCTTATTGAACCCCTTGATTCTGTTCAACTTCTTTCTTTGTCTTTTGTTTTGGTTTGTCTTCATGTGTGTAGTCCTGGCTGCCTAGAACCCACTGTGTAGACCAGGCTGGCCTTGAGTGCAGAGATTCACCTGCCTCTGTCTCCTGAGTGCTGGGATTAAAGTAGTGTGCCACTGCACCTGGCCTTGAAGAAGCCTCCTCTTTTGTCCTTGCTGGCCTGTCCCTGGCTGCTCCCTCAGCCCCTGCTGGGGGGAGGTTCCTGTTTGCTGCTCCTAACCAAGGGGCAGCCTTGGGTAACCATAGGCCTGGAGTCACGTCCCAGCTATGGCTTGTATTAACTGGGTCACTGTTCCTGTTTCCTCGCCCATAAAGCTGAAGGTTGTCTAAAATGAATAAATGAAACTGTGTCACACAGAGCACCCGTGACTCTGTGCTTTCTTTGAAAATTAAGCAATCACAAGGCCAGAATTTGAGGTAGCACCAAACAGGTGGTAATGTGGGGAGTTTTTCCTTCCAGAATCTTGTGGACTGTAGAGATAAGTGACAGCTGCAGGGGAGACTGTCCAGGTCAGGCCCAGGGGGCAGGAAGTGTGCAGGATGTGACAGTGTAGGCAGCAGGGGCTCAAAACTATAGAAATCCTGCCCAGTGGTAGGAAGTACTGTGCTCCTCAAAGGTGAGCAAACTCCCATTGTATTTCTTTCTCTCTCTCTCTCCCTCTATCCCTTTCCATCCCTTCTTCTCTCCCTCTTTCCATCCCTCCCTCTCTTCCTCTATTCTTCCTCCCTCTCTCCCTCCCTTCCCCTTCCATTTGGCAGTAAGTAATAGGCCGTGTATGAACCGTGTATAAAGCTCTGGAGTTGGCTCAAAAGACTGAAAAGGGATTTTTTTTTTGAACTAGTAAATGCCAGTCAAGAGGGAGGGAGGGAGGGAGGGAGGGAGAAGAGAGAGAGAGAGAGAGAGAGAGAGAGAGAGAGAGAGAGAGAGAGAGAGAGAGAGGAGAGACAGAGACAGAGACAGAGAACGAACGAACATATACATGTTTGGTAAAACGACCAAAATGACCCCAATAAGTCTTTATGGAGCCACATATGGTGGTGCATGCCTATAATCCCAGCACTCATGAGGCTGAGGCAGGAGGATGGACAGCCAGGGCTACACGGTGAAATCTGTCTCAGAAAAATATTAAATTGCTTATGAACTCCTAGGCTCATGACCAGCTATCTCATGCCTAGGTGACTTCACCAGTAAATTCTATAAAACATTTGTAAAATAAACAACACCACATGCACGCATTGTCTTCTGAAAAACAGGGAAAGAGAGATTTCCAGGCCATTATATAAAGACGATGCTGCCTTGATACAAAGCCAGACAAATGGTATACAGGAGACCCACAGCTCAATGTCTGTCATGAACATAGTTCTTAAAAATCTTCAAAATATTAACAATCAGAGTCCAGAAAAAAATATAAATAGGACAATTGGAAGATGGGTCTAAGTGAGCACTGTAGCAACACTCTACGTGTCAAAAATGACACAACCCTGTCAGCTCATTGGACAGAATTTAATACCATGTCTGATGTAAGCTCAGTAAACTAGGATTCACCTCTGTTGCATTAAGGGGGACTTCAGAAAGCCAATCCCACACTGCGGATGCTGAGTGCTTCTTGGAGATGAGCAGAGAAAACCCAAAGCTGTCCATTCTTGCCCACACACTCACCTCTTACTGACAATCATAGCCAGCAAAGCAAGCAAGGGAAGGGTAGCAAAGGCACCTGACCAACAGGAGAAATAGATCACCCTATTTGCAACTTACACAATAGAGCTGTAGAAAAAGTCCTTAAGTGTTAGCAACATGTCATCCTGTGTTATTTCCTTGCTTGTTTGATTTTTAAGTTAAGTTGGTCATGGGGCACATACCACACTTGGGGAAGTAAAGGCAGGAAGATAGAGAAGTAGAGACCAGATTGGCCTCCTTTATTGAGTTACGGACCAGCATGGGACCAAGAGCAAACCCTGGTTTAACAAGCTCCTCTGAGTAGGGTGGCTGGATTGATAAGTCACTTACACTGCCCTATTCAGCAAATTGTATTTCTTGTGTGTTGTGTATGTAGAATTTAAACACGAGCTTTCACCAGACATGGTATTGAATTCTTCAAATGAGTTGACAGGGCCATGTCATTTTTTACATGTAGAGTGTTAGCACAGTGGTCACTTTCTATAGGCCTGCACGTAATCCTGTCCTGGGCAGTGTGATACTTGGTCATCTTGGGGTCTCTGCCCTGGACCTCCTGGTCTGCAGGCAAACCACTTGGTGAGCAAATAAGACTATCCCTTACATTAACACAAGGGGGCACTAGAGGATGGTTCCTGCAGGTGCCTTCCTTCTAAGTGGATGGCCAACATAGCATAATTCGCAGTGCATTGGAATCAGTTTTAGTTTATCTTCAGATCAGCCTCACAGGGTGAGGGGTTGTCTGGAAAGCTATAAGATTGAGCACAGGGCCAGCCACCTTTTTATCTGGGGCGTTACTTCCAGGGGGCTGGTCAAGTTCTAGGGTTTCCTTCCTCCTGCCTTTCACCCTGTTAGCATCCCTGTCACTGCTCTGATGTCACGGCCTATTCTGATGTCACAGTCTAGTGTCAGAATCTTCTCACCAGCCTAGATTCTGCCCCTAGAAAAAGCAGGCAGGCAGGCAGCTGGGCAGGGCTGGGGCAGGGGTGGCTGGTGGCCCTGGGGGCCTACCCTAAAGAACATCTGCCAGCCTACCAGCCCATCACCCCAAGATGAACATCATCTAAAAGGTAAGACTTGGAAAACTTTCTTCCTGTTGGTGATGGTGCCAAGGTGGAAAAAAAGAATTCATGGGGAGTGTGATGTCGGCATGGCTCTGTAAACACCACTCTGGAACTTTCTGTGTCCTAAGTGGCTAGCACACGCAACACTTCGCCCTTTGTACATGGAGAAATGGCTTTCTGAAATGTGATGTCTCCCTCCATCCATTTATTTTCATTCTGCTTTTATGTGTGTGGGTGTTTTGACTGCATGTATGTCTGTGTACCATGTGCATGCAGTGTCTGCAGTGGCCAGAAGGGGGCACCAGATCCCGGGGAATGGAGTCACAGGTGGTTATAAACCTGCATGTGCAGGTGGGTGCTGGAACTAGAAGTTGAGATCTTCCCGAACAGGCAGCCAGTGCCCTTAACTGATACACCAGACCTCCAGCCCCGTCGGTTCCTTTTGAGACAAGGACAGGCTGTGCAGCACATGCTGGCCTGGGACTTGCTGTGTGTAATAACTCAGGCTGGCTTCAGATTCGGAATCCTATCTCAGCTTCCTGAGTGCTGGGAGTGGAGTCGTGTGTGCCAAGACAGGGATGGATCTGTAGCTGGAGAACTGAAGGTTTCTGGGTTGTGATTAAATCAAGCACAGGACTGGCTGGGGACAGATATAATTCTGGAATTCTCCTAGCAGGGAAGACCTTGAGCAGCATCTTGTAGGAAGTTGTCACTGACCTGAAAGCTACAGGTGTGAGGAGACTGTAAAACCTCCGGGATGGGATTTTAAAAGCCTCTTCTTTAATTGTTGTGAAAAATTAAGACATAACTGATCAGAAGAGTCTGAGGAAACTATGTGTACTTATCACACAGACGCTACCTGTCCGGAAGTCAGGTAGTCCAGCCAGTCTTGTCTGGAAGCCTTTACTGGCTCAGGCACACATCGGTCACTCCGTCCCCTGATCCCTGGGGATTGTACCTAATGCCTTATGCATACTAGGCAAGCCCCTCCCCCTTTACATTTTGAGGCAAGATTTTGCATTGTTGCCCAGGTTGGCTTTGAACTTGCTGTCCTTCGGCTTCACCCCTAAAATATCTAGGATTGCAGGCCTATGCCACTAGGCCCAGCTCATCCATGTAAGTTTAAAGAAGAAGGGTTTGGTTTTTTTTTAATCAAAACATAACACCCATATCTATAGAATCTATACTGGAAGGAGGTTTGCTTGAAGGAGCAAGTTTCTTCCTGAGTCCTGCAGTGTGTACGAGAGGTACAAGCAGGGATTCAGAGGGCTGAGAAAGGACCCAGTGTTGGCTTCCAGCAGAGAAGATGGCTTTTGAGCAGTCCCGGGCATCATAAAGGAAGTTAAGAAATCTTGCCGGGAAGATTTTGGCTCTTCCCAGAGAAGGTGCCTCAGGCGCAGTCTTCTGAGGGCTTAGCCTTGATGGCTGGGGAGAACTTGATGGGGCTGTGGCTGAATACGGGAGCTGCTGACCCAAAGCAACACAGAGTACCTTCCAATATGTAGGGAGGCGAGTGGGTTGGTTTAGATACGACCCTATGACCTGTACAGATTGCTGAGGGGCCATATAAATCAGTGCTGGCTGAGAGGCTCAGGGTGAGCAGCCCTCAAATAGATGCAGCACATCAAAGGTGGGGATGGGCTGTCCTCAGAAACCTAGTTGGCTTTTCCCAGTATGCTTGGGAGGGAGCAGGCATTCTGACCTGGGCCCTCCTCTCAGGGCCTCTGCTGAGCCCAGCAGGATAGAAACAGGCATTGTGGGGAGTTTTAAAGTTGGCAATGTGCGTAGAAGAAGTGGAGTGTAACGGAAGCCATTGCCTAGGAGGGACCTTCTCACCACAATAGTGACGTGAGCATTGTTTTCCTGACCGGCGCCTGCCTTGATTACTAATGACTTCCCTTTAGCAGGCCTTTGTAATTACCAAGCTGGACAGACCCTTGTATTGTTGTCATTAGATACCAGACTGGCATACTTGGCCTTTGCCTGAGGTGAGTGACGCTTGGGCTGCAGCCCTTTCCTGGTGCCTTCTGTGTCCAATTTGTCTATTTCTGCTTAGGCTAGTGGTACACTCTCAAAGGTCAGGGCTGCTATCTACACAGAACAAAGCTGGTACAGTCTCATTGCCTAATGTCGTGAACAGGTGTGGTCTAACTAAAAAGTGTAACATTTGGATCCTGACTTTACTCTTGAGTTTCTATGATACTTTAGGCAAGGCCCTCAGCTCATTAAGCCTCAGTTATCTTTCCCACCCATGGGAAACCAAGAAAAACGTCTACATGGCTTTCAGGGCAAATAGCAGCAAGAAGGACCTTAAGACAGAACAACACAAAACTATCAGGCGAGAGAGGGCCACAAGGGGCAGCTGGGAAACTCAGTCATTGTCCCCACTGTCCTGGGCTCCTCGGCTGACTATAGATCCTCATGAGATGTATGGTGGTCTAACACAGATGTGAGACAGATGAGGCTTCGGAAAGAGGGATGTTTGCATATGTCCATGCGTGCATGTGTGTGTGTGTGTGTGTGTGTGTGTGTGTGTGTGTGTGCGTGCGTGTGTTTCTATACAGGGCACATTCATGTTGGGGAGCAATATCCCAGGCAGCCTGCTTTAAAGACCAGAGCTGTGATGCACAGTGTAGGGAGTGTCCCCGGAGGACAGTATGGACAGTGGTCCTTAACTCCACTTTTATTTCTGGTCTCTCCAGGGTCCCTCTGTGTCTTTGCCCTCCGCAGGCTTCTGCAGACTGGCTTCTTTGTTTTGCCACAGCTTTGCTGTACAGGGTGGCCCAGCTGACCTTGGCTGCACCTGGGCTTTTGACTGTTGTGCCCAGTTTCAGATTTATCCACAACAGGTGGCAGAACCACTCCAAGCAGGTTGCCAGCTTTGATCTGAGCAGATGTGGCCAAAATGGAATGGGATCGTGCCTGAGGGGCACCTGAGTGTGTCATGAAGGAGTGTTAAACCCTGCCCTTTCTTCTGGTCCAGGGAACCGTCCCTGACCACCTCCAGCCTACCCAGTAGCTCTTCACTGCCATCCTCAGGGGTGAGAACATAAGGCAGGCAGCTGCTTCCTGAGCCTGGAGATTCCAAGTGGCTCCTTTCCCAGTTCAGCCAGTCGGGAAACTGTGAGCTCAGATCCAGTTTTAGAAGAAGACAAGCCGAGCTGGCAAATGGGTGCTGTAGCTATAGTGTGGAAAAGCATTCTGGGAAGCAACTGTTCGGCGACACGAGCAGGGTGTTCAGAAGATCCCCAAAGCTACTCCCAGGCTTTCTGTGTACGGCACAGTAGCTGCCCTTTTGCACCCATGACTAAGTCAGCCACATTGACAGGGGCAGGGCATAGAGCTTCAGGCAGGAGCGAGCTGCTCCCCTTCTTTGGAGGGCCATCTTCCACTAAGGGTGCTGGTGGCTTGGTCTCCTCAGCCTGCCTACTTAGGCAGCATCCTTTATTTGGTGTTTGGTGGTCTAAGATGATAGATATTTTTCTAATTTCCTTCCTGATGTGATAAAATACTCTGAAAGGGTTTATTTAGCCAGAATTTCCATGTCCCAGTCCATCACTGAAGAAAATCAGGGCAGGAACTCAAAGTAGAGACCATAGAGCAATGCTGCTTTTTGTCCATTTATAAGCTAGCTTTCTTAACTAGCCCAGGCTCATCTGCCTAGGGATGGTGCTGCCCACAGTGGACGGGGCCCTTCTACATGAATTAAAAGTCAAGACAGTCTTCCACAGACATAACCACAAGGCCAACGTGATCTAGGCAGTCTCAATTGAGGCTTCTTTTCTCAGATGACTCTGGGCTAGATCAAATTGACATTTAAGGTTAGCCAGGACAAACATCTGTCTCAAAAAATGGGTTCTTCCAAAAAATGATAAAGAAGCATCAGTACAGAGCATTTTCCTGTGTTTGGAATTAGCTTTAGAAATCAAGGCCAAGACTTAGGTAGCAAGTGGTGGGCCGGGTCATTTTTTGTGGTAAATGCAACCAAATCTGTTCCATTCATCCATCGTCTTAGTCCCTTCCTGTTGTGATGGAGTATGGGAACTGATTTGCAAAGAGTGAAGGTCTCTCTGGTCCTGTGCTGAAAGTTTTAGGGTCAAGATCAGCCACCTGCACCTGCTTAGGGCATCTTGCTGGCCAGAACTTTCTTTAGAGTCCCAAGGTGGCTCAGAGCAAGACAGATACCCAGACCCCCCCTTCCTTCTCTCTCCTCCCCCTCTTTTGAATCACACGCCACCGCTACTTTTAGTTAATGAACCCGTGATTCATTGCATTTATGATGATTAGCATCCGGCACGCGGTGCTCACCTAAAACTGCTGTTTTCAACTGGTCTAAATCTTTATCGCACTAAAGGCCTATCTGTGAACATCCTGTACTCTGGTACACAAGGTAAATTAACTTCCTGTGGCAGCCAGCTAATGAGAACTGTGTCCACGGCTACAGTCTTTTCTAACTAGAGGTTAGGCTGCCTTAAGAACACATTTTTAAAAACTATTTAGGTAAATCATAGTGTAGAGGAGAGCGATAGCCTTGAAGGCTGTGCTGGATTAGCATGCGGATTGGTTGGCACAATACAGATTCCGGGACTGGGTTGTGTGATTTAACAGTGAGACCACACAGGCACATGTCTGTAAGCATGAGTTCATTCCAGATGTTCAGGGAGACCTTCCTGACTGGAAGTAACAGTAGGAGGAAACAAGGTACTTCTGACCTGGGAGTGTAAGCCATGGGCCCCTCCCCATCTATTGCATGGCTTTCAATGCTGAAAAAAATATTCATAAACATAAAATAAAGATAAATCTATTAAAAAATACCCACAACCAAATATGCATATGATTTTCCAGGTCATCTCCACAGTGGGTCTTAGCACTTTCTCTGGTGATGAAATGTCTCAAGAATGACAAGACCTGAGAGTGGCAATCCCTCCCAACAGCCATTTCTTACCCTTCTCATCAAATAGCGCTTTGTTTCCTGAGCTACTTTTGCAAGTAAGCAGTGCTGAGGTAAATCCAAGAGTGTATGAGAAGACTAGTCTGTATCTCCAGGTCTGTGCCACTTGACTCAAGATGGCTAGCTTTGTATCCCTGAAGTGCTTGACACAGTTGACAAAACAGGCATCAGCCAGACACAGGGAGACAGGAGATGGTGGGGGGAGGGGGAAAGGAGCACGGAGGCATTGCATCCAAACATGCTCCCGACGCACACAGTGGAAGAGAGGGGCCACCCATCCCTGCATGGCTGTGTGTGCCAAAATAAACTCCACGGTCTCTCACAAAGCTGCCCTCACTAGCCAGACATAGTGGCATACACTTCTAATCCTAGCGCTCAAGAAGCTGAGGCAGGAGGATTGATGTAAGTTGGACTACATAGCAAGGTCCTATCTCAAAAAAGCAAAACAACAGTAACAAAAGAAAAATAAGTCGAATACCATCCCATTGCACTACACCCATGCTTCCAGTCTTATTTAATCTTAATCACCTCTCAAGCATCTCCAACCCAGGCAGATTACTTTTCTACCCTCTTAACAGCTTACAACAGAGACTACCTTTTGATGGGGATGTTTAGATTGTAGCAACCAGTCACACTACAGGATGCCTACACAGGCTGGGTGCTGCGGTACCTCCGTTTGGATTTATACCTGACCCTGTAGTTTTGACTCTGCTCTTCAGGGCACAGGGGATTGTAGGGCCGGCTTTCCTTAGATGGAAAAGCCCAAGGCTGTGTCTATGCACAGGCCCTCACCAGCATAGAAGCCCAGACGTTGGTGTGTACACTGTCACACACCTATAGGGTTCCTTAGTCCAACTGAGACAAGAAGCAGGCCAGTAGGCAGCACAGCCTGGACAGCAAGGTCTCATGTTGAGCTGCCCCAGGACAGATTGTCATGTGGTCCTGAGTGTAGCCCTGTGTACATGCACACACTGGGTTACCTGCGTACTGCCAGCAAGATGACACCCACTGAGCATGGGGAGGGTGGCCTTCCTGCCTCCCTGCAGTCTGTTGTCACCTCACACTCTGTTTGTTTTCTTCCCCTGCTTGGGCCTGTGTTAAATTACCTACCACTCACACCCCCACAGTCACATCTGTGTGTACCCCACAGTCAAATCTGTAATAACCTACCGCCTGCACCCCCACAGTCACATCTGTGTGTACCCCACAGTCACATCTGTGTGTAGGAACTCTATTACTGAAAATTTTCATTTAGTGTATTTTCAAACTGCAGTTGATATTGGACAACAAACTAGAAACCCACAAGAAGCAGGGGTGCTCTTCATTTACCTGCACTATTACTTTTTATTATTTATTTGTGTGTGTGTGTGCTTGCACATGTGTAAGGGTGCCCACGAAGGTCAGAGATGAGCGTCAGATCCCCTGGAAGCCTGAACTACAGGCAATCGTGAGCCACCTGTTGGGAACCAAACTCTGGCTCTTTGCAAGAGCAGCTCTTGGTCACTGAGCTGCCTCTCCAGTCCCTCAGGGTTGCTTTAATGTCACGCTTCCTTTCCATGGTGCATTCATGTGTGCCAGCCAGTTCTCATTCCATACAAAGCAACCCCTGACCCAGTCCATTTGTCTGTTTCTGATGCTGTGATAAAACACCGTGACCAAAAGCAGCTGGGGGAGGAGAGGGTTTAGTTCATCTTCCAGCTCTCAGGCCCCATTCCATCACTGAGGGAAGCCAGGGCAGGACCTGGAGCAGAGACCATAGAGGAACACAGTTACTGACTTGGTCTGTTTGCCTCCTTAGAGCTATCTGTGGGCAGCACTGCCCACAGTGGGCTGGGCCTTTCCACACCAATCCTGAAGAAATGCAGACAGGCTTATCTGCAGGCCAGTATGGTGGAGGGCATTTTCTCATTCCAGATCCCTTCTTCCTCTGTGATTTTAGCTGTGTCAAGTTGAGAAAAAAACAAAACAAACAAGGAAACAAAACACCTAGCCAGCATGCATGTCTGTCGTCCTTTGCTTTGTTTTGTTTGTTTGTTTTGACAGATTCTACCTACTCTAGGCTGGCCTTGAACTCATGGTCTTCCTGCTTCTGCCTCCCCAGCACTGAGATGATAGGTATATACCTCCACACTCAGCTGTGGCCATCTGCGAACTGAGTAGCTGCCTAATTGAATAGGCGCTCAGTGGAGAGTTCAGTCCTTCAAAGGTCCTACTCCAAGAGAGCTCCTTTCTAGGCTGTTGCTTGGCATCACTGACACCCAGTGTCTGCTGTATACCCAGTGCCTGTGCTTCCCCACGGAGTGAATCGCGCTGACTAGCCAGCAGCCTGACTCTAGGGCTGGGGATAGGGATATACCGCTCAGAGGCAGAGCCTTGCAGAGGTAGACGTTTGACTCGTAGTACTGCCTTCTCCCAATACTCCACTAGTGGGTCCCATGGAAACATTGTGTATCCAGGGCAAAGCTGCTCTGGGATCTGCAGTGAGAATCACTCTGCCCCTAGCATGGGCATCAACATCTACTACTGAGATGGGGTCGAGCTCAGAGCTCCAGGACTCTCAATTTTATGTGCCGACCTTTGCTTTCTAAGTTGAATCTTTTTGGCATTTGTGGATCTAACTTCTGGTGTCTCCTGTTCTGACAGGATTCCTATTTCAAGCACCCTCTAAAGTAAACACCAGGTATTGGGTATTGATTTTAATTCATAAGTATTTAGCCCAGTCTGGGGAGCTAGCATAGACAAACATCTGAATTTGGTCTCTCTTTTGAACTCTCTTTTGTTTATTTTTTCTAAAAGCAGACATGATAGGATGCCTTCGTAATCCCATCTCTCTCAGGCAGAGAGACAGGTAGATCCCAGAGGCTCCCTGACCACATAGCCTACCTCCATCAGAGAGCTCCAGGCTAATGGCAGACCCTGTCTCAAAAATAAAGCAGGTGAATGGCTCTGAGGAATGACACCTGATGATGTCCTCTGGCCTCCACATGTACCTGCAATTACATGGATTTGAGTATGCACCTACACACACACACACACACACACACACACGTATATATAGACACAGACACACAGACACACACAGAGTCTTAGCCCTTTTTCCTGTGTATAGGAAGAAGTAGGGTACAGGGGACTCTAATGAGAAGCAGCAGACCCATGAACCCCACTGTCCTATTTTCTACTCTGCTCACCAAGGCAGTCATTTCTACTCTTAGTTAACACAGTGGCAACAGCCTGAGTCATTCACCCTCTGGCTCAGGTCCTGTCCTGGGTTGTGCTATAGAGAGGTCAGAGCAGAAGCCTGGGAGCTTCTGACAGGAAGCCAGCCCAGGAGCATGCTCCATCTCTCCAGAGAAGCCTGTACTTTCTAGAATCCACGGACTTGGCCTCTCCATGAACATCTGCCCACAAGTGGATTGAAGTGCCAGGAGGTCAGGCTGTTTGTTAGGAAGGAGACTCATAAAGATGTCACCCCATTTCCTTTCCCTGTGCCCAGGTTCTTAGACTGACCATAGATGGTTCTGGGTTCCATGTTCAAGTTAGCAAGGGATCACTGCTTCAGAGAATCTTATGGTCCAGGTCATCCAAGCAGGGAGAAAGTCTGTTTGATCACTGTTGGCAGGTTGTTGGTATTTGGCTAACATCTGTCCTTCAAACCCAGCTTGCATTCAAGAAGGTAATTAGCATCTTTCTGTGGCCACCTGTTTGGCTCAGTGTGGCTGGATGCATGGCCTGGGGCCTAGCAGGTGCCCAGGAAATACAGCAGGAATCAGCCTTCACATGCACTTTGGAAGTTATGTAAGCCCTCCCACCCTGACACCCCTAGGCAAGGTTATGGTGAAGGGTGAGGCCCAGAAACGTTTCTTGGTTTGTTATTTGGTAGGGGTCATCCAGGTTCAGCAGAGGGTCCTGGAGCTCTCCAGGCTATAACCGGATCATAGAAATGCAGCCTCCCCTGAGCACTGGTGCCTCTCCTCTGCTCTTGGATGGGAGCTGTTTTGTTGCACTGAACCTCAAGGAGGTGGGAGCTGAGCAAGTGTTGGAATTTTGTTAGCTGTTGAGCTCCTCAGCATCCCCCTGCTGGCAAGCTGCTGGAGAAGGTGATTGGCACTCACTAATTGAATCCTGTCAGAACACCTCCAGTGCCCTCTCTGCAGATTTCAACCAGCCAGAGTGATGTTTCTCAGGGACTGGCCCCTTGTGATGCTGTGCTGTGTACTCAGTCCAGCAGAGCTGGAAAACGTGTCCCCAGGTTTCCCGATGAGCATGTGTTTTCTTTACTCTTCCCTTTGTCTTCAATAAAACTCTTGGAGAAACTCTTTATTGAGGTGTGACTGACTGGCAACAAACTGCTTATATTTAAAGTAGGCAGCTTAGTAAGTTTTGGCCAATATATATATATACCCTGAAAATAATCACCACAGTCCTTTGGTAATGTACATATGTCTCATTCTCCAAATCTCCTCTACCCTTTTAAATTTCTCCCCAGGCTCTCCTGTCTCCTCAGATGATCACAAAACTTCTGGCACAATGGCTAGCTTGCACATTCTAGAAATTATTCCCTTTGATTTTGATTATATTATTTATTGTGTATTTACATGTGTTGTTGTACACTCTGCACACATAAAGGTCAAAGGACAGCTTGTATGTTCTCTCCTCCTCCCGTGCGGATCCTGGGGCTCACGCTGTAGTTGTCAGGCTTGGCAGCAAGCTCCTTACTCTCTGAGGCAACTCTCCAGCCCTAGAACTTACTACACATGGAAGTGCACAGCATGCATCCTGTAACTGGCGTCTCTCACCCAGCATAGAGACTTTGACATTCATTTTTGTCTTTGTCTCTCTAGCTTGATGCTTCTATTGCCAAGTTAGCCATTGTTTGTTGATGGACGTTGAGTGGGTTTCTGTGTTTGCCCAGGACAAAGAGGCTCATGGGAGCACACATGTTCAGCTCACTGTGTGGATTCTTACTGTCTCTTCTTTGGGGTAGTGTACCTAGGAGTCAGGTAATTGGATCACAGAGCAGATACAGGTTTCAACTTTTAAGAAACTGCTGATCTGTCTCCCAGAGTGGTTGTAGATTTTAAGTATCTATTGGCAGTGCCTGAGACCTGGGGAGGCGTAGACAGAGTCATCCCTCTCACAGCAACCCCAGGAAGTGTTAAATGCAGGCTTTCCCAAATAACAAAATATGTATTTTGCAATGGTGCCTGTGTGTGCATGTGTGTGTGTGTTTGCACATATGTGTGTACGTGTGTCTGCTTCCCATCCTGTTTAAGTCAGAATCACTCTTTGTCCCTTGAGGCTGCATATTCCAGGCTAACTGGCCCATAAGCTGCCTCAGATTCTTGTGTTTCTTCCATCTTGCCATAGAAACACTGGGATTATAGAGGTGTGCTACTGCACCTGGCTTTTAGGTGGGTTCTGAGCATTCAGAATGCCCAGCCAGGCAGCACACTGGCCAGGACTCACATGCACAGCTCCTGCTCCCAACATGATTCTTCCTGCATTGAACCTAGAGAAGACAGACACATGGCCACTGGATCCCTTCATCAGTGCTTCCAAGCATGGCTGTGTTGACTCAGTTCCCTTTCCTCTGCTTTTGAGTCTCCTCTTTAGCTACTATGTCAGGACAGTAGTGGAGTCCAGCCTGCTGGCCAGGACCCTTGCCCTAGATTTCTGGCTACATTCAGAGAGCATGTTTTGTCTATAGGTGAATGGCTGGTGTGGCGATGAGCCATTTGCTCTTAGATCTGACTGGTCATGTAAAATCTTGCCGTTAGGAATGTGTACATAAGAAGGCAATGTATGAGCCAGCCAATGGGTGTGCACCTGGAATCCTAACACCAGGATTGTGGCAGGAACAAGTTCAGTGCCAGCCCAAGATATTTAGAAAGACCTGTCTCCAAAACAAAAACCTAAAAACAGAAATCACACAATCATCTCAAGAGATCCAGGAAAGTCTAACACAGCTCCTGATAAAAGTCTTAAAGAAACAAGGAATAGAAGGAACATGACTATGACACATGATTAGCCAATGCCACTAATGGAGAAAAATCAATTTTTCCTAAACTCAAGAATGAGAAAAGAGGGCTGGAGAGATGGCTCAGAGGTTAAGAGTACCATCTGCTCTTCCAGAGGTCCTGAGTTCAATTCCCAGCAACCACGTGGTGACTCACGACCATCTGTAATGAGATCTGGTACCCTCTTCTGGTTTGCAGAATACATACAGGCAGAATGCTGTATATATTATAAATAAATCTTAAAAAAAAAAAAAAAAAAGAATGAGAAAAGAGTGCCCACTCAACAACGAGACCCAGTGTTCCTTCCGAGTCTTAGCTAGAGTAATAAGACAAGAGGAAGAAAACAGATGCAAATGAGAAAAGATGACATCGTCCTATGCTTAAAAGACCCTCAAAAAATCCCACCAGAACAGCCTCAGGCCTGATAAACACTTTCTGCAAAGCAGCCATGTACAAAAGCAATATAAGAAACTCGGTAGCCTTTTTATATAACCAGAATGGATTTGCTGGCCTGGGGTAATGGCTCAGCAGTTAAGTGAAGTAGAAACTTATGGGTTCTTTGGAAAGTCGGTTGGATGGTCTTTTTCAGGGGCAAACATGTGAAGGAACATTTCGCTGAGACACGTGAACATGTGATGAAGGATTCTTTGATAACGATACACGTGTATTGGTTCGCCTTACATTATGTAGTTGAGCTGCATTTGTTGGGACTCCATAGAGAGAAATGCACCAAAAGCCTTCTGGTGGTGTGCTGCAGTTTCTTGCTACTTCCACAGACTCAGGCAGATTGGATGAACATGCCAAGGCAAGACATATGCTGAGGCAAGGCACATGGAGAGCACATGTTGTTCAGAGGGCCAGCTCTCCAATACTCACACCCTCGGGCCAGCTCAGCCCTGCCCCCACCACAAAGGTCAGCTCTGCTGTGCTGCCCAGACAAGATTCAGGGTCTGCTCTCCCAAGTGCTGTAGCTGTTGAGGGACAGAGGAACCAGTTTTTGTGGTACATTACAAAGAGGCTTAATTTCTTTGTAGAAACTTTAGAAAAGTTTTCAAAGACTGACAAAGCAAAACTAAAAAGTACCATAAGAGTAAGTACAGTGAAAGCTGGAAGGCTTGAAGCCCATGCACTGCCTAGGACCAGCCCAGGGTCTGCAGGAACACCTTTACAGGTCCTTGCTAGGTGGGTGGGAATCTCCAAAGGGAGCTCCATTTGCAAAACACTCATTCCCAGAGGTTATAGGATGGCTTCCACCACCCACCAATAGTGTCTGCTCTACTGTGCTGCCCAGGTGAGATGCAGGGTCCCTCTCAGGAGCACTGAAGCTGGCTAGGGGCAAGGCCAGCTCTCCTGTGATATCCAGGTGAGGGGTGGAGCCAACTCTGCTCAGTCCTCGGACACTGGTCTCCAGGCAGCAACCCAGACCAGGGACATCGGCCTGGCCTTTGGTGGTAACAGACCCCTGCTGCTGCAGGGCCAGGGACCCAGACATGGCCCCAGTGGCAGCACAGGTCATAACCCCACCAGTGGCATCACTGGCTACTCACATCGGGCTGTTCCTCACTGCCCTTGAGTCTGTAGTTCTGCCTCTCTTCACTGTGCCCTCATCCTTCTGTTTCTCTTTCTCTTCCACTTCTCTACCATGTTTTGTTCCTCTTTGTGGCACCCGGGGTCTCTGAGTGTCGGGGTCATCTCAGGAGTGCTCTCGGGAGTGCTATGTCCCGCTTGTGCGTTATGGCACTGAGCAGGGGTCATCTCAGGCTTGATCTGCCCCTGCCAACAGACCGGCAGGGTGCCGGACTGCTGGTCATCTCAGGCTAGCTACCTGTCCAGGCCTCATTGTGTCAGTCGGGTGGTCTTCGCAGGCTTGTTCCTCACCCAGGACTACCTGAGTGGTTCCATGTGAGGGTCCTCTGTCTCAGACCCACTCCCACTCAGGGCCCACAGTTCCATGCAGAGATTCTAGTTGTCATCATGGTTGTAATGTTGTAGCCCTGTTCTTCCCTCACCCCCTCTCCTTGTCCCACCCTTTCTTGTATGGCCCAGGCAGGGTTTCTCTCATCTCTAACTTGCTCCCAGCCTGCCTAAGCCTGAATGGAACTGGACTAGCTCAGGGTAGCTCCCTGTCCAGTGCCCCGTGGCGCCAGACTGGTAGTCATCTTAGGCTTGCTTTTTTAAAGGGAATGTTGGGCTACTAATCGTTCAGATGTTCACAGGTCAGACACTGAGCATAGACACAGCCTCGCTCCTCTCTGTCCCCTACTGAGGCATGTGTGAAACAGCAGCCACCCCGCAATGCCTCTAGGGGCAAGAGTACATGCTAACAGCTGATAGGACAACTCTTCTCACACTGTTCTTCAGTTTCCCACACATTGGCATCTGCTGTTTCCTGTGCATCTAGACTGGGAGCAGTGCTCTGAGGTCCTGTTTGGCTTTGCACTTTTACTGCACATTAATACTGTGTCTGGAGCCCTGTGAGGTGAGCAGCCAACATCTCACTCAGCTCAGTGCTGTGTGTTTGTTCCCAATCGGGACACCTTGCTTTCCTGCTAAATATTATAGAGTTTCATTGTGTGAAGTCAGTCCATGTTTATATAATACAAGTGGTAAAACACCATGACCAAGCCAGACAGTGTTGTGGCCCGAGCTGCCCCACGCTTGGGGGCCAGAAATGTTGAGAAATGCACTACCCCACATTTGGGAGCCAAAATATCTCTGACCGTTCTTTCAATGTTGGAACCTGCACTGCCAAAAGCCTTGGGGGTTAAATTGTTAGAGCCTGCACTGCCCCAAGCTGCTCTGGTCCACAGGTTGGGGTTCAGCAAGAGAAAGAGTAAGGACAGACACGAAGAATGGAGACCAGACAGAGTGTGATTCAGTCCCGTTTATTCTTCAGTCTCTCTTCTCTCCAAGTCCCTAGTTCCTAGTCTAAGTTCCAAGTCTCAAGTTCCTAGTTCCTAGTTCCTAGTCCCTAGTGCCTCCAAGTTCCAAGCTTCTTTCTCCAATTGCTAAGTGCCTAATGTCTAATTCCAAGTTCTTCCTCCAAGTGCCTAGTGCCTAATACCTAATAATCTTTTTCCGAGTTCTCTAGTCCAAGTGTCTTCTTCCTCAATGCCTAATTCCTACTCATTTCTTCTGTCTGCCTCTCACCTTTTATATGTCTCACTTCTAAGCCACGCCTTTAAGTCACACCTTTAAGTCATGCCCTTAGGTCTTGTCCCTAAATCTGATCTCTAAGTCATGCCCTTAAGTCACACACCTTTAAGTCTCACACACCCAAGGAAAGATCCTGGGTATCTAAACCAAGATGTTATCAGAGTGTGCTCAGCTGTTGTAGCTATTGTAATCAAATCTCTTGTCAGGGTATATGGCTCAAGATGGCTGCGAGGATGATAGCCGCCTTCTGTTGGCTCCCCACAGGTCCCCCTTTTTAAATTTTTTCAAAAGGGAAGGCTGGGAAAACTTACAGAAACCGTGCCTGTCTTAGGTTGGAACAAAGGACCCCAGCCTCCCTTTCCTGTCTTTGGATACCCAACAGCCATTGGTTGAGCTCTCCTGTCTTAGGATGGTGAGGCCTCCCTTTTTAGGGGCAAGGGTATTGAAGTGTTCTCTTACCCGTCTTTGACTATCCGGCTTAGCGCATAAGTTAGGGGATAATCCTCGTTAGTCTTGATGACAGAGGTTTTACAATCCCCCACTTCCAGCCTGTAATGATGGACCTATATGGGTTTCATTTGAATAGCGTCTATCTGTTGTCGTAAAAAGCCATCAGTTTGTTGAACAGCATGGACTGAGAGACAAGAGACTTAACAGTGCCTGAATAGTCAGTATAACAGCAACACTCTTTTTTAAGGGCAGCACATAACTCCCTCTATCAGAGGAGTAAAAAGTATAAGCCTCTTCTATTCTGTTTACAAATGTGTTATAGCAGAATCTAAATCTATAGAAATACAGAACTGATCATAGCTTTGATCTTAACAAAACAAGTAAGGAAATCTCTGTTCCTTCTCTAGTCAATCTCAAACCCAAAAAACAACTATAGTAACTGTGGTAGTGGGTTTTCTCCTGGGTCTAAACAATGTTCCCCACTAAATTATAAGTTGGGGAACCAAGAGTTCAATAGAGCCACCCTGGAGGTACGGGTAGTGATGTCTTCTTCCACATTGAGGACTTCACAAGTCAGGTTTGCTAGTTGATCTGTTCCAGTTTGAAGGCAATTAAGAAGCATCTTCATGTTTCCTGCAAAGAAAAAGCATGCTTCTCAGGAGGTTTTGCCACCCTGGATTTGTTATTGTTGTCTACTTGTTTAATCAGTCTCTCTGGCAGCCAGCGTGCAGCATCTGCAGTTTGGGAATATATGCAGACAGAACCTCTTCCCCAGATAAGCACTGGGTCTGGCCCATTCCAGGTTCCAGTTAATGGGTCTCCAGAGGACTGTTGCAAAATTCTTTTTGGTATCAGGATGCCAGAATCTATCTGCAGCGGATTTTCCTTCAGAATCCAAAGTTTAAAATTTTTAAATAAACAGCATGTGATGAAGAATATTTCTGGGGGATCCCTTGGTAGGGTACCATTCCCCCTTTTTAGTTTTTTCAAATTGACATTTAAAGGTTCGATGTGCCCTTTCTACCATACCTTGGCCCTGTGGATTATATGGAATACCTGTTTTATGTAGTATTCCCAATTTTTCACAAAATTGGTGGAAACTGGAGCTTGAATAACCTGGGCCATTGTCAGTTTTTATCTGTTTAGGCACACCCAATACAGCAATTGCAGCAAGCATATGAGTGATCACATGCTTGCTTGTTTATCCAGATTGTAATGTCGCATAAATGAAACCACTGTATGTATCTACACATACATGTATGTATTTTTGATCACCAAATTCATTATAATGAGTAACATCCATTTGCCAGATACTGTTTGGTATCAGTCCCTTTGGATTTATGCCCAAATGAGGAACTGGTAAAAGTGTAACACATGATTGACATTGTTTAACAATTTGTCTAGCTTGTTCTCTGGTAATTTTAAACATAATTTTTAAAGTTTTAGAATTAAGGTGATGTAACTCATGAGCCTTTTTGGCCTGATCAAAGTTAGATAATCCCTTCTTCACTTTTTCCTAATCTTTTCCCTGGGGAAAATCCAGAGTTTATCATTTGAGCCATGATTACTTCATTAGGGCTGCACATAATTAATCCAAACTGGGATAACAGATCTCTGCCCCAGAGATTAATAGGAAGGCCTGGGATGACATAGGGTTGTATATTCCCTGTATTACCTTCTTTATCTTTCCATGTCAGCACCTTAGAGCTTTGTTGTGGATTTTGACTTTGGCCAATACCCCTTAGATTGGTTAAGGTTGGGGTCAGAGGCCAGGTGGCAGGCCAATCACTTTGTTTTAGGATAGTCACATCAGCTCCTGTGTCAACCAAGCCTTGGAATGCCTTTCCATCCAGCCATAGTGTCATCATAGGTTTTTGTTTAACTATAGGCTGTACCCAGTATGCGTCAGAGGAACCTAAGCCTTGAATCCCCTCTTTTAGGACTCTTATATTTGTGATTAGTAGGGTACAATGGAAGTAACAATAGTTGAGCTATTCTCCTTCCTGTAGGAATGGTGACTTTATTTTGAATTGCCTGTGCCATTACCTTAATCTCACCTTGATAATCATTATCTATTACTCCAGGAAAAATTTGTAGTCCCTGCATAGTAGTACTGCTTCTTCCCACTATCAGACCAAACACATTTGGATAGAGTGGTCCAAACACCCCAGTGGGTAAGGCCTGAGGTCCCATTTCTGAGGTTAATACTATGTGGGTGGCAGAACTGAGGTCTAGTCCTGCACTTCCTGGTGTTGCTCAACTAAGTTCAGACAGGGATTGTTGTCTGTTGGTATAAAACTGACTGTTCCATAAGCCTGTTTTGGCTTGCGTTGGTTTGGGGCCTGGAGCTGGCCCCTGTTCCTGTTTCTCTGATTATGGGAAAGGATGTTTCCTTGTGTGTCTCCTCTGGACCTACATTCACTAGCCCAATGCCTTCCACGTTTGCAAAGTGGGCAGAGCCCAGGCTGTTTTCTGGGATGTCCCTGGGTTAACTCATATTCTGTCTTGCAATCTCTGGCAAAGTGTCTAGGCTTGCTACATTTAAAACAGGACTTTTTGTTTCTACTTGCCAAAAAAATCTCTTACTGATTGTCCTTGCATGGCAGCCGCTATAGCTAAGCCCTGTTGGTAGGAGGGACCTATATCAGAACAGAGTCTGATATACCCTGTAAAGTCTGTCTTTTTCCTGTAGGATCTAATGGCCACTTGGCAGGCAGGATTGGCATTTTCGTATGCAAGTTGTTTCACATAATCTACACCTGTCTCTGCATTACCGAAAACCCTCCCTGCTGTTGTCATTAATCGATGAACAAAATCAGAAAATCATTCATCAGGTCCTTGTCTGACTGCTGTTAAAGTTGCACCAGGGTCTCCCTTTGCTGGGACAGTGGTGGCACATGCCTTTAATCCCATCACTTGGGAGGCAGAGATAGATAGATCTCTGAGTTTGAGATCAGTCTGGTCTACAGAGTGAGAATATTCAGTGCTACACAGAAAAACCTTGTCTTGAAACAAACAAACAATAAACTGAAAAAGTCAAAACCAACCAATTAGCCAACCAACCAACCAAACACACAAACCCTCATCAAGTTGTGGAAGAGAAAGTTAATCTTGGCTTATGGCTCCAGAGGGATAAGAGTCCACCATAGCAAGGAGGCATGGCAGCAAATGAAGGAAGGAGCAGGAAGCTGTGAGGTCACATCGTCACCTGCAGGCATTTCCAGAAGCAAGGCAGCCATCTCCCCCATCCCCAAACAGTACCACCAAGGACCAAAAATTCAAATGCCGTAGACTCTGGAGACATTCTCATTCAAACCACCTTACAACAGGCGAGTGTTCCACCACCAAGTTACATGCCAGGAATCAATTAATATATATATAATCAATATTTACTGCACATCATTCTGTGCTAAGATAATGAGGAGAGTTGAGAGTCAAAGGAAAACATATCCTACTGGCAGCTTCCAGGGACCTCCCTCCAACTGTGAGGCATCACACAAGTCACCCTCACACAAGCCATGGGAGCCTTGAACGATGCTACTGGTGCCTTGTGCTAGCGAAGAATGCACCAAGGTACTTCAGCAACAGCTGAGGTCAGGGAAGCCTGTTTGGAGAAAGTGGTAGTGTGTGATCCTATCCTGGAAGAGGTGGGTTGGAGCCGGTGTTGGAGAGGAGCCAGCATGGCCATCTGCAGAGTTAGAGACTAACCAGGGAGGCAGGAACACAGAAGGGTGGGATGCGTGGTGATGTCTCAAGATGATGCTAGAGGAGCCAGCAGCAAGCCATGCACCACGACGGCCCTCCCAGAAGGGGACAGCTACAGTCTTGGCTTTGTTTCCTCTGGCTGCAGGTGGAGAGTTGTTCAGAGCTAAGCAGGACAGTGGTGGCTGAGGGTCCTGATGATGGACGGCAGTGTCAGCAGATCATGACACTGGAGAGGGACAGCTTCAGGGAGTAGAAGCAAGCACCATGCCTAGTTTGCTCCTGGTGGTTCTGTGGTCCCAGAGCCCAAGTAAGTTCTCAAAGCTCTTAGCTCTGTCACTTTGTAGCTATGTGAACCCTCTTATGCTCACCAGTCTCAGTTCCTTTATTTGAAGAACTGGATTGTTGTAAAGATATGTAAGGAGTCAGCACCGTGCCTGGCCTACAGTGTCTTTAACAAACTACAGTGATGATGGCATTGGTGGGACAGTTTGGTTACCAGTGAAGCATCCCCTCATGCTGTACAGGAAAGGGTGGGTAGGGAGTGGTGGCATCTCTTTACATTTTTGTTGTTGTTGTTGGGGGGGGGGAGGGCTCCATGGTTAAGAGCACTTGCTGCTTTTCCTGAGGACCCCAGTTCGATTTTCAGCACCTGCATGGCAGCTCACTACCATCTACCACTGCCCTAGGGGATCCAATACCCTATTCTAGCCTCTGAGGGCACTGCATTCATATGGTACACAGAAACACAGGCAGGCAAAACACCATGCACATAAAAGAAAAGGAAAAATGTTATTGTTTCTGTAGTACAGGCTGGCCTCAGGCTCCTGAACTGGTGCAATTTCCCCTGCTTCAACCTCCCTGAATAACTGCCACCACACTGAACCTGGTGCCTGCCTCCTATCTACCCTTCCCTCCATGTAATCCTCCCGGCGTTGCAGCTGAAGTGTTGGATACAAAGTCTCCCTTTCTTCCCATGGATGCTTTTCCTCCAAGAGAACCATTCTGCAAATACAGCCCAACCACTAAGGGGCGCTGGCAGCAAGTGGATGGCATAACTCTTCTCTCACTGGGGCAAACCAGCCTTTTGTGTGTTTCAGTCTGGTGATTTTGCTGTGGCTCAGACTTGCAGAGCTGTGGCAATTATGTGGGAAATCAGATTATCACAGCAGCACCTGCGTGATGAGTCTCAAGAGTCAGCAACTGTGTTAATTAATAAGTTGTGTTGGCTTCAGAGCTTCGCCAAGGGGAGATCATTTATTTTTTAATAGCTTTGGAACCAATCTACATGAGTCACGACAAATGGGCAAAAAATTGCTGGGCATTAGCCCATATGCAGTATGCCCCAACTAACATGTTGGCCGAGTCTCTGTGGAAGGATGAGTGGGGACTGTGCTTCCTGTGCCCAGCTGTGAGAGCTGCTCATCTTGACATTTTCTTGGGAAGAACTGCTAGGCTCAAGAAGCAAAAGTGATCCCTGGAGAGATCACTGGGTCATCTTGGAAATGGACCTAGTGCAGAGAGAATCTGACAGGAAAAAGAGAGCCGTTCATGTAGGGCCCCATCTTGTGTGCATTCCAAAGCAGGAGCCTTGGTGGTCTGGGCAGCCTCCTCCTTTTCCACCCTTTCCAGGTGCCAGTTGCTAATACAAGTGAGTTGGAGCTCTCCTCAGCATCAGCCCTGCCCATTCAGCCCAGAAAGAAAAGACAGCTTGCAGAGCTCATGGAAATCAAAGACCCAAAGAGCCCTGGACCAGCCCAGGGCAGCTGGATGGGTCAGCATCAAGCAAGCATTTACCAATCCTGCTGACTCCACCATAAGGCCCCAGGGAGGGCAGTGGCTTAGCTGAGAGGGACTTGGGTATAGTCTTTACAGACATCAGAGCCAGTGGCTTACATTCTGTCCCCAGAGCCTTGGGCAGAATGGATGCTTTCTACAAAGTCTTGGCTCCTGTACCAGAATGAATGGCCCTCATTTAGATAGCAGCTCTGTTTTGTGCTGGGCTGTTGAGGAAAGGGGGATATGAATCTGACTGGAAATGTGTGCTGTTGTGTGTCATTTTCTTGTGCACTAATGACCAGTATATGAGGAAAGCAAGGGACTCTGTGTCCATGCAACAAAGTGATGGACTACAGAAAAAAGACTGGTGGCTAGTGACAATTGGATGTGCGTACCTAGGGCTAGGGGGTGGTGGTGGTAAGAATGCACAAATGCTTAGTCTTGTGTCTTCTCAAATTTCATCCTTGACAGGAATGTCCAGGGGCAAGAAAGGCTTTGGCCAGGCAGTCTTACACAATATATGATATTACCTTCATTTGAGAGCCAGAGAAGAGCTAGAGGAAGTTGGACAGGTTGGAGCTGTAGTACGTGTGTTGTTCAAAGATTTGAATGCTTGTCAATTTTTGCAAACATTCATCAAGGTGGTTTTGAGGGAGGCAGACAAGAAGACAAGGCCAGTGGCTCCACATTGGTCTCAAGAATTCCACAAACCTTATTGTAGGGTTGAATTTGAAATATGTGTATCTATGTTATAGTATATATGTATGCATGTGTGTCTATGTGCCTGTGTGTGTGTGTTTCCTTGCTGCCATAAAGTGGGCCTGGAGCTTTCAGGCAGCTTCTCAGCAGCACTGTAAGCTAGAGTCAAAGGTCAGCCTTAGAGAAGTACAGCCAGTTACATCTTTCTTTAAAAAAAAAAAAAAAAAAAAAAAAAAAAAAAAAAAAAAAAAAAAAAAAAAAAAAAAAAAACGAGAGGCATGCATGGGCATATTTCCTAAATTGAAATAAACTTTCTTGAGGTGTGGAAATTTGCTGAGTGTGGCAAATATGGTGATGAGCCACCCGAAGGCAGATACACCTTTTTTTTTTTTTTTTTTTTTTTTTTTGGACAGGGTTTCTCTGTGTAGTCCTGGCTGTCCTGGAACTCACTCTGTAGACCAGGCTGGCCTCGAACTCAGAAATCCACCTGCCTCTGCCTCCCAAGTGCTGGGGTTAAAGGCCACCACTGCCCAGCGCCTTTTTTTTTTTTTTTTTAAATTGTTCACTTTTATGTGTATGGGTATGCCTGGTGGCCACAGATGGCATTGGATCCCTGGTACTAGAATTTCAAATGATTGTGAGCCACCAGCATTCCAGGTGCTGGAAGAACACTGCTCTTAACTGCTGAGCCATCTCTCCAGCCCCTTGATAAGCTTTGTTTGTTTGTTTTAACTTTAGGGCTTCAGGAGGGAGAGCCACACTCTTGCCTGCTCATTCCCAACCTTTAAATTGTTATTGCTCTGAGATTCTTGACAACTCTTTTCACGATGAGCTTTTAAGTGTCTGCATCTCACATGCAGGCCAGGAGTCCCTACTTTATATGCTGCTTGTCTTCAGGGGCAAGGGCTCAAAGACTGGAGGACAGGTCATGCTCCATCTGGTCTCTATGGCGTCAGGGTCGAAATCTTAAGAAACACAGTGGACCTTAATTATGTGTGGATAAGGAGCAGTGGGCTGTAGAATGGCTGGGAGCCTTGGCTAGGCCATGAGGCAGTACAGGAGACTCCCCCAGTGGTGTTGTGAGGAGCCTTTAGTAAATGCCTTCAGAGCACACTTGCTCTCCTTCCTGACCACAAATCAATGAGTAAATCCATGAATATCACCAACATATAGAAGCAAATTTCAAATGCCGTTGCTTAAAAATTGGTAAGCATTTATGAGAACAGTAAAAAAGCTTAATATTCAGGAGCCACATGCAAGTTTCAGCCAGTTTTGCATAAGAAGCAGCTGTCAGAAAAGTAGCTGGTGGGCCAGCAGTCAGTGGAGAAGCAGCTGGTGAGGAAGCAGCTGGTGGGGAAGCAGCTGTGGGGGAGCAGCTGGTGAGGAAGCAGCTGGTGGGGAAGCAGCTGGTGAGGAGGCAGCTGGTGGGGAAGCAGCTGGTGAGGAAGCAGCTGGTGGGGAAGCAGCTGGTGAGGAAGCAGCTGGGTAGGGAAGCAGCTGGGTAGGGAAGCAGCTGGTAGGGAAGCAGCTGGTGGGGGAGCAGCTGGTGGGGAAGAAACTGGTGAAGAAGCAGCTGGTGAAGGAGCAGCTGGTGAGGGAGCAGCTGGTGGGGAAGCCACTGGTAAGGGAGAAGCTGGTGGGGGAGCAGCTGGTGAGGGGAGCAGCTGGTGAGGGGAGCAAGCAATGCTGGACTTGCCAGCTACAGTACTGTCTGGAAGGAACTGAACTTGTAGCCTTGCTGTCTGCAGACCACTCAAATGTCCATACACAAGTCTGCATTCATGCTTTATGCTGAATTCTCTCTGGGGCTTGATTAGCCTTTGCTTCTAGGCATGATTCATTCCCAGCCAGCTTGCCCCAATGCAGACAGAGTCAGACAGAGACTTGTTGAATGGAATGTGAAATGTTCTCAAGCCAGTTACCATTGGCTGGCGACGTGTTTTATGAAGCTACAAGGTGATTGGTGACTATGTGGGTTTTGGTTTGTTGTCTTGTGTGATTGGTAGGAGTTAATGGTCTGAGGACAGATGCCTGGGGTGGCTTCTGCACCAGAACTCCAAAGGCTGGGTGCAGAAATGTGTGAAGTTCCCACTGACGAGGCCCCAGTGCAAGCATGCTTCACCCTCCATCTTGCTGTGTTTTATGGCTTGTCCAGGCACTGAGCTTCTAACAGACAGAGCCAGTACACTATAAATCAGATCTGCCTGATTCCGTGTTCTCTGCTCTGCTCTGCTCTGCTCTGTTCAGTATATGATCTGAAAACTAAAGGCTAGAAAGACTCACAGCCACACTTAGGTGAGCAGTGTGCGGCCACATAGAGCAGGATTCCCAGCCTGTGCATGGAAACCACTTTGACAAACCTCTATCTCTGCATCACAATTCATAACAGTAGCAAAATTACAGTTATGGAATAGCAATGAAAATAAATTTATGGCTGGGGTCACCACAAAATAAGGGAACTGTATTAAAAGGTCACAGCATTAGGAAGGCTGAGAACCACTGTTCTAGAGGAATATATTCAGCCTTAAAAGGGGAGGAAATTCCACTTGGTTTAGATTTCCTTCTGTCTAATATTTAAAACTATTAATAAAGCATTTTAAATTACTTCATTTTCTCCTCTATTTTTTAAAATTTTTAATTTTTAATACTTAATTTTTTTTTTTTTTTTTTTTTTTTTTTTTTTGAGACAGGGTTTCTCTGTGTAGCCCTGGCTGTCCTGGAACTCACTCTGTAGACCAGGCTGGCCTCGAACTCAGAAATCCACCTGCCTCTGCCTCCCAAGTGCTGGGATTAAAGGCATGCGCCACCACTGCCACTTCTTTTTAAAAAATTTATTTTATGTCTATGAGTACATTGTCACTGTCTTCAGACACACCAGAAGAGGGCACCAGACCCCATTACAGATGGTTGTGAGCCACAATGCGGTTGCCAGGAATTGAACTCAAGACCTCTAGAAGAGTAGTGAGTGCTTTTAACCACTGAGCCATCTCTCTAGCCCCTGCTTTATATTTAAAACTCAACCATTGACCCAATAAATAAGCAGGGTGGTGAAACCCAACAGTTCTCAAGGATGAAATGTTTGTCATTGCCTCAAGGAACCAATGAGCACATGAAACAGTGTTCAACCTCGCCAGTCACCAGAGAAGTGCAAAACAGCTACAGTGAGAGTCCACCACACCCAGTCAGAGGGGTTGTCAATGAGACAACAAAAGACAACACAGGCTGCTGAGGATGGGGGTGGCTGTAGAGGCTAATGCCCTGCTGAGTGTTTACCCAGAGCCTACAAGCCCACACAGCACAGTGGTTGCCCCTGTGAGCACTGTTTACAATGGCAGAGATGTGGAGCCAATCTAGGTATCCAGCGTAGGAGGGATGGATGTGGAAAACAATGTGGTATATAAAACACAGTCATGGATTTTTTTTGTTTTGTTTAGAAAGCTGATGTTGTTTGCAGGAGAGTGGATGGACACAACTAGAGATAATCCCATTAATCAAATCAAGCCAACCTCAGAAAGTTAAAACATCCCTTTCTCTCCTTGTGGCTCCTAGGTTTGACCTAGGCAAGTGAAATCACAGAGAGAACAGGCTGACAGGAGAGGGAAAGGCCAGGGAGGGACTCTGGGTACTGTGTTTTGAATGAGAAATGGCCCCCAGTTGGTGGCACTGCTTGGGGGAGTTGTGGAATCTTTAGGAAATGAAGGCTTGCAGAAGGAAGCTCACTGGGGGCGGGATTTAAGAGGCTTTCACCTGGTCCCACTTTCTGTCTGCATCCTGTATGTGAATGAAACGTGAACTCTAAGCTTCATGCTTGGAATCCAAGATGGATGCTATTCCTCTGGAACCTAACAAACCCTTTCTCCTTTAGAGAAGACAGAGTGTTCTCTGAAATACCTCTGATCAGGGTATTTTATCACAGCAACAGAAAAGCAATCAATACAGGGAGGGGGTATGCTCAAAATACTGTAAAGTCAGGGAGGCCTCAAAGGTCTCCAGACAACAAAGGCCATGTCCTCTGAGCATGGCTGACCCCCAGAACTTGATGGTAAGACTCTATTACTGAAGACATCAAGCACAGGCTTTAGATATAGAAACCAAGCTGGAAGTGTAGATGCCATCTTCCTGCTGCCCAGCTTCCATAGTGTTGGAAGCTGCTATGCACATGAGTAAGATGCCTTACCCTGCCGCGGACCCTGTTCCAAAGGAGCCGTAAACCTGGTAGAGCCATGATTGGGGACGACTTAGACCATAGAGGGCTCCTACCACGACTGTTTCATGTAGCTACAGGTTGGACATGATACTACTGAGGACATCTTGCTTTCAAATAAAATATGCCAAGATTATTTCTAGCATAGAAATGCAATTTGTATAATTTGTATACCACGTATAATGAATGTACACCATGAATCTCTTGGACTGTGATGTGTTGACTGTATACAAGTGAGGGTTTGGGGTATTTTTTTTTTGGCCTAGAGGTCTCTCAGCATCTTGAATCTGTAAGTCAGTGTCTTTCACAAGATTTGAGAAGATTGGTAGCCATTGTTTCCTCTATAGCTGCTACTACACTCTTCCCACTCTTGCTCCTGTGGGACTCCAGTTATATGTATGTTAGTCCGGTTGTCTCCCACATCCTCACCTGTTGTGAGTTTTTCCCCATTAAGTAGTCTTTGTTGTCCAGTCTCTGAGCTTGCTAAACTTGGTTTCAGCTCCATTGGTTCTGCCGTTTTGTTGTCTAGTAAGTTCGTACGTCCAAACCTTTTATGTCCTAGGCTGCCTGGTCATTTTTATGTTTCCAGTTACACTGGGGCATTTTGTCTGTTTATTCATTCTGTTCTTTACATCTTTTCCTTTAACTTTGGGATCATAGTCAGTTTGAAAGCAACTTTTGGCCCATCTCTTCTCAGGCTCTTGGCATCTCAGCCATCTGTGGTCTTGAGAGTTGGTTTTGCTTCTGTGGAACGTTCTCTGTTGCAATAACTGCCCACTGGCTTCCTGCAGGCTGGGGAGGTACATTTTAAACATCTCTGAGGGGCTGTGAGGACAGTCACACAAGTCTCAATTTCTTGGAATCTAGCTGTCTAGTTTCCTGTGACAGTTCCAGGTCACTCAGGTCTCTGGTCAGCCCACACTGCAGGGTCTTGTAGAATGTGGCATGTGTTATGTATCACATTGTTTTGAAGTAGTAGAAACTTAAGCTCATTTACATAAAAAATTTCTTTGATATTTAACTCAACTACTCATCTGACATTCTTGTCAACATTTTGGGGGGTTTATTTTTTTTTTGTTTTGGGTTTTTTGTTTTGTTTTTGTTTTTGTTTTTTTGAAGCAGGGTCTAACTATGTAACCTTGGTTGTCCTGGAACTCTTTATATTGACCAGGCTAGTTTTGAACTCAGAGATCTGCCTGCCTCTGCTCCCTGAGTGCTGGGATTAAAGCTGTAAGACATCAGGTCTTGCTTTCGCTCTTTGTTAATATATACACTTAAGACAATCATTGGTTTTAAAAAGGTTTTATTGTGGTCAAATATGTAAATAAGGGTCTGAGGCGATAGCTCAGTGGATAAAGTGTTATCCCCCAGAATGTAAAAGTAACTTTTATTCATCTGATGTAATTGTCATCTCAGAGGCTTATTGCTGAATAAGTTCGCCCTTTCTAGTTCTTTCTGAACTCTGGCTGGCTGGCTGGCTCAACTCAGCTTTTCTGGCCCAAACTCCTCTCCAAGCTGACTGATTCAGTCTGACTTCTCTTTTAGCTTCTCACTAAATTGCTCTGCTTGGCCTCAAACTAACTTTGGCAATCGGTTTCAATCTCCTGGCTCCTTCTCCTTCCCTGGCTCATTCTGTCTTCACCTGTGTCTAGCTTGTTTTTTCTTCAACTTGTCTATGTAAAACTCTCCCTGTAAAAACTGCCTCTAAACTCCATAAATTGAACTGCTGTTGCTCTCCCTGCCTCTTCCTCCTGAGAATCACTATGCCTGGACCTAAGCTTCTCTTTACCTGAAACTTTCTCTGTAACAGGCTGCCTTTGAACTGGGAGACTTGCTTGCTCTGTCTCCTGATATTAAGGTGTGTCTGAATTCCAGTGGATCATCCTTTGCCAGAACAGCTGTGTTGCTGGATTTGAATTCCTCTACACTAGAACTCACATAGAATCTGGCTGGGTGTGACAGCTCGCCTGTAATCACAGTGCTCTTGGAAGGTGGAGATGGGATCCACAGAGTAAACTGGCTAACTAGGCTAGCTGAGCCAGAGAGTCCCGAGGTCAGTGACAGACTCTCACTAATATATAAGTGACTTATAGATCACTTATATAATATATAATAAGGTAGAGCCTGAGGAATACACCTGACATCTGGCCTCCACATGCTTGTGCCCACACACAAATGCATGTGCACAGGCAAGAACACAATAAATACATATACATGCAAAAAAAATACTAAACGTTTAAAAGTAAAATGCACAAATATAAAACATACCATATTAGCCATTTTTAATATTTTTATGTATTCCTTGACAATTTCATACATGTATACAATGTATCTTGGGTGTATCCACCCTCTCTGTATACTTTCGTGCCTTTTTTTTTTTTTTAAGTAGCCCATTGAGTCTAACTAATGCTGCCTGAATGAACATCAGCAACCTACCCACGGCCACATCCCCAAAGAAGAGGACTCCTCCTCCCTCAGCAGCCATTGGCTGCCAGGCATCTTAATGGTCTTTAAACACACAAGTTCAGTGGCATTAACTACATGCATATCTTGGGAGCCCCCATTTCCACTTACCCCCAGAATTTGTTCTATCTTGAAAACTGAAGCTCTATGCTTGTTAACAATGACTTGCCTCTCCCTCTCCCCGGTATCCCCGGCAACACCCAGACTACTGTCTGCCTGGGTGCATCGAGTTCTCTGGGAATGTCACATGAGCGAGTCACGTGGTGTCATTTTGTGACTGATTTATCATGTTCTAAAGCTTCATTGTCTTAGAACATGTGCCAACATTTCCTCCCTTTACAGGCTGAGTAGTATTTCATCCGTAGGCGCGCGTTACATCTTGTTCATCCCTGTAAAACTGTTCCTGTAAAAACTTCCTCTGAACTCCACAAAATAAACTGCCATTGATCTGCCTGCCTCTGTCTCCTGAGTGCTGAGATTAAAGGTGTGTGTGTGTGTGTGTGTGTGTGTGTGTGTGTGTGTGTGTGTATCACCATGCCTGGACCTAAGCTTTTCTTTACCTGAAATGTAAGACCCTGGCCCTCGGTCAGTGGTACTTACTTCTAGACGCCCCCCAGTGAGACACCAAGATGCAGATCGATGCAAAAGCAAGAGGTTTATTTTCCAGTAGCAGAGTCGACCTTCAATCAGTCAGTCCCTCAAGGCGGGCTAGTTACTAGGAGGCAACCCCAAATGGCTATTACAAGCACTTTTTATACTTTTTAGGGGCACAGGTTACATTACCAAGGTTACAGTTCAAACTTATTGGCTAAGCATATTGGCCTTTAAATCTATTGGCTAGCAAACATGACATGCATTTGAACTCTACTTGGGATTTTCCAGAGGGTCGGGTGACTATCAGTCAATACTTTCTGAAAATTTTTTGTTGTTGTTTTGTTTTTCGAGGCAGGGTTTCTCTGTGTAGACCTGGCTGTCCTGAAACTCACTCTGTAGACCAGACTGGCCTCGAACTCAGAAATCCACCTGCCTCTGCCTCCCAAGTGCTGGGATTAAAGGCATGTACCACCACTACCCACTGAGAATTTTTTACTCAAGAATGATCCTGTGGGTGGAGAATGGAACTTGGCCTAGCCTTGCCCCTAGGTGGGAAGCTGGAACTTGACCTAACCTTGACCTGAGGTGGGTGAGTATAAAGCTGGCAAAACCCCTTAGGGCCCTAAGAAACTTGCTCTATCCCAGGCTGGCCTTGAACTCAGAGACCTGCTTGCCTCTGTCTCCTGGGATTAAGGTGTGTCATCTGCCAGTGGACACTGGGTTTCACCAGCATGTCAGCCCCGCCCTGTGGACCACACTGCCATGGATACTGGTATCCGGGTACATCTCTAGGCCCTGCTTTTAGTTCCTTTGAGTATATTTGTGTAACTGCGGTGTCACAGGGTAATTGATACAGCAGCTCCACCATTTTCATTCCTGCCAACGTAAAAGCTCCAGGGTCTCCATAGGCTCCCCAGCACTTGTCCTGGTGAAATGGTTAAAAATTTTCAAAAACTCCTAACAGACTGAACAGAACTAAGAGTGCAGTTCAGCTTGGTCGTGAGCTCTGTGTTTCAGGAACTTGGCTGACCACAAAATAGATGGTAGATTACAAATAGGCTCTTTGAGAATAGCCTATACAAAATGTTCCCCATGACTGTTCCTTGGACCCTGTCACAAACTGAATAATGGGCTGGGACTTTCCACAGGTACTCTCCAATAACCATCCTTCACTCCCCTGGGTTGTGGTTTTCCCCCTGAGTTGTGGTTTTTGGCTTTAAATTCTCTCTGTCTCCAAAGCCCCGGGGTCAGACCCCACTGCCCCTGCGTGGGTCATGGGTCTTGACCTCAGTATATATGACCAAAATATACCTCTTGTGATTACATCAAGTTTGGTGTCTTGTGAGTTAATGGGTGGCCTCAAATTACTGAGGCTTGGGTGAGTCCTCCCTTCGTGGGGGCCTTACACTGTTCTGGTTTAGTAGCTGTGGTAATGGGTGTCTGTGGTACCCACTGTGGTTCTGATTTGCATTCTGCTGTTACTGAAGTTGAATTCATCTTTTCATGTCCTTACCGACCATTTACATGTTTGGCACGTGGTCTGTTCAACTTGTTTGCACACTTAAAAGTTAAATTTATTTCGGGATGTGTGTATTTGTGCACATGCATGCCAGCATCCACACACACAGGCTTGCCACAGTACATGTGTGGAGGTCCAAAAACCAAATTTGGGAAGTCAGATCTCTCCATTATATGGGTCCTAGGGGCCTTAACTGAACCAAGTTTGTCAGGTTTAGTAGCAAACACTTGTATCCACAATGGTTTAGTCAGTGAAGAGACACCGTGGCCACACCAACTATAAAAGAAGGCATTTAATTAGGTCTTGCTGAATCATCATGGTGGGGAGCATGGCAGCAGACGTGGCAGACATGGTGCTGGAGGAGGAGTTGACAGTTCTACATCCAGATCCACAGGCAACATGGGGACAGAGCCTGGCATGGGCTTTTGAACCTCTAAGCTCACCCTCAGTGACACACTTCCTCCAACAAGCCCACACCTCCGAGTCTTTCTCAACCAGCTTTATTCCCTGATGAGTAAGCCTTCACACCTGTAAGTCTAAGGGGCCATTCTCATTCAAACCACCGCATTCCGGTCCCTGGCCCCCACAGGCTTGTAGCTACATCATAGTGCAAAATTACATGCAGTCCAACTTCAGAAGTCCTCATAGTCTGCCACAGTCTCAGCACTGTTTAAAACTTCAGTTTCTTCAGAGACTCAAGGCAATCTTTTAACTGTAATTCCCTGTAAAAGTCCAAATAAAAAAAGCAGGTCACATGCTTCCAACATACAGTGGCACAGAATGTATGTTACCATTCTACGAGGAGGAAAGGGAACACAGTGAGGAGATACTGAACCAAAGCAAGACCAAAACCCATCAGGGCAAATTCCAAACTCTTCATCTCCATGTCTGATGTCAAAGTGCTCTTCAGATCTCCAACTCCTTTTAGCTTTGTTGGTTGCAACACACTTCTCTCTCTTGGGCTGGTCCCACTCCATGCTATCAGCTCTCCTTGGCAGGTATCCCAAGACTCTGGCATCTGCCACATCTTCATGCAATGACCCCTCTGGGCCTCCATACAGGGGCATCTCTGACTCACACCTGGTCTCGGCAGCTTTCCTTAGCTGCAGATGGAGATTCCCCAACCCCTTCTTGTATCCTTGACTCCAAAGCCAGAAACACATGACTGGAGTTGACAAGGTGGTCTGCTTGCTGGGGCATCAGCTTTCTGTTTTCGATGGGTTCCTTCTTGGCTTAAGCTTTTCTTGAAATACTTTTCCCAAGTTGGAAGCTTAGCTGGGTGGGATCTAGCCCTGCTAATTTCACTTAATTTCACTTAGCACCAGGCTTTTCTTCAAACTTTTTTATCTAATTGAGCACTGGACTTAGGTCCACTACACTTCAGTACATTCTGTATTTTTTTTGTTCAGCTCGATCCTTTTCATTATAGATCTGCATAAGAGTGAACACTAAAAACCACAAGATACAGTCAGTGCTAGGCTGTTTGACATTTCCTTTGCCAATGTCATTAGTCCAAACTCTTTGATTTAGCTTCAGACAGATTTTTTTTTTTGGACAAGGGTAGAAAGCATCCACATTCTTCACAAAAATATCACAGGAATGGCCTCTAGGACACTACCTAATTATTCTGCTCTAAAGCATCTTGACCTGGGCCCCCATGATTCATATTGCCCTCAGCACTGTCTTTTATGCTTTAGCTTGTATCCTCTGGCACTAGTGGCCCACTAAGCTCTGCTTAAAGCTTCAGCTGCTTTCCCAATTCAAAGTCTCAATGTCCACATTCTGCTAACAAGTGTCCTGGTCATGCCTGTCACAGCAAAACCCAGCTCCTCAACACCAGCTTTGTCTTAGTTACTGTGCTATTGCTGTGAAGAGAGACCATGACCATGGAAATCCTTACAAAAGAAAGCATTGACCGTTATTTATAATTTCAGAGGTTTGTCCGCACGGGTGGACACAATGGTAGAGAAGTAGCTGGGAATTCATCCAGAGCCACAGGCAAGATTCACAGTGGAAGAGAGCCACTGGGCTTGGCACGGCTTTTGAAACCTCAAAACCCAGCCCCAGTGACGCACTTCCTCCAACAAGGCTATACCTCCTAGTCCTTTCAAATAGGGCTGCTCTCTGATGACTGAGCATTCAAATATACGAGTCTATGGGGTCCATTCTTATTCAAACCAACACAAATGCTGCCTCCTGTATCTGCCCCTACCTCAAACAAATGGAGCATCTAGTTCCCTGTTTAGCACACATCTGTAACACATAGCATGGCCCCATGGCTAACTCCCAAGATCTTCTTTATTGCAAACCTCTGCCACAGCTACTCTCAACACTTCTAGGCTGTTCCACCTTGCAGACTCCCTTTTCCACCTGACACTGGCAAGGGTTTACCTACCTTTCGCTATTCACTCTGCACCCCTGGAAATAGCCATGGCTGTAGTGTCAATTTTGAAATTTAGGTTTCTTTTTAAAAAACACATAAATATTATAAAAATATGTTTCTGTCTTAATCCCAGAGGTAGGGACATGGGGCTGCTTCAGACTGTCCACAGCAGCTGACTATGATTTGCCTCATGCTCTAGCAGAAGTGTGGTTTGCTAGCTGAAGGCAGTTTCTACAGTTGTGTGACATTTGGAATTCTGGGAAATATACAGAGGATACATAAATGCTAGTGCCCCAGGAGGCTGGGTAGGTTGTTGGTTGGCTGTTGGTTGTCATTGGTTGCAGTTTGTTAAGTAGTTGTGTACAAAGGAGAAATAAGGAGAAACTAGATATTTTGATGACAAAGATCAAACTTGCCTCCAAGAACTCAATGACCCTAATCAGCAAGAAATGATCTAAGGATGACATCATCCCTTTCCTTTTCTCTCTGTTCTTTTCTCTCTCTAGTGTTAGAGGGTTACAGGGTGGAAGAAAAAGGGTGAAAGGGGGTAGGGAAAAAAGGAACCCACAAAGCAGCTAAAGACAGCTACACCTGGCTGTGGGGAGCCGACAGAAGGCGGCTATCATCCTTGCAGACATCTTGAGCCATATACCCTGACAAGAGACTTGATTACAATAGCCTACAACAGCTGAGCACACTCTGATAACATCTTGTTTTAGATACCCAGGATTGTCCCTTGGGTGTGTGAGATTTAAAGGTGTGTGACTTAGAGATCAGATTTAGAGACAAGACCTAAGGGCATGACTTAAAGGTGTGACTTAAAGGCGTGGCTTAGAAGTGAGATGTATAAACAGTGAGAGGCAGACAGAAGAAATTATTATTAGGTATTAGGCACTTGGCACTTGGCACTTGGAGGAAGAACTTGGAATTAGTAGTAGGCACTTGAGACTCCAGACAGGCAACTAAGATTAGACATTAGGCACTAGAACTTGGAACTTGGAGGCACTAGGGACTAGGAACTCAAAACTTGGGACTTAGACTAGGAAGAGAGACTGAAGAATAAATGGGATTGAATCACACTCTGTCTGGTCTCCATTCCTCGTGTCCATCCTTACTCTCTCTTGCTGAACCCTGACCCGAGGATCAGAGCAGCCTGGGGCAGTGTGGGCTCTAACAACTTAGCCCCCGAGGCTTTTGGCAGTGCGGGTTCCAACATTGATAGAGTGGTCTGCAACACCTGGCAGTTCTGAGTCTCCTCCAACAAAGATTTCTTTTCACACATGGAGTGGTGTAGTTCAGTGTTTTTGTTTGTTTGTTTGTTTGGTTGGTTGGTTGGTTTGTTTTGTTTTTCCGAGACAGAGTTTCTCTGTATAGCCCTGGCTGTCCTGGAACTCACTCTGTAGACCAGGCTGGCCTCAAACTCAGAAATCCACCTGCCTCTGCCTACCAAATGCTGGGATTAAAGGTGTGTGCCACTACTGCTGGCTTGTTCAGTGGTTTCATTACACACACACACACACACACACACACACACACACACACAATTGGATAAGCCAGAAGTCAATTTCAGACATCATTCTCTCACCATCGACCTTGTTTACTGAGACAAGATCCACCCCCTGAGACCTGTGGCTTGACACATAGGTAAGCTGGCTGCAGGGACCTGCCTGCACTCACCTTCTTGGTGCTAGGATTATAAGTGCAAACCCCATGCCCAGTTTTAGGTGTTCAGGATTGAATTCAGGTCCTCCTGCCTGGACAGCGAGTACTTTACTACTTGTGGTCCCTACCGTCCTCAAAGCACTGGATTTTATGAGCTGAAAGACAGAAATCAGCCAATCTTATGTCTTCTTACACAGATGCATACTGAGGTACAGAGAGCCATGTGACCTATTGCTCATGTCACTTGTGAGCCTTCTCAAGCTCTGGCTGACGTGTCTGTTCCTACAGTGGCATCACATCAGTATCAATGTATGATATCACAAAGGCCTTTTCAATCCTACAGAAAATGGATATGGCTCACCAGTCTCTCTCTCTCTCTCCTCTTGTAGTCAGTGACCACAGCTATGGCTTTGAGGCATAACTTGGCTGTTCATCTCGTGGGTTCTCCTTGCTATGACATTTTGTCTATAGTTACTGGAAATATCCTACTTCCAAACACCTTCCCAGGGCCTTTAAGCATCCTGGAGAGGGCCAAGTTCTGTGTGCTTTCTGTAAGCTTAGAGGCTCTTTTTTTTTCCCCTGCCTACCAGGAAGACAGACCTGCTCCAGACTGCCTCCTCCAGGTTGACTTGACAGGGCATGAGCTGGGAGTGAAGAGAAGGTGGTGGTGGCCAGAACAGGAATTAGATGGAGTTCCAAGGCACATTTCAAATTCTGCCATTCCCAGTCTGTCCAGGCACTAGGTTTGCCCACTCTAGAAGAGCTCATCCCAGCTCAGTGGTGCTATGGTGTACTTGGATGGGAGCTTGAGAGGCCTCTACCAAAGCAGCCAATCTGGGCTCCTGTAAAATGTCCTGTGGGGATTAGATAGGAACAAGGGACTCAGAGAGAGAGAGGAGGAGGGCTGGGAATAGAAGGAAAGGATGGGCCGAGGGGATGGGGCTGTATGTTTGTCTGCACGTGATGTGGATATGCTATGGCTCCTGGCATGACAGGAAGTGAAATGGCAGGACTGGGACAGCTGATGGTGGATTGGCTTGGTTTTAGCACATCTGTGGAGAAGATGGTGGTATGGGCTGATCTAGTTCACTGCCCACACATACAACAGTGTCTAGAGAGAAGGGCCTCCATCCTCTCCACCCTGCAAAGGGCTGAAAGGGGAGGAGAGCCTGGAGCAGCACTGTTTTCTAGCCTCTGTGGGTGAGAAGTGTGTTCTAGTTTTTAAGCTTTTCAGAAATAGAAAATAATGGACTAACCAGACAAATTTAAAATCTTGCTATATGACTTGGCTTGCTTCTGTTTCAAATCTTTAATCATTTGGAGCCCAGTATAGACATGTGACTGAAAATGTTTAATTTTGTTCTAGTGTGTGTATGCATGTGTATTCGCACATACACAAACACATGTGCATGCATGTGCACACATGTATGAATGCACACATGCACTATGTGAGAGTGAGCCTTTCTGGGCCCTCACACTGGTCTCTGATGGGAGGATTCAGACATGCTGGGAAATGCTGATCCTGCCATAAATTAGACAAAGGAACTAAACAGAAGAGATCCTTTGTCACAAAATCTTCCTGACATCCCATTCCATGTGAGGTAATACACGGAGAGACTCAGAAGCCATGAGCATTTGGTTCCCTAGCCTTTGGATGTTTAGACTGTCTGCAGCAGGAGGCCCTTCTTCTTTCTGAGTCTTGACAGTACATGTCTTTAAAAAAGAAAGAGAAAGGAGGGGAGGTAATTTTCAGAGTTAGTGACCCCGCCTCTTTTGTCATTGTTTTTTTTTTTATTATTGTTTGCTTGTTTGCTCATCTCTCATACAATACACCCAGATCGCTGCCTCCCCTCCCTCCATCCCTTCCCATCCCATCTGCCCCCCAAGCCTCTCTCCGTGTCATCACCCCTCCCATCCACTGCTCCTCCATTTCTCTTCAGAAAAGAGCAGACCTCCCAGTGATATTAACCTAACATAGCACAACAATACACAATAAGACCAGACACAAACCCTCTCATCAAGCCTGGGATGAGGCTACCCAGGAGGAACAGGTTCCCAGGAGCAGGCACCATCTCTTTTTAAGGCATATTATTCTTCTTTCTTGTGAAAAAGAAAGCACTCCTGCCTGGCACCGAGTTTCCGGTCCAACAGATTTCCCTTCGTGAATGTTCCAGACCATAGTCTTTCTCAGTAGCCACTGCCCGAATGCTTGTACAGAATCTCCCATGTGCTTGGAGAGCATTCATGAGCCTAGACTTTTAAATTGCTGTGTTCTGTTTTCCCTGTTCCAATGAGGGGCGGGGAAGTTGGTCAGAGGTAAAAATACTAATGATTCTGGATTTTAATTAACGAGAGAAAAAGTTGTGGTTCTGTAAAAAGAATTAGGCAGGAGGGGCCAATTTAGTTAAGAGAAGGAAAGGGTCTCCTCACCTCCTGGGTGCGGCCTCCGTGGCCACCCACTGTGTCTTCTCCAGACTGAGTTTCTTCAAGCTTACAGCCCTCACCTAACCAGGAGGAGAAACAAAGCTGAGGGTCAAGTTGCTGCTCTATTTCGGAAGACAAGTCAGAAGAAGGGCACCTCCATCTCATCCGGGGACTTCTGGCTGAGAACAAGGAACAGCAGGAGGGATTTTTAACAGAAATGAAAACAACGTGGAAGTGGCTATGGGTGATGTCACCAAGCTCTAGCAGTCCCATCTGTTGGTTGATTGACACCAAGGATGGGGTGGTGGGTGGGAAGGACTGAAATTGCAGGTCTGATGGAACCCCAACACCCTCTATTCCAACCTCTAGTTCACAAGACATATCCAGAACATATGATAGTGGAGAGGTGAGGGCTTGAGCACCGATCTCCTCTGGGCCCCTCCCATGCTGGACCCACGCGAGGGACCAGCCTCCTCCCCGGTCATGATTGGGCCCAGATAGCGCCCTAGGTGCCAGGTCGGGTTCCTGACCACGCCGATGCGCTTTAAGAGGTTGAGCTGCGCTTTCGCCACCTTTGCGCGTCCCTCCAAGGGAGCTAGCCTTTGTCCAGCCGGGTGCCTGGAGCCCAGCGGCAGGGGCCTGGGGCTCGGGTGGGGCGCGGGCCTCCAGGCGAGGCCGCTCGTTCGCGGGGCTGGCCGCTGTCCGCGGTGCTGAAGCGGCGGGCGCGGCGGGGAGGCGGGCCCCCGGCGCAGCGCATCTCGGACCCCAGCGCCGCCCTCCTCGCGGGCTCGCGGCGGCTGCAGCCGGCACAGCACCGAGACGCGCTGAGAGCGTGGCGGGAAGGTGGAGGCTGCCTGAGCCCCCACGGCCCCGGGGCCGGATCCACATCCACTCCGGAGAGCCCCTTCCTGGGGTGAGTCGGCGGGCTGACCGGGCTGGGCAGGAGGGCCCCGGGGCGGCCGGCCCCTTGAGCTATATTTGCCTTCCCCCAGCCCTAGCTGAGAGCATCCTGGAGGGCTGAGCTCAAAGCTCTGACCCTGCACTAGCCCCAGTCTTGGGTCAAATCCCCTTTGCCCTCACAGGAGGGACAAAGGATTTAGGTAGAAGTGGGACAGGAGTAGGCAATTTCTCACCTTGTATGCAGCCAGCAGTTCAACAGTGGAAAGGACGCTGCCCCGGCTAATGTCCCAAGGGAGACACCTTTCCCTCTCTGTGCTGGGGACTGGCTCTGGGAAACCCAGGCACTGAATTCAGCATAGAGAGAGACCAGCCATCTTTTAGTAGAGGAAGGCAAGCTTCAGCCTTCAGAGGCTGCAAGAGAAGTAAATGCTCTTTCCCTATTACCTACTTCTCTCCCTAGATGCCCGAGGTTCAGTCAACGGGGCTTCAAGGGTGAGGATCGCGCTCATGCATCTGAGAGTTAGGAGCTTCACCCAGGCAGATGTGCTCTGCATTGGATACTGAACAGGCAGATTGTGTGTGTGTGTGTGTGTGTGTGTGTGTGTGTGTGTGTGTTCGTGTTCCCGGCACGGAGAGAGGGTTTTAAACTCCAGTGGTGGCTGTCACAGGAAAAGCCCTCTCCAGCCTGCCTGTGCCTCTGAGTAAGCAGTTTGAGGTCACTCTGGGAAACTACCCAGCTAGAGGAGCCTTAGGGCCTCCTCAGCCCTTAAGACTGCCCCCCCTCCTGCCTTGAGCCTTCAGCTGAAGGGGGAGATGTGTTTAAACTTGATGGGCCACCTCTGCCTTCGCTCCTACCAGCAGTCGGTTCCCATCTCCATCACCTGGCAAGGTCAGACAGACCTGGTGACTCCTTGAGGTGGGTGGGTGGGCTGCTGGGGGGATTACCTAGACAAAGGGCTTTTGAATAGTTGGGGGAGATAAAGGAGTGGAGAGTGGGTGGAGGTAAAGGGGGCACATGCCGAGGCCCTGGAGGTCTCTGTTAAATCCCAAACTGTGAGGTGCCTGTTCTGACCAGCCGGTTAGATGAACCCTCTGGGTCTTAGTGGGTTCACCTGGTGGACCCGGCTGTGTGTTTTGCTCTGTGTAGCCTAAGCCGTGTGTATCGGAAAGGACTCTGGTGGGCATGTGCCCTCAGTCATCCGATCCTCGGCAGTGCCGGTGAGAGGAAAGGTGGTTGAAGATGCATGAGGTGATGTGCAGGTCTGGGGTCAGTGTGAGCTGCAGTACTACTGCAGTGCTGTGGAAATGCATGCCAAGAGTGTAGCATTGCTCATTAAGCAGACTGCTGGGTACCAGGTACCGTTTGCCTGTCACTGATGCTTTATAGAGAAAAAAGGTCACGAGGGAGGAAGGATAACTATGTATTCTCCATACACATTTTTCTTATCACTTCTTTCTACCTCACTTTTTTTCCCCCCACTAGCTTGTATTTTGGCTGGATGAATGAACCCTTTAGAGAATGATTCTTTGGAAGGATGGCTGACTCATGACTATACTCTGATGTCCTTGTTGGCGTGTTTCATAAAATGAGAAATCCAGAGATATACTGGCAGGCCAGCTAAGCAGAGGTCGTTGTTTTTGTTTTAGGAAAACAGTGTATTTGAGTTTTGCAGGTCATTTGTTCTGAAAATTTTACCTTCATCGTCAAAAAGTTTTCCATAGTTAGATCAAGTTGAGGGGTGTGTGTATATTTTTAGCATAGTGTATATCTGTAATGTAATCAGGCTACCTATTTTTACCCATACTCTGAACAACTTAAAACCTCCTTAATAATTAAAGCAGGCTCGTATCTCCTCTGTAACTGAAGGAGGTACCACTTTGAAGGTTGCTAAATCCTCTAGCTGATACTTAGTGATACCTAATCCTAGACCCGGTTCACATTCTGTTTTGCAAGTACTTTTTTTGTTGTTGCTTATATTATGGAGAAGTCGCACAGTTGAAGTGTGTGAGGAATATGAGCTGAATCTTCCTGTTAGATTCCTCAAGGCAGAGGATAACGAGGTACAATGAATGCCTAGCAATGAACCAGCGTTATTTTGGTGAAAGTGGTTGAGCCTGGGTTGCCCTTCTGTGCCCCCAATGCATGGTTTATAAAGTGGAGAATGCAATGTTGACCTGGAGTGCAAAGCTGCAGCACTGGCTTGGCACACAGGTGTTCAGCAGTGCTCTTAATGTCTCTTCCCACAGTTTGTCTCCACCAGCTAAAATTTTATTATTATTATTATTTATTTATTTATTCATTCATTCATTGGTTTTTCGAGACAGAGTTTCTCTGTGTAGTCCTAGCTGTCCTGGAACTCACTCTGTAGACCAGGCTGACCTCAAACTCAGAAATCTGCCTGCCTCTGCCTCCCAAGTGCTGGAATTAAAAGCATGCACCTCCACTGCCCGGCCTGGCTAAAATTTTTATTCTCAAATTTGTGAGGGCCTTAGATGGCTTCAGCAGCTAACCTGGGATAGCCTGGTCCAAACTTGGAGAATTACCAAGGTAGGAAGTGCCCTTGAGTCAGATGTCATCCAGGAATGTTGGCCAGCCAACACTGGAGCCTGGGTAAAAAGGTAAAGGGACTGCTCCTCCAGAGATTTAACACCCAAGGCCATGAGCAGCCTCTATCCAAAGAAACAACTCCAAGGAAAGGCTTTGGAGTGCAGCCGGGTCTGCAGCTGGGTCTGCAGCTGGGCCTCCTGACCTCTTCTCACTGCATCTTCCCTAGCAATGCCTGTCTTCCCATCTTGCTGATGGCTTGCCTATCCCTATGTCAATAACAGCTAACACTGGGTGCCAGGCATTCTGAAAGCAACTCAGTTGTAAACTAGCCAGGAGTAGAGAACTATTGCCATCTTAACTATGCCAAGGAAAAGCCAGAGTGGCTTGGTCATAGGTGTCTTAAGGCCCAACTCTCACAATGAGAGACCTCACACAAACCCAGGGTCCCAAAGGAGGAAAGGCATGCCAAAGTCACATCCCATCTCCAGGTGCAGAATCCAGTTCTCTCCTCACACTGTGGTAACAAGTGTCCCAGGTGGGCGAAGGCAGATCTAATCACAGTTGTGGGTGCCAGCGTCCAGCATGCTGTCTCCTGCCAAGGATCTTTTCCCCACTCCTTTGATTCCCTGGCGCCTCCCACTGTGCTGTGCCACAGTACTGGTGGCCGGCCTGGGTGATGCTGGTGGCTCTGTGGGAGAAGCTTCCATAAGTCTTGGCACCTGTGTAGAGCCCCTTGCATAAATGCCCTGGGCCAGACAGCTCCCTCTACTGGCTTCCAGCCTGGGGAGCCTATTTACAGCGGGCACTGAATTTTATTCCAGGGGTGATGAGGTCATGTAAAGGTCATCCAGTTGAGTTTCTGCCTCCTTTTATCTAATCCTACCTGCTGCTAAGAGCCCGGGCGCTGGGTATTCACATAAAAAGACATGACAAATAAATCATTTATGGAGCAGAACTCATGTAGCTTCTTTTGGTAAGCAGCCTGCCTCAGTGCCTCTTATGTGTACCCAGGAGCCTGCTTTCTTAATTGAATTGTTCCATTCCCTGGGGTGCATCTTCAGATTTCAGGCCCCATCTTCTGTATCTCCAGCTGTGATTACACCTCTGTCCCCAGGAGCCTCACCCCTTTCTCCATTTACCACCTGTAGCCAGGCCCTGTCCCTTTACCTGTCACATTTCCTTTGGATTGCACTCATACCCTCAGGCTATGCGGTCTCAGCCCTGATTCAGTTCCTCATCAAGGTTGACATTTTTGCATCTGGCCACCTTCCCACATGTGATTTCTCTGAGCCTTGCCTTGTGTATTTCAGGGACAAATTCTGCTCTTGTCACTACTTTCCTGAAGAGCCTTTCCCTGCTAGCTTCTGCTTCTGGGAAGACCTTTCTGCAGGCCAAGTCTGGAACCCACACTGCAAAGAGCAGAGCCCCCAGCTCTAGGAGTGCATCTTGCTCTCCATACCTAGGCAGGGTTTAAATGCGGCCAATCCTGCCTGCACTCCTCCAGATCCAACCTGCCATCTCCAGGGCACTTTCTCCCTGCTCTGACCTCATCATGGCCATTCCTGGGAACCAGAGTCTCACACTGTGTATCAAGTGCAGTATTAGGCACCAGACCTGTGGGCTGCATGATGTCCTAATACCCTGTACTTGTTGTTAGTGTGACCTTATTTGGAAAAATTGGTCTTTACAGATGTAATCTTTATGGCAGAGTTATTCAGGTTCCAATTGCACCTTGATAGAAACACACACACACACATATACACACACAAATACACACACATGTGTGTACATGCACACATACACATGTGCACACACATGAAAACACACTATAGGGACACACACAGATATCATACATGCATGGATACATACATTCACACATATATGCAAGGACACTATACAAGACCACACATGAACATGCATCACACACATGCATATACAGGAGAACACTCTACAAAGACACTCAGGCACAGACGCACACATACACAGAGACATACACATGCAAACATGGGCATGTACAGTACACACACATACACAAGGTCACCATATAAGGGCATAGGAGGGGAAAAACAAGGGGGGGGGGTAGAATGACGTCACAAGCCAAGGAATTCCTAAGGTCAGCAGACACGAAGAGAAGCAGGAAATCTGCCTCTAGAGCCTTTGAGGGGAGCACAGCCCCACAGACACCTTGCAGTCACAGCTGTGGGAGAATGAATTTATGTTGTGTTCACTCCCAGGTTTTGGCAGCTCTGAGATAATTCCAGTGAGAGCTGACCTTCCTAAGCCCTCAAGATACTAACCATCTGCAGGGACTCAGAGCCTCCTGCATCAGTGTATGTTGAGAGCTTTGTGATATGGCCTCTTTCAGTCTTCCTGCCACTGCTGAAGCCCCTAGAGATAGAGAGAGGTCCACACCCAGTGCTCAGAGCTAGGCAGGACTCAGACAAAAAAAGAAGGGTAGGTCATCTCTGGCCAGGTGAGCAGAGGCAGTAGGGAACACAGAGATCCACAAGGCATAGCTCCTATAGACTGAAATGTACAAAAGGGTTTGAACTTAAACTTGTTACTTTTGGCGCCAGCAGCCATGGCAGAGAAGCTGCAGGGGCCAATGGTGTTTTCAGCCAGTTGTCCCTATGATAACCCATGAAGGGAAACATGCAAGCTGAGGCCCTGGAAGTAAGCAGGAGAATGCAGCTGATCCAAATGGATCCAGTAATGACTTTGAAGGACTCAGGGATTTGTTGCATTTAGGTATGGAGAGAGAAAGCAAAGCCAATGACCCTCAGGTATGCAGCCGCCGGTGCCTGGGGACAGAAAGAACTGTGAGTGAGGGAAAGAGAGTGTCTTAGTTACTGTTCTATCACTGTGTATCATGATAAAGGGAGCATATAACTGGGGGCTTGCCTACAGTTTCAGAGGGTGAGTTCATGATACATGGTGGGGAGCATGGCAACAGGCAGAAGGGCATGGCACTAGAGCAGTAGCTGAGAGTTCACATCCTAACCCATAGAAGGCAGAAGGCAGAGAGAGACTGAGTCTGGTGTGGTCTTTGGAAATCTCAAAGCCCACCCTGATTGACACACCTCCACCAACAAAGCCACACCTCCTAATCCTTTCCAAATAGTTCCACCAACTCAAGGGCTAAGCATTTAGATATCTGAGCCTACAGAGGCGATTCTCACTTAAACCATACCACAGTGGCCATGTGGTGGCCATGAAGAAAGAGAGGAGAGATGCTGGGCTCTGCTGGGGCAGATGGACAGAGGCTGTGCAGGCAGTTCTAGAGTTTGGAGGGAAGGCAGCACTTCTTCTACTAATGGGACATTAAGACAGAAAGGGATCTGTGCCATGGACATAGACATTGTCCCACAGAGTAGAAAGACTATGGATAGCTGACCTCTGCCTGGTACTGGTGGACAAGAAGAGTGGAGGACAGTGAGTGACAAAAGTATCAGGAAGCTAGGACTTCACAAGTGTATGGTTAACAAGACATGAAGGACCTATGGGCAACTTCCAGCAAGGCCATCATACGCAGAGGCCGTGCAACGGCACACCTGTCACGTTTTGCCTTTCCTGGTATCTCTTCTCTTCACCTGTCTATCAGACCCTCTTTCTGGCTCTGTCACTGTCCTGACATCTCTCTGACCATATGGCTCAGAGCAGAGCTAGGAGGTGAGTGCCCAGATACCCTCATGGATGTCCTTCCCTTGTGCCCAAGCCACACTCCCGTGCTCACGGCTATCTGTGGCCATGAGCTGCTGCCAGCACTCTGGAAGCTGAGGGTGGGTTGAGGCCTCCAGTCTGGTTGGATGACAGGTACCTGACCCCTGGTCCCTCCACACCTGGCTGCAGTTGTGTCCCTTCTTTGCAGGGCCCATCGCCATGGGCGGCTCTGCTCCTCCGATTCTTGGGGATTGTGCCACGCATGCGCCAAATGATCCAGTCCCTCTCTGATTGCTGCCTACCAGGTTGGTCTGTGTGCACTGGTGTGGTGGCTTTTCTGATGTGACCCCAGGCCCTGTTCTCAACCACAGGTTTCAGCATGAGCAAGCATTCATGTGGCCTGTTTGTCCCCATCTCTGTGAGAATTCATATATTTAGGAAACATAACACTGTGAAATATTTAAATGGATTCTAAGATATATGGTGCAACATTTAGTCATCTCTCATCACCTCCCTCCATCTCACTCTCTTCCCAAGAGAACTGCACAATTTGTTACAGTGGAACATCTGCAAAATGTTCCCAGAGTGAAGGAAAGGTACCTCTCGCCTACATGCCTCTATGCACACCTCTGAGATTACAGTAAACCACTCTGCCTTTTCTCTGGCCCCAGTGTATTTTGAAGATCCTCGTGTGCCAATTCAACTAGATCTATGTCGGCTTAAATTAATGGTGTAGAACTCTACAGGGTATCATAATTTTGCTAACTTCCCTTTTGATGACTAATTAAGACTCTTTACACCCTGTTACTATTCCAGAGAGCGCTGTGGTGTGTGTGACTTAGCACAGCTCCCAAGGAGTGAAATCGTTGGGTGACATGGGTGCACATGGTAAATATCAGCAGGCTCTACCAGACTGCCGGCCAAGCAGAAAACAAAGGACCTGGGGATGTGGTTTAGTGGGTCAGGTCCCACTGAGCAAACACAGAGGCCTGAGTTTATAGTCCTAGCACTTACCTAAAGGCTGGGCATGTCTATAATCCTGCTGTTGTGAGTAGGGTGGCAACAGGCAGACCCTTAGGTGACTGCCACCAGCCAGCTTAGCTGATAGGTGAGGTCCAAGTTCAGTGACAGACTTTGCCTTAAAAAGAAGACGGAGGGCTGACAGAATGGCTCAGTGGGTTTTGGTCCCCACCTCTGAGCCTGATGGCCTGAGTTCAGTCCTTAGGACCCATAGGTTGGAAGGGGAGAGCTGTCTCCTGCAGGGTATCCTTTGTCTTCCACAGAAGCACTGTGGCATAAGCATGCTCGCGTGCGCGCACATGCACATGCACACGCCTGTCTTCTAACAGTGTGAACTGTCAGCTTCCTTGATGTTGTTTTTACTCTGTTACCAGGTAAACAGCCAACAAAAAGGCACTTTCTCAGTCTGCTTTGCATTTCTCCTGTTGCCTTTGAGACTGGGTAGGTCTTGGTCTGTTTGTTGGCCAATTATGTACATTCTGAAGCTTGCTAATCATCTGTTGCCATGGTACCCTTTGGGTCGGTAGAGTTTATGCTGCTGGGGAGTCACTCATTCTAGTCGGTATGTCTTCTGTTCTATATTTTTAAGTATTTCCTCCATGTTTGGTTGGTTGGTGTTTGTTTTGTTATACTTAGACAAGGACTTGCTATGTTGATCAGGCTGCCCTCAGACTTGGGATTGTGTCACTAAGAATGTCTGAATGCTTATGTCAGAGGATCTATCAATCAGAGGTTGGAAAAGAGAGGTCTAAAGCCCTGCATTCAGATCATTCCTTGGAGGAGCAAAGCTTGACACTCTCTTTCTCTACATCTGTTTTGTTTCTTCATCTCGACGTCTTGGGTATCGCAGCCATTCCACACTTGACCGTTAAGCTCAGCATTGAGCTGGACTTTTAGTCCAGCAGGGCTTTGGGAGGTGGTTGGGAGTGCCTGGCATCTGACCTTGGTGTGGATCATTTCTCCCAAGGTAGCTCCCCCCTGGGCTGGTGCTGACAGCTCAAGGGCTTTGCATAGGAGCTGTATTAGTCAGCTCAGACTCACAGAACACCATAGTCTAGGCAATTAAAGCAACAGAAACTCAATCTCTCACTTCTGGACATTAGAAACCCAAGGTCAAGAGTGTCAGCAGGCCTGGCCCCTTCTGAGGCCACTTTCCTTGGCTTCCTTTCTCCCCGTTGCATGGACTCTGGATGTTCACATCCTGATCTGCCTTTCTTAGATGGACACTATCAGAGGAGGCTAGCCCAGCTTCACAGCGTCACTCGGTTAGAAGCATTCCTTTAAAGGCTTTAGCTCCAAGTACCATCCTGTTCTTCGGGCTTCAGATTGGAGTTCAGATTAGGATTTGGGGCCTTTCTGTTTAGCTCATAACAAAGTGAGCTAGTGAGAGCGAGCGCCATTTCTGCCTGAGGAGGTGGCAAGCAAGACTCAGAGCCTAAGTTACCCAGAAGGTGGGTTGCAAATCTGAGTCCAGCCCCACTTTCTGGGAGACCTGACTAGCATCATAAGGCAGGGGGGGAGTGGGGGGGAGCGCCACAGTCCTGGCTCCCTGCTCTCTGGTCACTCTCCCTTGTCTTGCTACCCATGGTTTAATAAAATAACCCACTCTCCCTGAGCAAAGCGCCTACTCTTCAAAGGCTCTTTCTTCCTCGTTTCTCCCCTCTTGGGAAAGGGTTTCAAATACTGTGGTCAGATGATTGAATGTGATTTTGTCGCTTTGGGAAATACTGTACTAAAAGGTAAAAAGTGTTTAGAATATAAAAATAGCCAGTGATCTCACATCCTCACAAACCTGCATGTGAATTTTATGTATTTTCTTCCCCTTCATATATTTCCCTTCTTAGACATCTAATTAAACAAGCTACCTTACGGCCAGTCCTTTACCCTGCTGTTATAGCTAACAGTCCACAGAGCTGGCATCCTCTTAACGTCTGGGTCGTCCTTCAGTTGCTGAGCATTTGATCTTTCTGTTTGTGTTCTTACTGACAGTCAGATAGCAAGCATCTCTCCACAGAAAGCCTTCTGAGTCTCTCGGTTCATTTCCTGAGGAAAAACTCCCAGGACTTGGATTGCTGAGTTTAGAGTAACAGTAGCAACACAGCTTTCGATGAGCTATGGTATCCCTGTGTGGGATGAGCCACCAGTGTCCCACACTCCAGAACAGGAACACATTGGCTTTGCAGGACTCTCGATGATGACAGTATTAGGTTGTAAATGACTAAATAAATTTGTGGCAATTTTAATATATTTAAATAAGCTTATCAAGGCTATTAATTTGTGTTGCTTTAATGACCACCCAATAGAGATATTCCATAATATCTGTAATACTTTCAGTTGTATTTATTTTCACCTTAAGTGAAAAACAAGTCATGATTGAAGACTAAATAAGTGAAAAACAAGTCATGATTGAAGACTAAACAAGTGGACAGTCTTCAGGGGTTTGTCAGTGAAGGGAATTCCTGGGCTCCAACAAGAAAAAAGTCTCTGGTTAATAACCAGCAGGTGAAGTTGAATGGCGGTTGTAAAGAGGCCAGTGTTCTTGGAACTGGCTGGTAGCACCAACCCCAACTGTGCTTCCTGCTCCTCAAGAGAGCTGTTTTCCAGCGCTGGCAGACCCTTGCTGCCCACCAGGCTCAGTCCTAAGAGGGTCATCTCTTCTGGTGCCCCATCAGTACAGTGCATGTGGGGCAGAATCAGCCCAGGCCCTGTTCTTTTTACCAAACGGATGTGAATGGTACATTCTTTCTCATGATAATTTTGTAACTTTAGCATAATCAATGACAAAGTTTCCCCTCAGACATTATTTTAATTGCCTAGCAACCCATTCTCACAAATTGCTTTTGAATTAATTCTTTGGCTTTGACACAAAGTCATTTATTTATTAATGACAATGGTAGTCGGTGCCTGTGTGTGGTTATTCTTAGAACACTGCTTCTTTAAAGCGTCATTCTTAAGGTAGCCCCACAGGGGCACAGGCCTCAGTTTTAATGATAAGCCTGTGCGTCAGAGGGAAGCCACAGCCCCTATAGCCTTGAGGGCTGTAGCCATCACCTCTGGGCTAACCCCTCCTTTTTTCCTGTACAGAGGAAAAAGGAGGCTGTGAGGCTGTGTGTGTATCAGAAGCACAAACTTGAAGGGACCACAGTAGAAAGCTGGAGAAGGCAGGAGGGGTTTGGTTTCATGGGCTCAGAGAGGTGAGGTTCATGGTAAATGACTAAGTCACTTGGAGCAACCAATTAATTGATCTCATTTCTGAGTCACCTTGTGCGCATTCAACCAGTGAGTACCTATTAGGTCACACCGGAAGCTGGGAACCATGAAAGAAGGCCACACTCTGTCCTCAGAGAGTTCAGTCTGTGTAGGAAACTGGCAGTGAATAAAGTTCCAACAGGGCACACAGGATGGAAGAAAAGAAAGAAGCCTGGATCCCAAGAAATTGGCAGCTGAGTCTGCTGCTCTAACAAGCCTGCTCATGTGCGGCTTTCACTCAATTACAAACATGTTGTATGAGTTCCTTTTCTTCTAGCATTTTGGAAGAAAATTTTAAGCATAAGTTTTAATCTGTGTTGCCATTGCCTATGTAAGTCTAGATGGCTCTTTGGCATCCATGAAGCTGATAACACAGACATCCCCTTGCAGCTGGGCTCTTGGGTTGCATCTGTCTTTACTACCAGTGGTGATAGGCACTTCTCCTGCTGAAGCATCGTATCCTTGCACTGGCCTGCAGGGTGGAGACATGCCTTAATCTTCACATTTGCTTCTTTTTTCCTCTTGCCCCTGGCACAGGAACAGACATTGGATATTGTGCATGCGCATGAACACACACACACACACACACATGAACATGTAAACACACCAATTTGTGTACATAAATTTTAGTGTATCTATGTGCACTAGCCTGAGCAAAGAGGAGCCTGGTGTAATCAGAGCCTGGTTATCAATGTCCTGGTGGTGAGTGGAGGTGATACTGAGTCCCTTGACCTTGCTGCTTGGTCACCTGTGACCCTTCAGCTAACATATCTAGCTACCTATCCTATTAAGCTGGACTCTAACCATTCTGCACGAGCAGAACTTGATAGTGTTTTGATGTGGCTTACAGTATAAAATAAAAATATGTAAAAAGATGGCACAGTGTGTGTGCATGCATGTGTGTTTATGTGTGCATACATGTACATGTGTGTGTTTAAAGGAGTGTGCAAACGTATGCATGCCCATGTGTTCATGTGTGCGTGCACAAGTGTGTGTGTGTATATATATATGTATATATATATATATATATATATATATATATATATATATGCACTTATGTGTTGGCATGCATGTGCTCTCCCAGGATTTCGAGATTATTATTATTTTTTTATTTACTACTTTACTTTCTTTTCTAGATGTGTTTTCTTTGCTGACTCCTCGGGTAATCCAGAATGGCTGAGTGTGAAGAGACACACAGGACTGTGTTCTCTTGCCCTGCCCTTCCTTGCTCAGGACAGAGGTGCATCTTTTAGTGAGATTCTTCCAGCTTCCACGATACTGAGCTTGTGGCTAAATATCCTGCTCTGGACTGACTCCCACACACACAGATCCTATAAAAACTGCCCATAAATTGAGGCTGGGGCTCACTGTAGTCCTGCTACTGGGGAAGTTAGGCGGGTGTGCCAGGCCTCTCAGAAGTAGGAAGATTAGGGGCCCGGTGATATGGCTCTGTCTAAAAATTGCTACCATGTGGGTTCATATGTGGGATCTTGACTCTGACTTTGAGTGGCTTCTTTTAGGTAGTTTTAGTGAGTGTGGACTGTGGGCAGCCAGAGTGGAAACTGGAAGGTTTTCTGGGCTTTCTAAGAGTCTGTGATCCCAGAGGGGGGTGATGGAGAACAGTAGGATCCCGCACATGATAGGATCCGCCCTCAGGAGGTGCTGGCCCAGCGGTCTCAAGGTTGATCTGTCAAGTACGTCTCTGAGGTTTCTTAGCTGAGTAACTGGGAGGGTCCAGTTAGCTGATGGGAGAGGGGTGGAGGAAGGGTTGGGAGAAAGTCTTAGGGGACCACAAGAAACTCACATTTGGACAACTGGGTTTGTGACGCCCACCAGACTTCCACAGGACGTCTGTATTCATAAAAATCTGGACAGAGACAGATGTCCCCAGATGCCTGCAGTCCTGTAGCAGAAGTGCCTAAAGGAGCTGAAGTCCCTGGGGCCCTGCCTGTTGCCTTCCTCCTAGAAGGTGGCCAGTTAGCTGCAGGTGTTCCGACACAGATGCATCACCTGCCACGCCGTGGTTAGAAGGTGACCGGGTCTCAGTGGTAACCTCAATTTTCTGGAATCACCCACCATCAGGCTCCGGGCCACCCCATTTCCCACGTGCCCCGGCTTCTCAAGGGCACCCTTCCTTTGAATTGCAGCAGCAAGGAGCCTGCTGCTGCAGGGGGCGGCACCTTCGCTCGGATTTTCGCGAGCAGACGTGACGTGGCCGCAGGAAGCCCGCCCCACACCCCGCGCCCCGGGGTCGCACGGCTGCGGCGGTGCTGGATCGGGGGAGGACGCGGGGAGGCAACTTGGCTCGCGCGGCGCCGACGGGGTTAAAGGACCGAGCTCAGGGCCGCCCGGTGCTCCGTGCGACGCAACGCCGGGACCCGCGAGCGCTCGCCGCCGCCGCCGCCGCCGCCGCCGCCGCCGCCGCCGCCGCCGCCGCCGCCTCCGCCCCGCGGTCCTCCGAGCTGCGCGCCCCGGGCCCGGCGCCATGTAGTGCCCAGCCGCTCGGAGGCCGCGGGCCGCGGGGATGAAGGGACGCGGCTGCTGGGAGACGGCCTCCGTGCGCTCCTTCTGCAGCTCCGGCTGCCTGAATAAATTTAAGAAGGGTTAGTGCCACCGGCTTCCCGAGGCCGGGCTCCCCACGTACGCACGCACGCCCCGCGCCGGGCTTTGCTGCAGGACCGGTCCACGCGAGCCTCTGATGTCACTTGCTTGTGGCGTGGGGATCACGGGGAGCCTCAGGGAACCCCTTTCCCCCGCACCCTGCCAGAGTATGCTGCACAGTGGCTTTGCGCATAGCGAGTTTTGGAAAGGGGGCTGCGGCTAGAGATGAGAGGATGTCGATTAATCTCTTGCGGGTGAAAAGGCAAAAGAAATCCAATCTAGCTGTTCATGGACAGGAGAGGGGGTTTGGAAGGGGCGGTCGTGTTTGCCTGCCCCCAACACTTACCCCATTTCTTCCCCCAGTCGGCCTGGAGTCTTTACTACCTCAGGGCCTTTAGGCTCCCTGAGCGCTGGCAGAACGCAGCGCCATTCATATGGGCCTCATCCCAGAGTCACCCTAGCTCACTGCATGACTCTCTGGAATAGCCACTTAGGTCTGAGCAAGGGTCTGAGAATGCCCCTGTCCGACGGTGATCCTGACTAACTGCCCCAGTGTCCAGGCAGAAGCCTGCTGGCGATCTGACTTCCCGTTGAGAGGAAACTGCTGCTTTGCAATCTTGCAGCCTTCTAGTCTCTCTCGCCTGCCATTTCTGATGCTTGAAACCTTTTTGGAGACTGCCGTGAGTGAAACTTGCTCCTTACCTTCATGAGTGTTTCTGGTCTAATGCCACTCACTTGGGAAAATCAGGATTCTTTAGCCCTGTTGCCCTAACAGACACAGGCAGTTAACTTCACTTAATATGCCTTGATTAGAAACAGCTCTTTTTATGCTATGAGTGCCCCGTAGCCTGACCTGTAGTAAACCTCTCGATTGATTTTGCTCGTTGACTGGCGATGCCAATGGCTTCTTGGGGTCTGGCTAGTTCCTGTGTTTCCCAGAGTCTCGAGACCCCAAGACTCAGCCTGGAAGTCATGGAGAGTGTGGTCAACCTGTGGCATCCTGAATCCAGGTGTAGGGTTTTAGAGGTTTCAGTTGTAAACACGTTCAGTATTTCACCCAGAGCTGCTACGATAGTCCAGTCACGTGAATGCTATTCCGTGCATGCTCTCTGCTCTTAAAGGATTGTTTTTAATCTCCAGATTTTACTTCAGATATATACTTTATGCATATGTAAAGTTAAATGACGAGTCTGTTATCAATTTGGATATATTCAGAGGCTGAGTCTTGGTGTCAGTAAGAATAAGCATCAGATGTTAAATTGCTTTTCTTTCTGTGTCCATAGAGCAGTTTTGATTGCTATTACATGAAAAGTCAAGGCAAACAAGGGCAAAAAATGGGATGACGTGCCAATCTGCTCTCTGCTTGGTTGTGATAGAAGCCCACAGATTTATGTGGAAAGGAAGGTGTGATCAGAGTAATGTCTGAGTGACCTTGGGGCCAGCTTCCCTTTTTACTTCATGTCAAGATCATGCTGGGGGTATATGTGATGTTTGTAATTTTTAGAATGGGGCCTGGAACAGAGCTTAGAGTGTCATCAGGAGACCCTGTGGCCAATGTCTTAGTCAAGAGCAGGCAGATTTCAGGCTCCAGTTTGGAATCCCTCAGGACTAACAGAGGTGTATCCCTGAAGTGCTCTCGATATGGGAAGGTGAGCTTAGGAAGTCCTGAATAGAACTTTAGAAACAAGCTGGCTTCAGTTTTTAACCTTGACTATGCCTACTAAAGGGAGAGAGAAGTGGGGGAGACTCAGGATGATTGAGGCCTGGTTGGCATCAACTATGAGAGGTTGGTGTTTTCCTTGCCTATGGAGAGAACTCCAACCCCACTTACTTCACAGATGCTGCTGAACATTTCAGACATAAAATGTCCTCAGACAAGTTCCTCCTGTATAGACGGAAAATATTTCCCAGTGAAATAGCGTCCCACACCACATCCCATCTTGCCCAGGTTGAAGAAAGAGCTAGGTTTGCTGCCTGCTCTGGAGGGCAGGATCTGTGATTCAGTTGTGACAGGCTCAGCAACACAGAAGAACTTTGTGGCCTGGGGAATTAATTCCCGTGAGCAGCTCCTCTGAAAGCCCCATTCCTCATTGGGCCTGAAGGAGACCTGTGTTCTTAGGTTCTTGTCTTGACTCTACTTCTGAGTCACATGACCCTGAGTTTATCCCTGTCTCAGCAGCCAACTCCTGACCCCATTAAGAGTGCCATGAAGGGGGTTCCAGAAGGGTAGCCTCCAACACAGCTCCAGCCCTAAGCTCTGGGGGAGCCCCAAGCTTCAATCCTGCCTTCCCTTATTCCAGGGTGGGGGAGATGGCTCAGCAGGTGAAAGTCCTTGTCACCAAGACTGCCAGCCTGAGTTTCATCCCTGGAACCCATGGTGGGAGGAGAGAACCAACTCCCATAAATTGTCCTCTGATGACCACACACACACACACCATGACACGTATGCACACACACACACACATATACAGACACACCATGACACGTATGCACACACACACACACACACACATATAGACACACCATGACATGTATGCACACACACAGACACACCATGACACGTATGCACACACACACACACATACAGACACACCATGACACGTATGTACACACACACACACACATACAGACAATGTTTGTTTGCTTTTTAATCTCTTTACCTAGCAGTGAGGCTTAGCTGAGATACTGTGTATTTTGTGTGATCTGTCTATGTGCTTCAAACAGAGCTACCGGAGCCACAAAGGGGAAAGGCCCACGTAGAGATGGGGAAGCTCCACTCAACCCCGGGGTTTACCCAGCCAGGCTCACTCCGCACACCATACAGCATGTCAGTCACTGGAAATTAGGAGCCTTGCAAAAGAGAGTCTCTGGAAACACAGCCGTAGGAGGGGTGGGTAGGAGAGAGGACAAACCCACATCTGTTTTCTGAGGACAGGGCTCAGACACAAGCCTGAGCTGAGGTGTGTGGATCCGGCCATGTACTTAGAGGAGGCAGACACAAGGAATGGGAAAGGGGGGAGATATGAACTCAGGCCTGTTCGCTGTTTGTTACCACAACACAGCATTGTCAAGGTCCAAGTTTGTGTTTGAGAGTGGTGTGATTGAGGTACACGAACAAGCAGAAAGAAAAAGAAGCCTTAGTGTTTTAAGTAAATTACAGTTTTGTGTTGAGCCATATTCACGGATATCCTGGGCGGCAAAGGTGGTCTGTGGGTGCAGGCTGGATATACCTGATAGAGAGATTAGATGTCCCCAGGTGCAGCAGCACAGCCTTCTGCCTGTGTGCTGTGTGTGTGTGTATGAATATGTGAGTCTGAGTGTGAGTATGTGCATATGTGTATGTGAGTGTATGTGTGTGTAAATGAGTGTTTGAGTATATATGTATGCAAATGTGTATATGTGTGTGTTCATAAGTGTGTGTGTCTGTGTGTGTGTGAATGTGAGTGTATGAGTGTATATGTATGAATATGTGTGTCTGTGTGTGTGAATGTGAGTGTATGAGTGTGTATGTATGAATATGTGTGTCTGTGTGTGTGAATGTGAGTGTATGAGTGTGTATGTATGTATGTATGTATGTGTGTGTGTGAATGAGTGTGAGTATGTGTGTATGTATGTGTGTCTGTGTGTGTGTGAATGTGAGTGTATGAGTATGTGTGTATGTATGTGTGTGTGTGAATGTGTGTGTATGAGTATGTGTGTATGTATGAGTGTGTGTGTGTGTGTGTGAATGTGAGTGTATGAGTATGTGTGTATGTATGAGTGTGTGTGTGTGTGAATGTGAGTGTATGAGTATGTGTGTATGTATGAGTGTGTGTATGTTAAACTTATACATCGTTTTTGGCTGGAATGCAATCTGGAAGGATGTACATGGGAGACCAGAGACCGGCATGGTGTGCTCCTAGAGGTTAGGCCAGGCAGCCTCCAGCAGGTTGTACTCAGGTGTTGTGAGTACACTTTCTCATCTGCTCTCCCATGAACTAGCTCCCGTCTTCTGGGTCCAACTCACATTGGCTGCCCTTGTGCGGTATAGAGAAGCAAACTGAGTGAGGAAGGGCAGAAGGATGTGTCTCCAACCCAGGAAGAGACAGGGGTGATGGAGCTGGCACAGGCCGTGGAGGGCGGATGTCTTCACACAAGCTCCCAGCAAACTTGGCGATGAGACTTCCTGGAGATGTGTGATTATAATGTGAGTGCTGGGTACTTGGTCATAATGTGAGTGCTGGGTACTTGGTCATAATGTGAGTGCTGGGTACTTGTGTGCTCTGAAAGCCTGTCAGGTTTTATTGTTTTTGAGATGGGTCTTCACTGTGTGGCCCAGGCTGGCCTCAAACTTACAATTGTCCTGCACCTGCTTCCCAAACACTGGGATCACAGATGTGCGCCACTGTGCCCAGCCTGGGTTTGGTGTTTTTGTTATTGTTTTGTATTTATGTCCCTCCCCCACCTCCATTATCTTTGAGGGCTACACCAGGAACCATTCTCAGAGGAGCCCCTCAGAACGACAGGGAAGGCCCTTCAGAAAGTCATGGTTGGGTCTGGTTGGGAACAGCCTTTCAAAGGGCTTGCTCTGACATTCATTGTGGGTCACATGAGCTGAGTCCTGTGAGACCACAAGGCCTGAAGCAGGGGCCTGGCTTTGTTCTAGATGCTCATGTTCTTACTCTGGGTCTCTCTGGGCTCACAGGGACTGTCCTAGCTCAGGAGCTGAGCCTCCAGGGAAGCTATTTGTCAGACCCTCTCATTTATTTAGTTAGTTGTTTTGGTGCTACTGTGGCAAGTGGCTTTACTAGTGGAGAGGGGAGGGGGAAGGAGAAAGACAGCAACAGATAAATCTGTTAGGCAAAGGTGAAAAATCACAGAGGACTTCCTGTTATAGGATACAGAAGATGGCACAGAGAGGAATAGGAGTCAGAAGGCCAAAGGGAGGGCTGGGAGCCTTGTGATAGGTGAGAAGTGGGAGGAAGTGGGTCTGAAAGGAAGGGCAAGCAGACCAAGGCTATGACATCAAGGCTTGTGAAGTGACAGCTAATAATGTCTGGCTGTGAAGGCATGGTAAGGACAGCCCTGGCATCTCTGGAGAGGACCCATGGCTCATTGGAAAGGAGGCTTCGCTGCAGGGCTGTCCATATTAAAGTTTCTCCCTGTACTCAGTGGTTACCACTGCTCAGTGTGGCCCCATGAAGGGCTTCAAAATAGTACAATGATCTCTAAGCAATAAACAGAGGACCACTCAGGTGCCAAGCCAAAACAGGAGTGACCCCATTAAGGCTCAGGTATAGGCCAAAGTTGGAACAGGGCTCACTTGAGCCCTAGGAAGTCAATAGAGACACATCAGGGTAACCAGTGGACTGAGGAGAATACAGTCTAAGCTGTATTCTCAACACAAGGTTGAGCTGGAGCTCACACCCCTCCCCTAGCTGGGAGCAAAGTTCTGACCTCTTCAGAGAACATCCTACAGGGCAGGCCGCTCACTGCCTGTATAGGTGTGATTCATTCTCCAGTGCCCGGTTTTCCTGTAAAGGGCCAGTCAGCTCACACCAGCAACGCATCTGATCACACAGAGAACAACATGAATAATGATGGAGCCATGGGCCTCAGACTGCTAAAGATAAACTTCCTTTTATGTCCTTTCCTCTGACGTTCATGTTGAATAATGACTGCTGACGCACATCTGCAGAAATAGTAACTGCCAGCATCAACTGTGGTACCAGGACAGAAGGGAGCCATGGACTCGGGTTCGCCACCCCACCTGGACAGTATCCTAGGGTTATTGCTGTGTATTCCATGAAAAAAGAGGGCAGTTACTTGGTGCGCGGCTCTGCCTGGAGTAAGTAGTTTTACTGGAGAAGGGGACTGTGGAATGAGAACCTAGATTACCAGTCATCCCTGGAGCCATTTGAGATTGTTCATTTGCTGGAGATTCCCAAGCCTTCAGTCCTCCAGCCCACATACTTTATTTATTCTTGGCATAGCGGGGACACTCCTCTGTCCCTGGTTGGCTGTTACTTTTTTTTTTTTCTTTTTGGTTTTCAGAGACAGGGTTTCTCTGTGTAGCTCTGGCTGTCCTGGAACTCACTCTGTAGACCAGGCTGGCCTCAAACTCAGAAATCCACCTGCCTCTGCCTCCCAAGTGCTGGGGTTAAAGGTGTGTGCCACCACTGCCCGCACAGCTGTTACTTTTAAGGATGCTCTTGGGACAGCAGTTACAGTGGCTTAAGGTCAGAGTTTATGGCACTGTGACAGTTCAGGATACTCTTGTTAGGTCCCTACTTCTGGTTCATACTTTTCCTTCATATGAATGTCTTCTACATCCCTTCCCTTGGCAGTACGACTCAGGCAGCTTCCTGTGTGACTGCAGGTTGGATTGTATCAAATGTCTCCAGAATGACTTTCCTTCTGTTCAGCAGTTGGCTTCTGCTCAGATCATCAGCGCAGCCAAACTGCTGTCTGAGCATCTTTGGCAGGTTAGGTCTCTCTGTGGGATGAGTTCCCGGGAGTGGGACGCCTGCGTACCAGGGTGTGAGCACTTCCCTCTGTGGCAGTTCTCCCTTACCAAAACTGGCTCATTCATGACAGGGACCCCATCTTCCACTGCATGTGTTCTGAAGGGATGTTGTTGTTGGAGGGGTGGGTTGTGTGCGTGGGTACACATGTGTGCAGGTGTACGGTAGAGCCAAGAGGCACACTTGGGTGCCTTCCCCTCTCTCAGACCCTGGAGTCACTGATTCAGCTAGGCTGGCCAGCCAGCAAGCCCAGGGGTCTGCCTGTCTCCACCCCTCCCCCTCTCCCCTCCCTCTAAGCTCCCTGCAAACTGCCATACCTAGTTTTCCATGGATGCTGGGATCCAAATGCAGGTCCTCACGTTTGCACAGCAATCTCTTTTAGCCACAGTTGTCTTCCCAGCCAGTCCCTCATTTGTTTTTGAGACAGTCTCACTATGGAGCCCTGGGTAGTCAGGGACTCAGGATCCTCTTGCTCTAGCCTCTGAAATGCTAGACTCACAGGCATATACTGTGCATAGCCTGTACCTCCTTAAGGTCTTGACATGTTTAGTTAATGAAAGGATTAGGCAGTAGTTCAGTGGCAGTGAGCTTGGTTGTTTGAGGGCCTGGGTTCCATTCCCAGCATCAAATAAAACAAAACCAAGGCTGAGTTGTCCCTACTAGTGACATCCCTGGTTGCCCACTCCTGGCTCGGTGGCTGCCTTTTCTCCTGCCCTTCCTGGAAACCCAACAGGCATATATCAGATGGAGTGTCTCTGGACCTTGATACTAACTGGCAGTTCTTAGGAGTTGGGATTCAGAGAAGTAGTTCCTAGCTCTCTTACCTCCCAGCAAGCCCTGCTGCATAATTTGTGGTCCCAGTGCAAACTTAAAATACAGGTACCTTGCAGAATTTTTTGTTTCAAGACAGTGACAACTGACCCAGGCATGAGCACAGGCCCTGGGAATGCCCATTCATTTGGGCTCGTGGTGAGCCCTGGCCATGCCCAGTGCTGTAGTTGGACGTGGTCTGCTGGTCCACTCTCATCCTGCTGTTTAGCTTTCACAGGGGCCACTCCTCTTTAAGAGCTCAGGCCAGGCATTCCTGGAGTCTTGCTGCTCTGCTCCACAGTAGCCGGTACACACAAGGCCCAGTGCCCTCCCTGCAGCCATTTCTGTACCTGCTTGCTAGTGGCCATCTGGCCCTTCTGTTTACCTTTACCTGCTTTGGCTAGGCAAGACAAGTGATCAAAAGCTTGCCTAGAACATTCTGGACACTTTTTCCCCTAAGAGTAGCCCTTTGTCCACTTACTTCTCCCCTTCCCCAAATCCTCTGCCTCAACAGGGACAGTTGCTGCTTGTGTTACTGATAATGAGTAGGGTCCGTTGGGACTTCTCCTTAACTGTAAATATCATGCTCCTCCCAGGCAGCAGAAACAGTAGTTGGAGATTAATTTCATAGGGCCTGTGACATAAGGTGGCATTCTGAATAAATTCGATGGATTACCACAGGGGTCAGAAAGTTCAGGGCTCAGCTCTGCAACACCTAAGATGCATTCCTGGGGTGTCTCATGCAGAGCATGTAACTTTCTTCAGTGGCTTCTGGCTTGCCTTTGCTCTTCCTTTCACGGGACACATGGTCCCACACTTCATCTTCCCCCCACGTTTTCAATGTTTGGATTAGGAAGGCATTGATGTATGAGTTTTTACTTAGATTTGGGATGCGTTTGGCTCCCTATATGAAGGAACATCGTGGAGCCATGAATCCCAGCCTGTCCTAAATTACTGCCACTGGATGACATTATTTTTGACATTTTTTCCCTCATTGACAAGCTAATGCACAGTCATAGAAAATTCAGTGGTGGGAAGGGAAGATGGCTCAGCAAGAAAAGTGCTTGCTGCACAAGTGTGAGGACCAGAGTTCAATTCCCTAGCACTGGTGTGAATGATGGGCAGGTGTGTTGGGCCACTTGTAATCCCAGTACTTGGGAAGCAGAGGCAAGGGAATCCCCAGGGCAAGCTCAATGGATAAACTAGTCAAGTGGTCCAGCTCCAGTTCAGTGATCAAGGAAGGCACATAGCAGTATCCTCTGGCCTACACATATGCACCTATGTGGCTGCTCCACATTGTCAACCATGTGTGATCTCATGTGAGTCCCCCCTGTTGTGAGGCAGGGTCTCACTATGTGGCTCAGGCTGGCATCAAACTTGTGGCGATCCTCCTGCCTTTACCTCCCAGGTGGTAGGATTGCACCACCACACTCATCTTTTGCCAATCTCTTGCTCTCTGTCCACGACCCCAGCTGCTTTGAGGTCCTGTCCTCCATTTTGCAGATGTGGGAGCTGAGCTATGGAGGCAGAATTTGCAAATCACTCCCATAATTAAAGGACCCTGCTGGATCCATTCTCTCCATGAATCCTCCACAGGATTAAGTAGCACTTAAAACTCCTATCAAGAACTGAGGGGACAGCAAGATGGTTCAGTGGCTTGCTGCCAAACCTGATGAGATGAGTTTAATCCCCAAAGAGAAAGGGCTCCTACAAGTTGTCTTCTAATGGGCACATAGGCACCCTGGCACACCAGCACCATGGCACACAGGCACCATGGCACACACACACCATGACACACAGGCACTATGGCACACAGGCACCATGGCACACAGGCACCCATACACAGATGCCCACAGACACAAACACAAATAGGTAAATATAATGCGTTTTTAAAGGCATGGAAGAGGTGGCTTGTTTTTGAATAGTAATACTTTACTTCTAATCGGATTACAGGGTTTGTCTTGGTTTCGTTCTTATTTTCATCTGTTAGTGTCTTGTGGAACTATGGCTACTTTGTCAGTTACTGCTTTTGTCTCGTGTAATCCTGACTGCATGGCTGCAGTGTCTGTAGTAGGGGCAAACACTTTCCATGAGGACTAGTCTTCTCTTATCTGCATTTCTCCCCAAATATTTATCATGAAAATCTTCAAAGATGGAGAAAAGTTGAAGGTCTTGTATTGTCAGCCTCTGTGCTCTCCATCTGTATATTGCAGTCTCTCACTAACATGCCACTGTGTTCACTTTACCACCTGTCACCCTTCACATGAGTCCCCTGCCCCCCTCACCCCCTCCCCCTCATCCCCCCACCCTCTCATACCCTGATTCCCTGACAGTTTTACCCACTGCTTTCACCCACTACTCCCTCACTCCCAATCCCTCCCTCCTCACCTCCTGATCCCCTCACTCCCCCACCCCTCACCCTGATCTCCTTGCTCCCCCTCCCCTCACTCTTTACTCCCTCACCCCCCTACTCCCTGCCCCCTTGCCTCCAATCCCCCCAACCCTCACCCACTACCTCCTGCCCCCCACACCTTGTCCCCCACCCCCCACCTCTGTCTTCTGGTCCTCTGTGTTGCTGTTACTGAGTGCTGGGTGGAAGGCAGAACTCAGCCTCTGTGTTGCTGTTACTGAGTGCTGGGTGGAAGGCAGAACTCAGCCTCTGTGTTGCTGTTACTGAGTGCTGGGTGGAAGGCAGAACTCAGCCTCTGTGTTGCTGTTACTGAGTGCTGGGTGGAAGGCAGAACTCAGACTCTGTGTTGCTGTTACTGAGTGCTGGGTGGAAGGCAGAACTCAGCCTCTGTGTTGCTGTTACTGAGTGCTGGGGTGGAAGGCAGAACTCAGCCTCAAACTCAGCAGGAATTCTACTGCAACCGCTGCTGCTTCTCCCTGTCCCATCTTTTTTTATTTTTATTTTTATTTTTATTTTTAGTTTTAGTTTTGGAGACAGGATCTCATGGATACTCCAGGCTGACCTCAAACTTCCTATATAGCTAAGGATAGCCTGGAACTTCTGACCCCCTGCCTCCACTTCCGAGTGCTGATGTTGCAGGCATGTGTCTCCACACCTGTGTTCTGTTTTGTTTGCTTTGATTTTTATGCAGTGCTGAGGGATCAAACACAGGGCTTCATGCATGCAACAGTTTGCCAACTGAGTCACACCCCCAACCCTCCTCCTAATCTTTAAGAACACTCTTCAAAGTAAACAGCCACTGCTACATGACAACACGCCAGCCAGAACACTCACACCACCGGTAGCCCTGACCCTAGTGAGCACCGTCCTGAGTCTGACAGTGTAGTTTCCACACACACCTACAGGAGCTTGTCCTGGGTACATTCAGGAGGGGACTGTTGTTCACTAATGAGCTTCCAGAGTGTGTGCACCACACTCATGGTCCACTCTGGCATGTGGAGATGTTAAAACCATCCTTAGTCTCATGGCATGATGTCTCTCTCTGTGGTGCTAGTTGGTATTCCCTTGCCATTGACACGAGCAGGTTCCTCTAGCTTGCCATGAGACAATCATGTGGCGTTGCTTTCCATCAAGGGGTTTGTCTTTTTTTGTACATGTGAGCTTCTTAATACAATGGACACATACCTACTCCTTGTCAGTCTGTTATAAATTGTTCTTCCAACTTTTTGTGTTTTTAGATTATTTATGGTTATTTGTTTGTGTTTTTACACTATTTAGAGTTACTCTTTTTGTGGACCTCTGACTACTTTTCCATGTGCTACGTTTGTTTCCTGGAAACTGAACTGCATAGCTGTAGTTATTATAGCCAGGAGATATGCTTCCTGTGAGGACTAGCAGCCTCGAACTTGGATTCCCCCCTAAATATTTACCATGAGAATCTTCAAACACTGAGAAAAGTTGAAATGCTTGTATTGTCAGCCTCTGTACGCTCACCACCTGTGCTTATTGACAAGTATTTTGATTAGCTATTTAATAGTGTTATTGGGTTATAATCGTTCTCCATAGGGAGTCTCTTATTTAAAGCATGTGATTCCATGTTTTTATAACATTTACTGGATGACACAACTATCATCACAGTCCAACTGTAGAATGTCACTGCCTCTCCTGAGAAAAGCCACATACTCACTAGTAGCCATTCTCTGTCCCTCAGCAACTACCAGGCTGTCTTTTGTCTCTGTAGATCCGTGTGCTTTGACTATTTCATCTAAGTCAGTGGTTCTCAACCTGTGGGTTGCAGCCTCTTCTGGGATCAAAAGACGCTTTCACAAGAGGTCACATGTCAGATATTTACATTACAATTCTTAACAGCAAAATCACAGTTATAAAGTAGTAACGAGATAATTCTAGTTGGAGGTCACCACAGCATGAGGAACTGTATTAAAGCCTTTGGAAAGCTGAGAACCACTGCTCTGAGTGGAATCATTTCTGACCGACTTGTTTCACTTAGCATGATGTCCTTCAGGTTCATCTGTGTTGCAAGATGTCCCAGGGCTACATTTTTCTTTATTGTCCTGTGATAGCCCAGTGTGTGGATGTACAGCATTGTGTTTATCAATTGACGGCTATGAACACAAAGGTTTTCAGTGGAAGTATGTTTTTATTTTTCCTGGGTAGATACTGAGTAACGGGATCTCTGGGCCATGTGACTGTGTTGCTGGCTCATGGTTTAACTGATGAATTGTTTACTACCCTAATAGCCGTGTGAACCTGGGAGAATGGAGCCGATAAATAAGGAAGATGGAGTCTCATGCAGTATCCAGCTTTACTCAGAACCTCAGGCACTTCATACTCTGAGGGTTAAGAAGAATCACATGAGTAAGGTGTTCAATCACAAGGACAAGTGGTAAAAACATGTTTTTCTATAGAGGTGTTTGAGTAACAGCAGCTGAAATAAACGCCTACACATTACACCTAGGAAGAGCATGAAAATCTAAGAACAGTTCTGTGTTTTAAAGAAACTGGGGTCACAAGACTTGTTTTCATGGACTTTCCTCACAAGTACTCAGAATTCTCCCTTCTTTTACTTCTTTTACATTTTAACAGCAGGATATTCAGAGTGTTTTGTTGTTGTTGTTGTTGTTGTTGTTTTGGTTTTTTTTCAAGACAAGGTTTCTCTGTATAACCCTGGCTGTCCTGGAACCCACCCTGTAGACCAGGCTGGCCTTGAACTCAGAAATCCGCCTGCCTCTGCCTCCCAAGTGCTAGGATCAAAGGTGTGCGCCATCACCGCCCAGCTCAGAGTGGTTTTGATATGAAAGGCTGTAGGTAAACTAACTGTCATTTGGTGCATGAGTATCCTATAAGCAAGCAAATTATACTATTACCACTGTGTGTCTGCCCTGCCACCAAGATCTAAACTATGTCCAATACTATTACAGTTACATTATTATATTGATCAAAAAAATCTAGAGAATAGCTTTAAAAGAGACCCATATAATTAGTAGTTCTGGTGCCTGATAAAATACGAGTCTATATTTGCCTTCTAATAGGAATACAAATGTCCTATTGCAAAATAGGAAGTGATATAATCCTAAGGAAAAATTTAAAGTCCTTTCTCCAGATGAACAAATGATTCTCTTACAACCCAGGGTCCAGGCATCAACCCAGAGTCATTGGTACATGGACTCCTTCCTTGGTGCAGAGGGCCTTACCCTGACCCCAGGCGGGCAGACTTGACTTCTAGTGATATGGTCAATATCTCCTTTTGCCCTTTAGCTATAGGTCTGTCCTCTTTCTGGTGGCTTGCACTGTCCCCTGCCCTCCACAGTTGTCCTTGATGGCCCTGGGTTGGAGGGGCTGGAAAGGAATCCATGATGTTTCAGAGGACCCACTTGCCATAGCAGATGCATCCCTTCCCGGGTTGCTTCTGAAGAAGTGAAAATAGGCCAGGTTAATGCCTCAGCTTGCTTATTTCCTTCTGCAGTAAATCCAGGGAGGTTAGAATGGCATGAGTATGAGCCTGTTGCTGGAAACGATCCTACAGGGTAGGTAGGAGGGTTTAGGAGTTAACCATAACAGATGAATCGCAACAGCCAGTTCCACCTGTTGGGCTGAGGAAAAACAAGTATTAATAGACTGATGAATATCTGGACCATGAATCCCCCCTACCCCAGGAGAAGAGCCATTAATAACACAAGTATCTGCCTGTGGAGTGGGAGAGAGTTAGACAATTTTTTGTAATCACAAAGTCAGTTCCTATGAGAAAATCCCATAGTTTACCAGCTGGATAATTGTTGTCTACCCTTTCATAGTAATCTACAAGTGAAATTTGACAATCTATAGCGTTCTGTAGTGCTCTTTAAAACTGATGTTAGTTAAGGGTAAGATAATAATACGGCAAGGATCAAACTCATATTAATAGTTGACATGGGGTCCTTTCCTGATTTACTAATTGAGCAAGAAGAGTTGGGTAAGCAGTTAGCATTGAATGTCCTTTATGGTGTAAATGAATACATTCTAAACGTTTACCCTCTTGTGCTATAATACCCAAAGGAGACAGTTTACTGGGGAAAATAGTTAAATTTAAAGGCAGTGAAGGATCCACAAGATACACAGTTGCCTCCGTTAGTCGGGTTCAAATAGCTGCAGCTCTCCCTTTGCCTCTAGAGATTACGTATGAGGACCATCCAATGTCGCCTTTCTTTCTAGAGTTTAAGTTGGTTGGTAAGTGCATAATTAGGTCAACACGTTGATTCTGTTGCAATTGCACTGGAAATGCCAAGTGCAGTTCATGAGTCTGGGATGGGATTGGTAGATTACTTTTTCTGGCCATGCCCTAACTTGCCGAGTTGTAAAGTTAGATTCTTCATAGATTCTCCTAAGTCCTCATCAAAAAGTGGAGAGAATTCATTATTTAATTGCCAGTTCTTCGACCTATGCTTCAGGGTCATCTTCAGGCAAAAGAGGGTACATATAAAAGGAAGCTCCAGGAATAGGTGACACTGTTTTTACTTTTGATTTTGCCTGCACAGGGAAAACCTTCTTTGTCTCTTTTATCAGTTTTAAGGTTTGATCATCCAGGTTGTGTGCATGCAGGGAATCATCCCTGTCGTGATTAATACCCCCATCATCTTCCCCTTGCTGTTGTCGCCCCTTCAGTGTTTTCAGACTCTGTCCCATGCTTCATCTTCTGGAAACTGGGACTATACTCCTTTAAGAAAAGGTGCACGAGCTGAGCATCAGGCCAAGCCCTCCCTAGTTCCTGTGCTCACTTGCCCCTCTCTGTGAGTTCCCGCCCCTGTGCTCCCTTGCTCCTCTCTGTAGGCCCACTCTCTTCTCTCACACCTGACTTCAGGTCCCTGAGGGTTAAGAAGCATCACATGGGTAAGGTGCTCAAATCCTAAGTACAAGCCATGTGTGACAAACACAAGGTTTTCTGTGGAGACACGTGACTAACAACAGCTGGAGTTAGTCACTCACTCTTTCCTATCACCTGGGAGGAGCCCAAGAGTGCGCCAAGAACAGTTCTGTGTTTTGAAGAATCTGAGGGCTCAAGACTCTTGTTTTCTTGGAGTTTTCTCACAAGCATTCAGAATTCTCACAGGGCTCCATTCTTGGACTGTGTTCCTACAACGAACCGCCAAAGTATTAGTAGTAGTGACTGCACAATTTTACAGGATCACAAACAGGGTGTGGGGGTCCCAGAGCCTCTGTACCCTTACTGATGCTCGTTTTTTCCAAACTGCATCCATTGGAGTGTTGTAGCATCTCTTGCAGTCTTCTCTCCATTCTCCGAGTGGCTCACATGCTGAACCCTTTTCTTGTATTTATCGGACTTGGTTATCTTTGGAGTCATCTTTGCTCAAACTCTTTTCCTATTCGTGTTGGTTAGGGCTGTCCTTGTATTGTTACATGGTTATTTATACAGAGGATGCAAGTCCTTAATGTGAATTTTAAATGTTTGCTTCCATTTCACCTGATGTATAATGTCTGAGTTTTCCTCATCTAATTGTCTAAACCAAACTCAAGCAGTGTCCCCTCTGTCTCCTTCTAAGAACTTTATAGCTTGAGTTCTGTCAGGATGTTGATTCCCTGTGTGAGACGGGGATTGGGGTCTCCAGTTTTATTCCAATGCATTCTGCCCCAGAGACATTACCTTAAAGGGTTTTCTTCTTATTGCCTGGCTTTACACCCATGCTGGGAATCAACTGACCACAGGAGTTGGGTGATGCCCACATTTCCAGTTCTAATGCTGTTCCTCGCTTTACTAGCTGATTTATCAGACCTTATGGATATCACTGTTTCTGCGGGGAGATCCCAGATACTTTCCCGTATTTCCTCATAAAGTATTTTAAAGGTTCACACTGACATCTTTATTGCTTTATTGCAGACAGTTTTTTTTTTTTTTTTTGCTTTTGTTTTTTGTTTTTTGTTTTTTTTGGCAGAGGGTATAAATTTCTTTTACTAAGGATATAAAACATATACTTTATTTCTGCCTGCCTGGCACTGTTTGTTGAATGGCTCCTTTTTCCTCTACAAACCTGCTGTGAGCCTGTGTAGGGATACCAACCTTCTCCCTGCACTACAAGCTGTCTGCAGTAATACAGTACATTGTGAGTCAACAACCCCCATTCACCAGGGTGCTGCTATATTTAGTCTCCACTTGTAAAGTGGGGACCCTGAGGCAAGACAGGCTATAGCCAGTCATACTGTCCCCAAGAGATGATAGAGGTAGTTCTGGGAAAGAGGAGGAATGGGGACTTGCTGCCGGCACCTGATGTGGCATCAGGCGTTCTCTCTCTCTCTCTCTCTCTCTCTCCCTCTCCCTCTCCCTCTCCCTCTCCCTCTCCCTCTCCCTCTCCCTCTCCCTCTCCCTCTCTCCCTCTCTCCCTCTCTCCCTCTCTCCCTCTCTCCCTCTCTCCCTCTCTCCCTCCCTCCTTTTTTCTCTCTCTCCCCCTTTCCCTCCGCCCCCCACTGGTCCCTACCAGTTATCAGGGCTGTGTGCCACTTTATCTGTATAACTTGAGGCTTTCAAGAACCTGCTCTTTGGAAAACAGAAACTACCACAAAAGAAAAATGCCTTCACATTTCCTTTGGTGCCCATGGAAGGAACAGAGGACCGTGCCACTACCCTAGGTGGCTCTGAGCCCTGCCCTTGTTAGTCATTGGCTCACTCACAGCATGCTCCACTGGAGGCTGAGGTTGGGGTCTTGTTCCAGAGGGGATCCGATGTAAGCAAAGCCCACAGTATGACAGAGTCAAGCCGACCCCAGGGCTGAGCCGATGACAGCACTGTCTGCCACCCTGCTCCATAGCTCTGCACTTTGGTTGGACATGTCCTCCTGGGTAGGACTCTTTGCAGCTCATTGTGCATTGTGGAGGGGCATCACCAGCTGTATCAGTTACATCTCACTGCTGCGATAAAACTCCCTGACCGAAGCGAGTGAAAGAAGGAAGGATTTATTCCGCCTCGGGGCTTGGGGTGCAGACCATGAGAACAGGGAAGGCACCCAGCAGGAGCATGAGGTAGTAGGTCACGCTGCATCCACAGTCAGAGAATTAGTGAGCAAGCGAGGGCAGGATGCTTGTGCTCAGCTCGTTCTTTCTTCCTTTTTATTGCTGAGTAATATTCCCACGCATGGATATACTACACTTGAATTTTACAATATGGGGCCACCGTGAAAAAAATACTGCTATGAATGTTCACATGAATGTTTTTGAGTGTGTACAGTATTTTTTTCTTTTTCCTTGGGTCTGTGGACTACTAGGTTATGTGGTACTTGCTAAGTGCTTTTCTGAAGTGCCCGTGCCTTTAATTTCCTACCAGTGTGAGGGTGCCCATTCTTACACATCTGTATCAATATTTAGTTTCTGAGTTTTTAAACAGCCATACCGACTAGTATAGTGAGGTGGTGTAGTGAGTGACAACACTGACGTGCCCAATCTCTGAACATGGTACGTGTCCACCTGTTAAACTTTCCCTTGGCTTTGTGTTATCTTGAACATACGCCAACTCTACTTGCTAGTATTGGTGCTATAACAAGCGGTATTATTTAAATGTTATTTCCTGGAAATCACTGCTGGTGTTGGAGAAATGCCCCCCTCCCTGTGCGCTGAGTTTGACTCTACAGTGCTTCCCTGCAGTGTTTGCAGTACTACAGGATGGAGTTGCCTTTGGCTTCTTTTCCTTGACTCCTTGCACGGGCTGAGCCACCCAGCATGGTCCTGAGATGGTGAACACAGACGAGGTGTTTCATGCCTTCAGGTTCTACTTCTTATCTCTAAGTCTGGCGGTAACTAGAATTTCTGTAGATTCCTTTCTATCGGGGAGGATGTTCCTTCTTTACAGTGTCCCGTTCTTATCCCGAGTCAGGGTCAAATTTCGACAATAATTTTTCAGTATTTACTGTTTGTTCCAGTCTTAATTTGTACTGTTAATATGAATCATGTCCATTTAAAATGTAAAACTTTGAGTTCCTGAGATATCTCTGAGATACGATGAATTTCAGTTCATAATGTTACCCCTTTTTGTGTGATCTTAATTTGTTGATACTTTGTTTTAAAATATTGTACTTCTATTGATAACAGTTGTTCTTAGGCTGCAATTTTTCTTGTCTTGCAATATCTTTCTGCTTTTGTTGCTGCTGTGGCACCAGCCCCACAGGGTGTTTCTGAACTGCCTTCAGCTCGGATCTGGATTTGGCAGAACTCAGTGCAAAGTATAGGTCTGGGTCTCTTCAAAGGAAAGGTTTTAATTTTAGGTTCAACTGCTCTGTAAAGAGCCTATATGAATTTTAAAATATAGTTTCCAGTTCATTCCTTCAGGAAGATTTTTGTTTAATGAAGGTGTTGAGCTTACTAGCAATTTTTCACATTTCAATATCCCTTCATATCAGCCAGATCTACAGCAATGTTCTGCCTCTCTCCCCTCATTGGTGATTTATATTGTCTTTAGTTTTTAATTCATGTAGCTGGAGGATTGCCAGCTCTGTTGATCTCACTTTTTAACGTTTTCAGATTACGACGTTTTCATTGTTATTCTGCCCCTCTTTTGTTCATTTCTGCTCCTTCTTTTGCTCCATTCACTTTGAGTATATATTGCTGTTGTTTTTATTTTAGATTTATTTTACTTACTATTTGTAGTGGAAGTTGGGGAAATCTCTGTGTGTGTTTGTGAACATGGGTAGGGAAGAAGAAGACAACATAGAGACACCCGGCTCTTCTGCCCCCACACAATTTTTTCTACACCTCATGATGAGCTGGGGTGAGCTGGCCCTGAGACCCATGTGATCGCAGATCTGTGGTCTTCATCTCATTCTCTCCAACTCTGTCATACACATTTAAGAGTCCATATCTGCCAACCCTGAGGGTCCCAAGGAGGAAAGGCCAGGTCCACCATTGTTCAGTTAGAACAAGCTGTATTTGGGGTGCATCCAGGACTGGCCAGCCAACTACCTCATCCCGAGTCGGGATTTGAGAGAGCAGTCCCCACCAGCCTCTTGAGGTCCTTTTTATAGGAGAGATAAGGTGTTCACGGGGGTGAGGGGCAAGAGAGTCGGCTGCTACACATGGTTAGAGAGATACAGGGAGAGGGAAGGACCAAGGTAAGGATTGTATCATGTAAATGGGGTCCCAAGTTTAGTGCAGGTTGAAAAACATGTTTTGTGGTTTACATCAGATCTGAGAAGCAGCAACTTATTAATTACAAATAGAAACCTTACCTCACAAGGACTTAACACAGGACAAACGGGAACTTACCCTTAACCCTTCCTCTCTCTCTCAGTGTCATCTCAAGCAGCTGAGTCTTGAAATCTGCCTCTGTGTCTGCCCAGAATCTGCTTTCTAAAGCTGATGAGGCCGCTCGCGCTTTCTTGAGGTTCATGTTTGTCTGTTTCTCTTGCCAGTCCTTTGCTTTAAACCCATCTGTCTCTTTACATCCGAGTGTGCCTCATGGGAAGCATATGGTTGGATATTTCATCTATGCTTTTATATTTACACTGTAGATGGCATAGAATGTATCATGCTCTAAAAATATATGGTCTGATAAAGTCTCTGATTGTTCCCACTCAGTGCTGTAGATAGAACCTGGGTCTTTGCTCATTCTAGGGCTCTCTGCCACTGAGCCTTGTACCCAACCCTGTAAGTCTCTGTATTTTAATTGAACTGCTGAGACCATTTTACTTTAGTGTAAGTCTCTGCCTGTTTACCCCTTGGTTCTGGTTTTCAGTTAGAGGCAGATCCCTCAGGGCCCCCAGCTGGGCCTGAGGCTTCTGGGCTTCAGTGATCTTCCTTTGCCACCCCCACCCCCCAGGTAACTGTGGCTGCCATTGCACCCCACCACATCTGGCAGACATACTTGAGTTTAAAACTACCAGGTTTTGCTGTTTGTTTTATCCTGCCTACTTTTTATCCTCACCCCCACCCCTTCCGTGGTCTACTTTTAGTCTTTGATTTTCTTTTCCTTAGTACATGAGCTATATGATGGTCTCTTCTGAGCTGTATGGTCTCTTCTGGGTGGTTGATCAGGGGTCCATGTATCCTTCACTTTCTGTAGTTCTTGTCCAAGTAATATTCCATCTCAGTTAAGATGTAAGAACCTGAAGTGATGCCCATGCCCTTGGTGCTAGGCCCTGGTTTCCTTTCATGGAACCTAACTCTACAAGACACTTTTTGTGCATTAGATAACCAGTTATCTTCAAATGAATTTTAAAAGTGGAAACAGTACAGCATTTTGAATATTACTTGTATAGTGTCTTTTCCTGCCGTTTTTGTTCCTATTGTCTGGGCCTGCATTTCCGTTTGATGTCTTTTTCTTTCAGTCTGAAGATCAACTGCCCCAGCTTCTCTCAGGCTTAGAATAGCTTTTTACTTTCATTTCCCAAGGGCACTTTAATAGGCTGTATATTTCTAGGTTTATTTTAGCAGGAGAGTATTGTCCTCATGTTACCTGGCAGGTGTGCCCTGCCTCCCAGACACCTTCTTCTCAGGGTTCCTGTCACCCAATCTCAGAAAGAAAACAACCATGACCATGGGCCTCACAGAGTCCCAGTACATTTTTGCAGTCCATTCTCAGGCTGGAGAGATGGCTCAGCGATTAAGGGCACTGACTGCTCTTCCAGAGGTCCTGGGTTCAATTCCCAGCAACCACATGGTGGCTCACAACCATCTGTAATGGGATCTGATGCCCTCTTCTGGTGTGCCTGAAGACAGTGACAGCATACTCGTATAAAATAAATAAATCTAAAAATTAAAAACAAAACAGTTCATTCTCTGTTACTGTGACAAACTATCTGAGGCTAGGTACATTTAAAAACAAGGAAGTTTATTCCACAGTTTTGGTGTGTTAAAGTCCAAGGTGGAGCAGTGCCCCAGCTGTTTCTGTGAGATCCTCTTGGTCAGTGACATCACATGAGCACATGTGGAAGAGGTCACATGGTGAGGCAGGAAGGAAGGAGGGTCAGGCTTGGTCTTTTTTATGACAACTCATGCTTGAGCACTAACCAGGCTCTCAAGAGAACATTGATCCCTATTGAGGCCCCATAGCATCTTTTTAAAAAAAATGTGTGTGTGTGTGTGTGTGTGTGTGTGTGTGTGTGTGTGTGTGTGTGCGTGCACGCGCGCGCGCGTGCACATACAGGCATGTGCATATACACATGCAAAAGTCAAATGACAGTTGCAGGGATTGGTTCTCTCCTTCTACCAAGTGGGTTCTGGGGACCAACTCAGGACTTCAGGTTTGGTAGAGTGTACCTTTGTCTGCTGAGCCATCTCATAGGTCCTGGTAGCAGCATTTTTGACATTAGTGGGGGCCAGAAGTTTGGCTCATGGCACAAGAGTGTGGTGGGCCTAGGAGTGCCTGATGGGTGTTGTGAAGGTGATTCTGTGTAGCCAGTGAGTGAGTGTTGCTGATGCCGCTCAGGTCTCTGAGTGCAAGGCCTGAACTAAGAAAAGGGGCCTTACACGGGACAGAACCCCAAGACCCCAAGGCCTTCCAGTCCTAAACAGCCCTTAATATCCTCAACACAGCCCTCTAAAGACTGTACAGATTGATCTTCACTACCAATTTCATTAGATCCTGGCTGGCCTAGCACTTAAAGGTTCTCGCAATAAGGTGACCTATTTAAAGGGACCTTATCAAGGTCACCATTGAGCAAACCCAAGGTAGATCTTGGGTGGAAATTTGGCCCTCTGCAAATGGCTGTAACACAAAACTGCCTGACTATGGGGTTTCGGATTTTTCTAGATCATGTTTTGATGTGCTCATAGAACACATGGGAGGTGCGTCACTGGCCTGTTCAGGTTTCTTTAGCCTACATGAGAGGTTCCTGAGCAGGTGATAAGAGAATCTCAGCCAGGCTTTGGGGACCTGCCATTGCTTAAGGTTTGAGAAGTATCCAATAAGCTCTGAGGAGCAGCTGCTGAGAAACAAAGGTCTCCAGAAGTGGGGTTGACAGCCCACTGACAGGGGCCTCTCCTCTCAGGCCCTGCACTCAGACACCTCCCCTTCCTCTCTTCCTATCTTTCCATCTCTAATACCTTTTTCTTCTCTGGCCTTGAATCATCTTAATCCTCCAACAAGCTCCACCTGGAGCCCTCCTCCAACCCCCATCTCTAGCAGTGAGAACACACCCAGGACCACGATGCAGCCAGAAGTGTGGGGCTTGCCCAAGGTTTGCAGTGTGGGACTACACAGCCAAGGCCTGGTCTCTGCAGGGCAGAGCATGGGAGAGTCACGGGACTGAAGATCTTCCCTTGCTTTTCTGATTTCTCTCTTAGTTCAAAAAGCACGATGGCACAAAGTAGGGCCCTAACCCCAGATCCGAGCTTCAGCTGTACTGAGCGGGCCTGCTACAGCGGCACCGATGAGACACATCCCCAGTCCACTGTCTCTGGGGCCACCCCTTCATCTATCAGGTGCCTGCCTATGCAGCCCTGCGTGTATGCCCAGCTCTGGCACTTAGAAACCCTGCCCTTTCAGGACACTGGGGCTCCTGGAGACACAGCCCTTTTCTTTGTCTCCACTTGCCCTCCATTACTGATCCGTGGAGGCACTGCCCATGGAAGATTCTAGTGTGACCACACCAGTATCAGATGCTTTCCAAGGATAAGCCATCAGGGCAGTGTCTGGGCCAGGAAAATGTAAGCCAGGAGTTTCCAGTGACCGGCTCAGTGCTTCTGTGTGGCTTGCTGGATCTGTGCTTTAGGCTTGAGTTGCACTTCCTTTGACCCTGAGATGGGCATAGCGGCACATCATGTGAAATGCTCACCTGTGTGACTGTCGTCCATTCAAGGTCCTTGTGGGGCATGAGTGGGGGAACACACGGTTAATCCCAGCACTCGGGAGACAGACAACTTTTGAGTTGAAGGTCACCCTGGTCTACATAGCAAATTCTAGGCCAGCCAGGACCTCATAGAGAGATCCTGTCTCAAAACAAACAAGCAAAGGTCAAGGCTGATCCCCAGCTCTCAGCCTAGTGACCTGCTCCAGGATCTCCCCAAGGAAAGATCAGTAGTTTCAAAGGACCTATGCTTGGGGCCTGCCCAGGGGTGGCAGGCACCTCTGCATTATGCTAATAAAGACAAGAAGATGCCCCCCTGCCCTGGACCCCCACCTAAAAATATCTGGTACTATGGGGAAGGCATAGCCCACAAATGAATGGGATGCAGATGTGCAGATCGACTGCTCACAGGTGACCACGCTGTAGACATGGAGCAGAGCCGATGCTGACAGGTAAAAACATAAGCTAAAGCGGAATCTATGTAATGTGGACAAGGGACAGCTTTCTTCATGGAAATTAGGGGAAAGCTGGCTTTACTAAGATGTCAGGATAACGGGGAAATCCTGTCCTTTTATTTGGCTTCCCAAAGGACAACACAGAGCATGAGCAGGGGGAGCCCCAGGATCAGGATACCTGGAAGCCCACTAGTTTCTCTCTACCTTGATTGCCACTTCTGCAGAGATGGGAGGTGACAGCCAGAGCATGGGGGACAAGTGTCTGAGGTGGACCCTATCATTAGGAGGTCAAAGCTGGCAAGTCCTCAGGCAGCATCTGATTCAGTAGCTCTTGTCTAGGCTGCAGCATGAAGTCCCCCAAGACACCAGACTCCCTCGGAACATGAGGCAGGAGCTTCTGACTGGATCAGACAGAAGGCCCTCAGTGGAAGCTAGTGTGGGAGAAGAGAGTCAGGCCTGGTGGAGACTAACTCTGTCTCCAAACCAGCCAACCCAAGAAGCTGGTGCTGGTGCTGGGTGCAGGCAGCTCCCTTGCTCAGTAGGGCAGAGGTGGGGATGGAGGAGAATTTGACTCCTCAGCTCTGCTGCACCCATCCCCAGAGTTGTGGGTCAGAAACAGAGCATCTCTTCTGCTGGGTCCACACAGTGAAGCATCACAGCGTCCCATGCACATCTGGCTCCTGTCCATTCCTGCTGCATCTGCCCCAGCTCCCAGTCTTTCCAACATCCTCATCACCAGGTCGGGAGGGTGAGGGGGCATAGAAAGGGCCAGCTCTCCCCAGCGCTGGGTCCAGGATGCACACCCGCAGTCCTTCAGGATGTCTTCATGAATCCCATTGGGCCATCAGCTGACTAGAGGAGGATGTGGGGACCAGGTTGAGTGTCATATCACAGCAGGTGGCATGAGTGGAACAAGTGACTGTTTTAGGCTCCGCCTCCACGCCTCCATACCTTACATCCAGGAGGAGAGGCAGTTGCTAAGAGTTGACATCATACTGAGGCCAGTGCAGTGCAGCATGCCGCTCCAGGCAACGGCCTTCTGAGGAATGGCACCCTGCCTCTGTGGGCCACCTGACTAGTGCTCATGTGTTTTGAACATGCCCATGGCTCTGATTCTGTGCGCACTGGTTCCCTCCAGCCAGTGCATGGATGGAAGGAAACAAGCTTTATTCTTTGTTCATTCTTTCTTGTATTGGGGATTTTTAGATTGATTTTTAGAGCCTACTTATTGAACAAGCACTCTATACCATAGGGGCCCAGACTTTGGGTTGTTTGTTTGAGACATGGTCTCACTAAGTTGGCCAGGCACGATTTGAACTCTCAGTCTTCCTGCCCTGTTGAGGCCCAAATTCTGCCTCAACACTTTTGCCTCAACATTTTGGGGCTAAGTGCTCTGGTCAAGAGAGAGAGAGTGGGGCTCTTGGGGCAGGTGACACGAAGAATGGAGACAAGACAGGGTGTGATTCAGTCTCTTCTATTTTCTCATGTCTCCCTCAAGTCTCCCTTATTGAAGGGAATTCTGAGGTATTTATATACACAAGCAGGAGAACACAGGTGAAAACATTTTACCACGTGCACCATACAGCTGAGGTCACTAAACAGCAAAACAAAATATGTGGGATTAAACAATATATTTATCAGAGTGTGCTTCAGCTGTTACAGGCTTTTGACAACCAAGTCTTTCATCAGGGTATATGGTTCCAGATGGCTGCAAAGTTGATCTAGCCACTTTCTACTAAAGTCGGCTCCCAACACTGCCCCAGCCTCCTGAGTAGCTAGGATTATAGGCTTGGCTTCCAGGGTGTGCTCTGCGTTTCCTATGCAGGGTTCCCTTGAGCATTTCCTAGCTAGAAAATGAGAGATTCCCTGGTGGCTTTGGTATTAGTGGTCTCCAGTGAGGAAAGGGACTGCACTCCACCCTATCCTGGAGAACATGGCTCACCTTCCTCAGGACACTTTCCTGGATCCTACGTGGGAGAAGAAATGTAATAGGCCCTGGCAAGACCAGGAAGGAGAGCACACTGGAGCCCTGGCTGGTGTTTCCACCTACCAGGGTTGTACAATTCATTCATTATCTGTCATCGTCTGACTTTCCATCCGGTTATATCCTGTTTTCCATGTCTGGGTGGCCAGTCTTCTCAGAGTCTCAGACTCTCACCTGGTTTGCTACAGGGTAGCTCATTGTTGCTGTTGCTATTGCAGGGTGCCTCGGGAGGCACACTCAGGAGGGCCAGGCCAGGCCTTTGAGGGTCTGCCCAGTTCCCTGGAGCCGTTGGTGGCTCCCTGTCACATGCTCCCCCTCTCTAGGCTTCTCACTGCTTTCCTCCCTGTCACTGCTCTGGGGACACTGGCCAGTCTCACCCCTGTGCTGGGCTCCTGGGCTCCCCTCTGCTCTGCTTGTGACTTGAACCTGAGGACCTCTTAGACAGATGATGACCTCTGATGCCAGAATCCCACTGAAAAGCAAGCAATGGTGGTAGGAGGGGTTGGGGACAGGGACAGGACACATTTACATGTCACCTCCCTCCGGAACTGAACCAGCCTTGCAGCTTTGCTCATTTTTAGTTTAAAAAGCTACCCCCACTCCACCCCACCCTCACCCCACCCCATACCCACAGGGATTCCCCACCAATATCTTTTTTCCAAAGATGAAAGAAAGCTCTGCTTCTAAAAATAGCTCACCTGGCACCACAGTTGCCATAGCAACCTGTCCTTTTTAGGAGCCTCCTTAGGAGAGAGGGCTGTCTCTGGTGATGCATGCAGAAGGACTTCCTCAGCTAGACTTCTACTTCCTACTACGAAAGAGACTTGGAGAGCCCTCATGGGGAGCTGGGGCACAGGGACCAGGAACTCTCTGTAGTCTGACCTCTGATGTAGAGTAAACCAGATAACACTGTACAAACACAAGCTGTGTTGGTGAGGGAATGGGGAGTTCAGTGGGCGGGGCCTATGGCCCCAGCAGTTCAGTGGGTGGGGCCTAGGGCCCCAGCTCTGTGCTGCCATGCACTGGGTACTTCTAGTCTTCCCCAGGGAACACACCTCTGCAGCACAGTAGTAAAACTCTGTGTCATTTTATGGAGTACGTGTGACCCTGATTGAAGATGGCATGCAAGTTGGTAAGAGATCCTCACCTTTACATCCGAGTTCACCGTAGCCTCGTCACGAAATCGGCAGGTTAAAATATGGTATTATCAGGAGTTTTAGCGGTTAAAAACAAAATTGTCATTTATAGGAACATGGATGGACCTGCGGATTGTTGCGTTAAGAGAAATGAGCCAGATTCGGTCGCATCTTGGTTTTGTTTTTTTTTTCTCTCATCTGTGGACTCTATTCTAACACCATTATTTACACTCGTGTGCGTGTATGGCTCGAGTTAGTGGGGCTGCTTGGAAAGAGAAAGGGGGCCAGCAAGAGAGAGTAATGGGGTGGAAATCTCAGTGATACCCTTCACGTCGGGGTTGATACACTCAACACAGGCCCTGGAAAGTGGACACAGGACCACCAGGCTCCTCCCTACACCAGACTGCCATTTTCTTATAGTTACTAGCCAGGGTGGAATCTGTATCTACTTTTTTGGAGAGACCAGAGGGTCCATGAGGTACCTGGGCCCAGAAAGGAGTCTCAGTGATCAGCTACCCCACCCAGAGATCACTGCCTACGTCAGTGAGCCCAACCCCCAACCCAACCACAGCCATAGAGGACCAGCACGGTAGGTGTTAGCCACAGCAATCCCAGGTGGTTGACTAATGATAGCTCTAAGATGTCATGGCCTCATTCCCAGAACCTGTGAGTCTGATGCTTTGCATGCTAGGGGGACTAGGCAGATGTGGTTAGGTTACAGATCTTCAGATGGAGGTGATGCTGGTAGAACCCAGAGTTATCTCAGAGGTTCTTAAAGAGGAACCGGAGTCAGAACTACTTGCCTGCCAGCCTTATGGAAGGCAAATACACTCCCCTGCCTCAGTCTCCCAGGGGGAGGGGCACAGCTCTGGCTCCACCCTGATTATAGGAAGTTTCAGGTCTGTGAGTTGATAAATGTTCCATTTTAAGCCACTGCTTTAGTTCCCCGGTGCTGCTGTACCTGACCAATTACCCACCACACATTGATGGATTAAGGCAACTGGGATTTATTTTCTAAGTTCCAGAGGCCACAAGTTGAAAATCAAGGTGCTAGTGGGGCCAGACCCCTCTGAAGCCTCAAGGGAAGAGTCTGTTCTACATCTTCCTCTTAGTGTGTCCTGTGTTGCTAGTGATCATTGGTGTCTATTGGCTTGTGCATCCTCCTCCTTTTCCTCTTTCTCCTCTTCTTCCTCTGTCTGTGTTTGTGTGTATATATGTGTGCCTGTGTGTGCCTGTGTGTGTATATATGTATCTACGTACGTATATGTCTGTGTGTGTGTGTATATGTGTGTGTATGTCTGTGTTTACATGTATGTGTACATCCATGTGTGTGTGTATATCTGAATGTATGTGTGTGTGTCTTGTGTGGGTATATACATGTCTGTATATGTGTGTGTATGTGTGTGTATGTTTGTGTTTATATGTGTGTGTACATCTGTGTGTATGTGTTTATATGTGTGTGTACATCTCTGTGTGTATGTCTGTATTTATATGTGTGTGTACATCTCTGTGTGTGTGTATATCTGTGTTTATATGTGTGTGTACACTGTGGGGGGGGGGCGGTGTGTATGTGTGGGGGGGTGTGCTGGCACCCCAAGGCCTTTACAAGTTTCAAGGCCTCCGTCCATCTGTTTTCCAGTTTGGTTCCCTGGATCCCCTTGAGCATTGAGGAGGGTGTGGGTTCCCACCCTGCTCTGCCCAGTTGCCCTCTGTTCCCAGGCCAGCTTCCTGCTAAGGCAAAGGCATAGGTTGGTGAGGACTGCAGACACCTGCAGTGTAGATATTCAAGCTCTACCCTCTTCTTGGTCAGGTTGACACCAGGGATGGATAATGAAATCTTGTAGGGGCAACTGAGACAAGATGAGCCACTCACAGAAGTCCTACTACAGGGGCCTTAATGTGCAGGGTCCTTGATTGGAAGTCACTAGTTGATCCCGTGAAGACTAGACTCTCCCAGACCAGCTTTGTGATGATCTTATTAGCATGGCTGGAATGTCAGAGCATGGGCCCCAGCTCCCTGACATGTCCACTGTAGAACCAGTCCATCTAAACCTGTTTCCCCACTTGCCCTTCTAAGAACTGAGTTTGAGTTTGCTGTGGACTGGAGATGTAGCTCAGCAGCGCTTGCATAGCATGCGTGGACCCTTAGTTCCATCCCTGGCATCACATAAACCAGGAGTTCATGTTTGTAATCCCAGCACTTAGCGAAGTAGAGTTAGCCAAGTGTTCAAAGCCATCCTTCACTCTTCATTTCTCAGAAGTACCAGTTGTGCAGAGAGCAGGTGGAGCCCCAAATATGGCAAAGCAGCTGCCTGGGCTCAGTGGAGGAAGATAGGAAGTACATGGGTAGAGCCATCATGGGCTTTGCAGTGTGCTCCCAGAAGAGAGGGAAAGAAAGAAAGAAAGAAAGAAAGAAAGAAAGAAAGAAAGAAAGAAAGAAAGAGAAAGAAGGAAGGAAGGAAGGAAGGAAAGAAAGAAAGAAAGAAAGAAAGAAAGAAAGAAAGAAAGAGAAAAGAAACAAACAAAAGAAAGAAAGAGAGATGCCTTGACCCATCAGACAGTTTAGGCACAGACTGGGCATAAAGGAGGAGCCAACGCCCACTCCTCTCCAGGGAGAAAGTGGGTATTGTGTGCACTTCGTATTCCTCTGACTGGCCCCTCACTCCCAGCTGCTGCCTGGAAAAGATAGTCTCCTTGGTCACCCCTGCATCTCTCCAGCTTGCACTCTCAGGAGGCCTCTGCTGGGAGGGAAAGTGAGGTCCAGCATCTCTGCCTGGCACCCTGCCAGTGCAGACCTGAGGCCCCCCCACAGTGTTCCCTGTAGGCCCTGCCATCATCTGGGCACAGCGTGTGACCAGAGACCAGCGCTCACCACCTGGGGCTCTGACAACAGACACACAGATCAGTGAGTGACCCTTCCCCATCAGCTTCCCAGGGAACCTACTAGATATAAGGATGATACACCCAGGGTCCTACCCCCGCCCCCCAGAAAACATCTTAGCCGCCTGGGCAAAACAAAGATTTAATGTAGGCTGGTAAGTGCCACTTAGACACCTGGTATAAGCCAGGCCCTCTCTCTAGGTCTTGGTGTACCCACCTCAAAGCAAGTGTAAGCCTGGATGTACTTGGATGTACAGGGCCTTGACGGGACTTGTTCTTGCTCTCAAAGGAAGCCAGGGGCTAGGCTGCCCTCTCTGCTTTGCCTGGCTGTTCCATTAGAGTGTGAGCTAGAAGCTCAGGATGCAGCAGGAATGCCTTGCTTCCAGGTGCTGCCCATATGGGACGGAGGAGGCTCTAGGGGCTGGAGTCATGCCAGGCAGCCCAGGCCCCTTGGCTGTACAGGAGAGAAGAGTCCCCAGCTCTACCCTCTGTCACCTCTGCAACAGGCCCACTCTTGTTTCCATGGTCTTCTTCACTGTTAGAAAGCTGTCCCTCATCCAAGGACCAGAGCCCATCCGTCTCTCTGCAAGCACTATAGGTTGTTCAGAACAGAGACCAAGATGGTTTTTACATCACAGATAGTAGCCCAGAAATGTAGGTGGCTCTAAAGCCAGGAACCAGGACCTCCTCCCCCACAGGGCCCAAGCCATCTCAACTCCTCGGTGAGGTTCATATAGGTGACTAAGAAAGGCTGTGGCTGCTCCCCAGCTCAAGCTCATTGCGGATGTCTTGGGAGGGTTCTGCACAATCTCTCAGATGACATGGTGGGAGCTGAGCCCAGACCAGCTGCTCAGTACAATGCCACCTTCCCAGCTGGACACTCCTGGCCTGACTCAGAGGTGCCACTTGCCATTGTAAAACATTGTGACTAGGGTCAGGCCCTCTCCTGCATTGTGTCCTGAGCAGCAAAGCTTTTAACTTACTGGGAAATGCTCAAGTAGACCTCCTGTTTCCACTGTTTCTCCAAAGAACTAGTGTTTTCTAGAAGGTAAATAGAAAAGGATTGCTTTCAGGCTTCTAGTGGTAAAAACCCCATCAGATGAGAGTCACCTAACATAACCTTCCCAGACCTACATGGATGGAGACATACCCACAAAAGCAGCTGAATGAAACAGGAGCCAAGAACAAGGGCTTAACACACACACACACACACACACACACACACACACACACACACAACCACCACACACTAGTTTTAGGCTACCCTAGCCTGGCCAGGCATCCCTGCCCCAGAGCTGCTCATTGGTACACAACTCTAGCCCACCTCCCTCTGCACCTGTCAGCCTCTGAACAGCTGACGTCTCCCCACCAGCACTGGGAAAACTGCTGTGTGACCCCAGACCCCTAAAGGAACACGCCCCTGATTGGCCTTAGGACTCAGCTGCTACTGCTCCTCCTATATCAATATAGTTGCAAATTTTCTGTTGAACTTACTGTCTTCGGAAGACTTAGCATGACCTGTATTGAGTTTTTTTCTTTAGTGATTGGATATTTATTGTTCTTCGAAGGTCCTTGACCCTGAGTTTTATTTCAAGTAGAATGGGTATCATAAAAACGTTAGGACTCTCAAAGCACACATAAGCTGGAGAACCACAGCCCTTGTGACATCACGATCCAAATGCTTGGTCCTGGTAGAGGCCCATATCAGAGAGATGGAAGCCATGCAGCCATCGACATACTATGAGCATGTGGGCGGGTATGGGTGCTAGGCACGTGCTCACACGCTCAGCCATTCCTCAGCTCTTTTCATTGTACTTGATGGAAATTTGCTAGGGATGTCCCTCAGAAACCCAAAGCTGAGCCGGGCGGTGGTGGCGCACGCCTTTAATCCCAGCACTTGGGAGGCAGAGGCAGGTGGATTTCTGAGTTCGAGGCCAGCCTGGTCTACAGAATGAGTTCCAGGACAGCCAGGGCTACACAGAGAAACCCTTTCTCGAAAAAACAAAAAACCAAAAAAACAAACAAAAAAAAACAAAAAAAGAACAACAACAACAAAAAACCCAAAGCTGACTTAAGGCCAGTATTTTTCCTGGTTTAGTGACTGTTTAGATAATTTTACTTGTAGATGTAACACAGCTCACCCTCCATACCCACTGACTCCACATCTAAAAATCAAAACAACCACTGTTCAAAACACACATGAAAAACTTAGGTTCATCCTGAACACATTCAGACTTGTGTACATTTTCTAAGCAATAATGTTATTAACACAGCATCAGCTAAGTGTTCTGGTTGTTTGCCAAGGAAGGTGGCAGGTTCTTCAATACCAGGAGGTCCTCAGCACCAAGACTGGCACAGACAGATCCAGATATTCTAGAATTCTCTTGCCTGCTGCCCCCAAGGAGTCCTTTTTAAGAAGACATATTGAATAATAGGTTCTATTAGGTTATTTCCACGTGTGTGCAGTGTGCACTCTGCTAGGATCCAAACACACCACACTACAGTTTCTTATTTGACCACCTGCTAGTCTCTCTCTTTCCCCCTTTTAGTCTCAAGCTCCTTTTTAAATCCATATTTGCTCTTGAGATGAAATAAAACACTTACCTGAGCCCACTTTCTCTTATTTATCATGAGGACCTCCAGCTCCATCAGTTTTCCCGGAAACCATATAGCTCATTGTGTATTTCTTTCTTTCTTTTTTCTTCTTTTTTTTTTTTCTCTGTGGGTTTCTCTGTGTAGTCCTGGCTGTCCTGGAACTCACTCTGTAGACCAGGCTAGCCTCGAACTCAGAAATCTGCCTGCCTCTGCCTCCCAAGTGCTGGGATTAAAGGTGTGCGCCACCACCGCCTGGCTCATTGTGTATTTCTACCATTCATCTCAAGTGGAATCTAGGCTGGTCTATATCCTGGCTGTTGTGAATGGTTCCATAATAAACATGGATGGGTGGCTCTTAGATCCCACCCAGTGTATGTCTGGAGTGACCCTGTCAGTTTCAGGATTTTTTTGTCCCCAGACTCCCATTACTGGGTTATGGTGTCCAGCAGCTGAAGCTGAGGTTTGATATCCTAAGTGACCAGATGCACAGCTGCTAGTGACTCAGAGGAAAGGCCAAGCCAGCCGTCAATCAGCGCTGGAGTCAAGCCCCTGCTCTGCCCATTGAGCACTAAGTCTGCCCGCAGCTTGGCATCTTGGGAACCACACTCTTTCTATTGAAGGAAGTGAGAAAGGTCTGCTGTCTATCTGTCTTTCCAAAGATGCCCAGAGTACCTGTCAGTGACTCCTGTGGCCTCCCAGAACTGGATCATTCTGGGCTACAGTTGCTCTGGCTGGTGGGGGATGGGACTGGGTATTAGCCCGAGACCTCTGTAGCTGGTAGGAACACAGTGTGCAGTAGCTGCTTCCCTTCAGTTCCCCCTTGCTCAGGTCCTATGCAGCCAGACAGCCTGGCACTGCTGTGAGCTCAGGACACACTCAGAACAGTGACCAAATTATGTCCACCCACACCACCTTGCCTATTGTGGGAAGAAATCTGTTCTCTCAAAATACACATTCTTTTTTTTTTTCTTCCTTTTAATTTTATATCTTGGGTTGCATATTTCCTTCGTCTAAGAAAAGTCTTTGCTAATTCTTTCTAAAAACAAGGCATTGCAGAGAACTTTAGCAGACGGGCATTGGGAAAACCACAGGCTCATGTCAGCTTCTTGGCTATCCCATGCCAGCACCAAAGCAGCAAAAGGACAGCCAGCTGCCCACAGAGGCCTCTATGGACATAGGTCAGGCTAGCAAGACGGGAAGAAACAAGGACTCCTGTGCCACTGTGTGAATTGTGAGAGGGAACAGGCCCTTGCACTGAAGCCACAGCTGATTGGCACCAAGGGGAGGGTGCCCTGGTGTCTTCTTACACTATCTTTTTATGAGGGGCCATGTTCTGCAAGCGGGGTAGGTAGAGATTACCTGGAAGATGGTCCAGGGTGTAGGTATAGTGACTAGAGTGTGGCCTTGATTGTGACCTGGGGGATCCTCATACACTCTTTGCAGAGGGAGTGGTGTTGGATAGGACCTCAGAGGGTATGGGTGGTGACACCTTGAAGAGTGTGTATATATTCTATGCATCAGAGATACAGGTAATGGGAAGACAGACCCCAAGCAGGGGTGCTCAAGTGTTTTTAGGGAGCAAGGGATAGTTGGCATGGCTAGGGATGGGCATGGAGTTAGCCAGAAGTATTAGTCAGAGAAGTATTGATTATCCTGGGAGGCCTGCTGTTTCTTCTCAGTTACCTGTGCTCTACCCAGTGTGGCTCACCCTGACCTCAGGCTGTGACCTAGTGCCCTTGTGCAGGGAGGCACCTGGAGTCTGGTCCCGCCATAGCCCCCTGTCATTCCAGCGAGTCCCCTTTCTCTTCTACTCCTGTTGACTCAGCTGGACATACGCTCACCAGACTAGGTGCAGCAGCAGCCTTGGCCAGGAGCATTGTCGGAGACGCTCTAGGACACTGGTCACTCTGATGTGGTGTTCTGTCATCTGAAGCCCACACAGCAGAGACCCTGGCTTGGTTGGTTCTAACAGTTCTGTTTCTTTCTTCAGATGATTCTGGGGACGACGACGAAGAGCCTGCTGCCCCAGCTGACAAGAGTGAGCTCTACCACACTCTTAAGACCCTCTCACTGAAGTTAGATGGCCTCAGCACATGCAATGACCTCATTGCCAAGCATGGCGCTGCCCTCCAGCGCTCCCTGAATGAACTGGACAGCCTCAAGATCCCATCAGAGAGTGGGGAGAAGCTGAAGGTCGTGAACGAGCGGGCCACCCTCTTCCGCATCACATCAAATGCTATGATCAACGTAAGTGTGCAATGTAAGCAGCTGCCATGGGGCTTCAGGATGGGGAAGGGACACCCTGATGCAACAGCTCCCTGAGTGGGTGGGTGCCCCACAAACCAGGGCTCTGCTCCCTGTGGCTCCAAGTTGCTTTCCAAAGCCAACACCTTTCCATACAAACCAGCATTCTGTTTCTATCATCTCCTCTACGAAGCCATTAACTTCTGACTTTATTCATTTGTTTGATTGTTTATCATAGAGCTGAGGACAACCTTAGAGGCTCACACATGCTAGGCAAGTGCTCTTCCCTTAAGCTGTAATCCTCTACTCAAGGACAAGCATTTAGTGTGTGTGTGTTTGTGTGTGTGTGTGTTCATGCACAAACATGTATTCTTCAAACAGTTGGGGCCTCCTCTTGCCTGGCTTACTCTGAGGCCAGGTGAGCCTCACTCCTCTCAGGACCTCTCTGCATCCTTGGCATGTTGGTATGTCACTGGGAATGGGACCAGGGCCATGTACACGCTAAGCATGTACTCTACCGCTACACCATGTTCCCAGTCCCAAGTACCTCTGATACATCCGTCACTGTATCTGTCACATTTATGCTGCCACACAGCCTCTGATAACTATGACTGAAGTCCTACCCAGATCCTCCTGAAAGGCCGGGAACTCACAGATGGAAGTTACCCCCAGCTGTTTGCAGAAGGTACAAACCACTCCTTCCCAGTCCCTCAAATGTGGAGGTCTGGCTGCATCTTCACTCCCACCTACCCTGACTATGACCTGGCTGAAGCTTCCAGCAGCCCACACCTATCTGGAACTCTCCTTGTAGTGACCCCTCAAATAGGGGAGATTCTCCCCACCCTACCCCACCACTGGCCCTGTAACCGTCTGTGTCTTCCACGTTAGTTCTGACTATGCCTGTGTTTTTATAGAACAAAAAAAAAAAAAAAATGAAAGCCGGTTGGCCTGACAAGTCCTGCCAGGAACCCCCCTACACATACACACACACCTGAGGTCAAAAGGCAAACAACCGCTTCTTAAGCCTGCCATTTCCCCCAGAAGGAAGGTCCTTTACATTCCTGAAAGGGGACCAGATCATAGGCTTTTGGTTTCAATCTATCCATGGGACAGGTGATGGAGGTCCCTTCAACAGTTCCCAGGAGTCCAGGCTCAGTAGCTAGTGCTACAGGCTCTTGTGTCCTAAGGGCAGGACAGTGTCCTTACCTCCCTCTCAGTATGCCTCTTCCTGTGTTTGATGATATCAAATGACACTCCAGTGCCTTTGCTGGTGCTGACACTGTAGTCATGTGGTTGCATAGTTAGGGAGGTCCTGCCCAATCAGCATATAACTAAGTCCTTCCTTTTTTTTTTAAATATTTATTTATTTTATTTATATGAATACACTGTAGCTTCAGACACACCAGAAGAGGGCATCTGATCTCATTAGAGATGGTTGTGAGCCACCATGTGGTTTCTGGGAATTGTTGGCATTTGGTGGGGAGAATCTGTCCTGTCTGAGGGGCCAGAAGAAAGAGAGTTCTGGAAGTCAGTTCAGGTCCAGCCAACTATCCCTCATAAGAGAATGACTCTTGGGTGCCAATCATGGACACCTCCATTCCCTGGGAACAGAGGGCAGGGGCAGTGGCTGCAGAACAACCTCTGGCAAGAGAAAGAAAGGCCCAGGGCCATAGTGCTGAGGTGAGCCCAGGTCTTTCTGATTCTAGAGCAGCTACAACCTGCTGCCTCATGGAAAGAAATCAGCCCATACCTCCAATTGGCTAGAAATGGGAAGGCAGAAAAACCTCCCCCATGCTTCCTTTCCTGCATCCCCTCCTCAGCATCAGACAGCATCTGTGGCCCCACAGTGTTTTACACGATGTTGATTGCAGCGCTTGGCCTATAGTCCCTGAAAGGGCAGCTCCTTGATCCTGTAAACTGTGTGCCTGGCATAGGGCCCAACACACACACACACACACACACAGAGAGAGAGAGAGAGAGAGAGAGAGAGAGAGAGAGAGAGAGAGAGAGAGGAGAGAGAGAGAAAGAGAGAGAGAGAGAACACGCAAGTGAGAATTGTGACAAAAAGTGAGAGCAAATGAATGAATTGCTTGGTGTCTGGCAGAATTCCCCAGCGGATAATTTTTCAACTGATAAAAGCCAACCCAGCAATCCTGCTTCAGTGATTGCTTGGGTAGCTGTGAATTAGCCTGCCACTTAGGGGGAAATCACACAGCACTAGTGGATTAGCTGGGGGTTTCAGAAGAGCCCTGTGCACCATGGAGAGGTGCTTCTCCAAGCTCAGCACAGGGACATGTCCTTATTGCCCCCACGCTCCAAGTCTAGGAACCAGGGCATGCCTCGCATGTAGCATGAGTCTGCACTCGGTCGAAGGTAGAGGGCTGAATCTGAACACGCTGCAAGCTCACACTTTGGCACTGGGTCCTGTAAAGCTGAAGAAAGCAAACTGCCAGGCTCCTTCGCTTCCCCTGATGCTAAGTTTGAAGAGTAAGCCAATGGTGGGGGTGGGGGGCTCTTACTCTGCTGGCTGGGTGATAGCACAGTCTTCCCTTTTCTGCCCAAGACTTTGTCCCTCACAGTAGCCACGTGCGGGTCTCACCACAGCTTGACTGTCCTCGTAATCATCCATATTATTTGGGTGCCCACAGCGGCCATTTTTGCCTGTCTTCCTCTCAGGCTGAGCAAAATAATTTGACTTACACTTGAGCAAATCTTCCTGCTCAGAGAATGGGCTGGCAATTGAGGCAAAGACAGGCACTTGCAGACACTTCATGCATCCTGGGGGGTCCGGTGCCAGCAAGAATGCCCAGTGCTACTCTGAGTTGAAGACGGAGTTGGCTGAGATTCCTCATGAGTGGGAACAAAGGCTACTCAGGCCTAAGCCAGGAGAATGAGGACTTTTATGGCCTGATCCCTTCTGTCAGTTCCAGAGAGGTGCCCCAGAATCTTTCCCCAGAACAGGGCAGACAAAAGAGTGAACAGGGCTGGCTAGAGGGGAAGCCTCGGGAAAGCTGGAGACCATCCAAATGCACAGCAGGCACAGAGAGCAGGAGGCAGCGCCCGCTCTGGACTCTGGGTCCCTGAGTGTACCAAGGAAGCAAGCATCTCACAGGACAAACCTGGACCCCTCCAGAAGAGCTAGCAGGAGGGATGGGGGAAACTGGAAAATTTTGACACAGGATGTTGGGAGAGTCCACAGGGTAGGAGAACCTGATTAGGTTGACCTGGGAGGACAAACCAGTTAGAGAAGGTTGCAGGGGCAGATATAAGGGGGAGACAAGCAATTAGATGCAGGGAGATGTGTGGATATAGTCTGCACCTTTGAGTACTTCATAGAAATTTAAGAAAAAACAAACCCATGCAGATCTCAAGTTGGGACAATTAAAGAAAAAAGAAGAGGGACAGAAGGATCCACTTGCTCCTGGGGATGGCTAGGACTCCCCCAAAGCCTCATTTGGTTCATGGGGCACATGGAGCTCCTTGGGCCAGTCCAGCAGGCGATGGGCCATGAGATACAGCATTGCCCTGGTTCTTCTGGGACCAAGGAACAGGCCCTTGCTAGCTGACCAGCATTCTGTTTCTGACAGCTTGCTCACTAAGGGTCTGGGGAGGTGGATTAAAAATAGATTCCAGAATTGTCTCAAATCAGCTGGCAAAGCGGCAGCCAGATGGTGCACATTCCTGCCTGCAAGGGGTGAACTATTTTGAATATGGGAAGGCTATTTTGGAGTTTTAATTGAAGCACAGAGCTGCCTCCCCAACACTGAACATGAGTCACAGCCAGGAGAACCCACCTGTGATGGGGAAGGTCGAGAACCTGCTTGTTACACAGACTGTGATGTCCAGACCAGGGTGGCCTGGCCTCACTACCCTAGGGACCTGAAGGGGACCAAGAAGGAGTGATAACAACATTCACCACAGGGGCTTTACCACATGGCCTCTGAACTGACCCTCAGTACTTACAGCCACAGGGGTCCTCATTCTTGATTCTTGACACCTAAGACGGTTAGGTATCTTCCAAACTAGTAACCTCTGGTTCAGGCAGATGGGCCTGTGTCAGCACAACTCCCTCCTGTCTGAGAGGTTACATTCAGCTAGGGCTTCTTGTATACGTAGGCCAGGAAACTACTTACTCCTCTGTGCTGGAGGGAAATGGGGGTGTCAGGACCCTCCTGGTCCCAGTTTGTCTACTGGCTCTGACCAAGTGGGAGCACTGATGGAGACTATGTATCTGCCAGTTCCTTCCCGTCCACCACCTTGAGCTCCCAGGCCATTAAAGGCCGGATATCCCCAGTAATTCAGGGCCACAAGAGGATCAGCGTGGTAGCCAGGAAGCCTCAACTCCAGAATCCCAGGGAGAATTTTACCCAGGAGTTGCAACACCAAAGTACTTTTATAGAACAGACATTGGATGCACAGGATAAAAGGCAAATCCCAGCAGGTCCTAGCCTAGTCCCATGTGGAAACAGCCTTTCCTCCCAATGCCCCACCCTGCACCCTTTTGTCCAGGGTTGTTGGATCTTATTGTATGGGCTGGTGGCTGAAGGCAGACTCAGCCACACAGACTAACCCTCCCTCTGGACAGTTAGCTGCCTCCCACCTCCTATTTGAGCCCAGTGGCTATCCACCCCAGCTGCCAGGAGTCCTCTGGTACCTTCCTCATACCATAGAGTAGGGAGATTGAACTTTAGAGTGGACACTGACACCCAGGCCCAGCAGGGTTCTCACTACACAGACCCTCCCATGAGTCTCATAGGCTGTCCGGGCCACACATAGGCCAGGCAGAGGGCCAGACAGGCTGAAACCCATGACCGCTGCTCCTGGTTGTGTGAGGGTCTGTGAGGTCACTGGCAGGATTAGGATTAGGAACAGCAAAAGCGATTAGAGCTTGCCCTTCCTTAGTACAGCGGGCAGAGGTTTCCAGGTCAGAAACTGTATATCTCATGGACACCTGCTAAGAAGGGAGGGGGAGTCCCCAGAGAGTGGGCAAGGCCCAGGTGGAAGGCCTGCCATCTTAAAGACTTCACTCTACTTTGGGGGTAATTCAATAAACTCCATGCCTACCCCACAGGAAGCCTGGTGCCCTAGTCTGCATCTCTGTCCCTCAGGCATAGCCATGTTCCCCATCACCCTTTCACAACCTGGGGAGTTGGAGGAAGGAACAGTGCCTGGAAATTGAAACCTGATCCCCATCCCGAGGGACAGTTGACCCAACAGCCATTCATAGGCTGTACAGGCATCCCAGAGTCAGGTCCTTCATCCCACAAGGATGCTGAGTCTCAGAGGCATGGGGAATAAACAGGACGAGAAACAAGGCAGTGCCCATGTGGGACCCAGACACCGCTCTGGCTCCCAGCTGGACTCCATCTGCCTTACCTCCAAGGTTTCAGGATACAAGCCCATGGGTGTGACCCAGAGGGACTTTGGGTCATCCCATCTCCTCCTGATGGGTAGGAAGGAACTTTCTGGCCCTAGATATAGCAGAGCAAAGCTTCACAGGAAATGTGACCATGTCCAGCCTTGGCAGGGTTAGCCATGCTTTTCCTACCCTGCCCCCTCCTTGCTCCCCCACCCTTCCCCTTTACTGGGCCCCAGGCTTAATCCAGCTTAGTGAACACATCCCTGTATGCACTGCCCAGCTCAGCATTCCAGGGCAGCAGAGCCAGGCTGGCTCCTGTCTCTCCACAGTGTGGCCAGCATGAGGCCTGGAGAAGGCCAGTGGCAGCCGAGAAGACCCTGGGAGCTGGGGGTGGAAACCAGGTAGGTGTGTTGGGGCAAGAAGGGAATATGGGCTTGTGATGTTCACAAGCAAGCAGGGCAGCCCATCTGTGCAAGGAGCCCCAACAGTGCAGTAACAGCCTGGGTCCTGCCATTGAGCTCCTCGATCCAGAGAGGGATAGAGTCAGCCGTGACACTCTAGGACAGGCATGTACCCACTCTACCCACATATGGTTCAGATGAGGCACAGCGGTCTGTGGGGTGTCTGACTTTCTGTCTGTCTGTCCTTCTGCACCCATGGGCCCTGTGGTAGCTTCAAGGTAGATGGAGGTCACATATAACCAGGGTATCTCCAAGCAATCTGCAGCCCTGTTGAGCCAGCCCCACTCCCCCAGCCAGGCCTGGGACCTGCCCTTAAATGCTACTCCAAATATCTTTGTTAGTGAGCATTCCCCAGGCTCCATGTCCACCCTTGGAAGACCAGTGGATCCCACATGGTGTGTGGCGTCAAGAGGCTTGGGGACATGTCGGTAAAGATCCAGCTTCACAGCCATAAGCTAGCAGCGCTGGCTCTATCCCTGGAAGACATGCACAGAGACTCAGACCCCATTCCTGCACACACCTCCCTGTGGCTATGGACGAGCCTATGTTTTCCCCAGTGTTTGTGCATGCCAGAGAAAAGGCTACCTTAGTACTTATGCACACATCTCTGAGCTGAGCTAGGCCTGCCAAGTAAGGGATCAGGATCTTGTGGGAGCATGAGGGTAGCAGCTCGCAGGTGAGCAGAAAGGCTGGGTATGTGGTGAGGCATATGAGGACTGGGGAGGAATGCAGCCCAGGGGATGGGTGGGGGAAGATGCTTTTTGTTTGTTTCTAGAAAGCCCACACTACAGGGCCTCGGCTGCCAGTTTATGGGATTTGTTACCTCAACCTTAGACTGTCATCTGATGTTGTTTGCCATGTGTCTCCTTTATGGGTCTTGTTTTCAAGCTCATGAGTTATGTGAAAGAGACCAGATAACTCCTCTGTGTCGATGCTCATTGGCATGGCTCAGGAGCCCTGGAGAAGTGGTAGAAGGTGATGGGACACTGTGGAGTGGGGCTGAACAAGGGCGGAGGTGAGAGGCCTTCTGCGGAGCTGCCAGGATCCCCCCACTAGGAAGAACCTGGAATGATGGGGGCATCCTGTAGCTCTCAGCAACAGGGCTCAGCACATTCACCTTGTACAGGCCTCCTGGTGGGAGGCGGCTCCTGTAGATAGGACAGATTCCAAATCCCAACCTGCTTGTTGACCTGGGCAGCACCTTCTCCGGGGGCCTCAGTGAAGAGACAGCATGAAAGAATGTGGGGACTCAGCCCATCAGGCCCCCACTGGAGATGAGAGTGCTTTCCCCCAAAACACTGCACGCTCTGTTGAGGTCCCCTCTCATCTCCCCTTCTGTGACGCCAGCCCAACAGTGTCAGGGCTTCTCTCCATAGCCAGCAACCATGGCAGGGACCAACAGCAACTGGGGCCAAACTTAAGGCTGCAGGGAATGACTGACGGGGATGTGGGTCCAGTGGGAGCAGCAGCAAAGGTAGACATTAGACTGACTCTGGCTGGCTTAAGGACCTGGGTTCCAGACCTGGCCCTGTCACCTCTAATGGTCTCAGGGCCTCAGTCCTATCACCTTGGTATTAACAGGGTGGATATCTCTGCCCACTCACCTCGCAGGGCTCCTAGGAGAGTCTGGAATGATCCTGCATTGCCCAGAAAAACATTCTACACCCACTTTACTGCCCCTTGTTACTGGGACAAAATGAGCCAAAGAGAGGTACCTTCTGGTGTAGCCTCTGGCCCAGCTGCTGCTCTGTCTGCTGTCAGGGGTCACATGAGCACAGGCTATGTGGCCATTGTTGTCCAGTCCCCCAGAGAGGACATGGGCTGAGAGGCTTTGCCAAATTCCATCCCTTCAGTTTCCTGGCATTTTCCACCCTTCTCTCCTGGTCTCCTTGGGTAGCTCATGCTGTGTCTCCAGGTCAGCTTCTACCTCTTAGGTGGGAAGTACCCTGTCTCCCACACCACACATCATAGGTCTTAGCAGGGAGATGATGGTGGGGAGGGGATGTCTGGAACTATGCCTGTAAACAGAATGACAAGGCACTCAGCTCTCAAGCAGTACACTGGGTCCCTGACAGGAAGCCAGGAAGGCCACCAAGACTCAGGCTGTCCCTGTGTCCCTGTGTCCCTGTGAGACAGCTGAAAACAGGAATGGCTCCTGGTGCAGAACTATGGGGAGCCTGCCCACCTTGGAGGGGCTAGTCGTCGGTCCATCCCTGCAACCCAGAGGAGCCGCTGGGACACCTCTGATCCTTACCCATTTTTATCAGGTTGAGCCCCAGCTGAGTATTCACTGGGCTCACATGCATTCTACAACAGTCACTGACATTCAGGAACCCCATGGGAAGAGGGTTGGTACAAACAGAAACAAGTTTAGTGGCATGCAACTGCACAGAGGCCAGCAGCTGAGCGGACCTGGCTTTAGCAAAGCTAGGTGATTTCCCCAGGCTGAGTTGGAGGAAAGAGGAGCCCAGGGAGTGAGGGCATGAGCAACTGGTGCCTGGGCAGATGCAGCTGGTATCCTACAAGATTGTATCTAGAGAGTGCTCCGAGTCACCACAGTCCCTCCTGACAGACCTTTGAAATGGCACTGCATTGCTTCACATCCCATGAATAGCGTGCAGCATGCATGACACCCAGTGGTCTGGTGGGTTGGTGCAACAAGGTAATCCTGGGGAGGAAACAGCTGAAAGCACTTGAGCATCTGCAGGCCCAGGAGCTATGCCCCTTCTGCTGGACAAATACAGTGGTCCCAACCCAACCTCACTCCCTCCAGGGATAGCTGAGGCCAGAGCTTTCCTCTCCCTGTAATGACAGGGACATGATGATCCAACCTTGCTGCATACGAATGCAGCAGAACCACCTATGGATGTAAAAAGAGCCTGGATGTCATAATAGGTCACTAACTTAAGAAAACTTAAAAGCAGTAAGTTGGTTAATTGGTCAACTTGACACAACCTAGAATAAGTCAAAGAAAGTCTCAATGTCTACGTTAGGTTGGCCTGTGGGCATATCTGCAAGGGACTGTCTTAATTGATATGGGAAGATCCCAGCCCACTGTGGGCAGTACCATTCTCTAGGCAAGGATTCATGAGCTGTGTTAGAAAAGTGGAGCTGAGCCAAGCCAGCATGTAGCCATGCATGTATTTATTTCTGCTCTTGACTGTGGATATCTGACTAGCTTCCTATAGATCGCACCACTGTGACTTCTCTGCTCTGATAAATCATAACCTGGAGTTGTAAGCCAAATATATAAGCCCCCTTTCCCTAGGTTGTTTTATGTTTGGCATTTTATTACAGCATGAGAAATGAATAAAACGTGTTATGGCAGAGCATGGTGGCTCACACCTCCCATCCCATATACACTGGAGACAGAGACAAGCTGATTGTGAGTTCCAAATCATCCTGGACTATGTAGCAAGTTCCTGGCTAGCCTCAGCTACATAGTAACACACCCCCACAACCCCAAAAAAGGCAAAGAGGTATGTGATAGGTATGATAAAATGGCTTGGTGAAAAAGTTCCACCCTTTGTTCTATGTGTATGTCATATGTCACTGGAGATGGGACCTAAGGCCTCTGTCACTAAGCTATATCTCAGCCTCTTTATGCTGTTTATTCTGACAGTGTCTCACTAAATCACAACCCGGCCCCAAACTCTATACCCCAGGCTGGCCTTGAACTTACATTCCTTTTTCAGTCTCCAGATGGATTCCTTTTTCAGTCTTCAGATGGAGTTACAGGCCTGCACCACCATGCCCAGCTATCCTAGTTCTTCTCAAACAAGACTCACTAGCCTCTGAGCTGGGAGTGTGTGTCTTGCCATCCTACTTGACCAAAGACAGGGAATAGTCTGTGAGACTAACCCTACCTTGGATGACTCTGGGGACCTAGAACTCAGTAAGGATGTTCCAGCAGAAAGCAATAGGGAAAGACAGTACTATAGGTTGGGCATGTGCCAAAAAGGACCCTGGCTGGGGCAAGCTGACCAGGCCACAGTGTAAGGCTTTCACTGCCATTGGTCTTTCCCAGGCCTGTAGGGACTTCCTGGAACTAGCCGAGACTCACAGCCGGAAATGGCAGCGGGCTCTGAATTATGAACAGGAGCAGCGTGTCCACTTGGAGGAAACCATTGAGCAGTTGGCCAAGCAGCACAACAGTCTTGAACGGGCCTTCTGCAACACCCCTGGCGGGCCAGCCAGCTCCAACAAGAGCTTCAGCGAGGGTGTGTGTGTAAGCAGGGCTGATGGGCTGGTGGGTACATTCTAGCACTGCCCTCATCTTCTCCTTCCCAGCTGCTTCTACTTTCTTTTTACTATATCTCTCAGGCCCTATAAACCTGTCCCTTAAAGTAACCTCATGTGGGCTTGTCCCGAGTACAGACCTCTGTGGTGCTGTATGTCCCCTGCCTATCACTAACTGGCAACATCCCCCACCCACCATGTCTAAGTTCAAAGTCCCAAACTTTGAAGTCCAGTGAGCCCAGCTGTTCTCTGAGGCAGGGTTGGCCAGGTGTCAGGTAGCTGCCTACCTAACAAGGTTAGAGTTATCACAGGTGCCCTGGGCAGAAAAGCTGGGCCACTGGCAGGCTGACCAAACATGGACAGATCAGGCTTCTGGAAGGAAGTGTCTGAGCAATGATGAGTTGAAAAGAAGATGCCCTATCCTCGCAAAGCAAAGTCAGGGTGGCCATAGTACAGGGTGACCAGGCTCAGGTGTCTGAAGTGGATAGGTAAAGCTGTCAGGATAGAGGAGACTCTGTCAAGTGGAGGCTGGGCACTCTATGAGGCTGCAAACTGAGCCTCTTTGTGTGTCCAGGAAGCTTCTTGACTTCCAAAGGAGAGAACAGTGAAGAAGATGAAGATACTGAGTACTTTGATGCCATGGAAGACTCTACATCTTTCATCACCGTAATCACCGAGGCCAAGGAAGACAGGTAGGATGCTCTGAGCAGAGATGGCCACTGTAGCCTGGGAGGGTTTCTGTAGCCGCCCGCGGCCACAAGTCAACTGGATTCACCTGAAAGGGGGGCTGGGAATGAAAGGGGAAGGAGGGCAAGAAGAGATGAGGCCAAGACAAAGTTCTCTGATCAAGGCCCAAAGCTTTAATGTTCAGCTCTCAATTTAAAGGGGAAGACCCAACCCACAACCCCTCCTGGTTTCAGATGGGTGGGATAATCCATAGTCAGTTCCAGGTCACGGCCGGAGATGTCTCAAGGCAAGCCCAGGGGCAGTTCTGCTGTGTTCCAGGCAGCCAAGGTGGGTAACTCCACCTAGATCCTGTCACTTGACCTTGCCGTGGCAACCAAGGTCTCTCAGTCCTGCTCATGGTTGGGGGAAGGTACAGGTTTCTGGTTCTTAGGGCTACACCTGGCCTTTTGGCCATCTGTACACTTGGGTTATTCTTTCCATCTCTGGAAAGATAGTATTAAATAAAAATGTCTGAATAGTTTGCTCCTGGAGGTTTAGCCAGGGTACTGGCTGGATCGCTTCCAGTCTGGAGGGAGAAAGTTGGGGAGAAAAGAGCCAGCAAACCCAGCTGCTCAGAATAGTACAGGTTCCTGTCACTCCCTCCAGCAGTGTCATTTGATAACAGAAAAGTCACCCATTCTCATTTTCTATTGCCAAGCCTGTTTCATAAACTCCCACTCATTTGGGCTGTTTTTTTTTTTTTTTTTTCTTTTTCTTTTTTTTTTTTTTTCAGCCCCCGGATTTCCCTGGGCTGTTTCTAGAGTCACAGGTAAACATGTAGTAGTGACCAGAGAAGGTGTCAGACTCTCAGATCCAAAGGAAAGGCCCACAATGTGGCTTGTCTGACAAACAGGTGCAGAAGGAGAACGGGAAGCAGACAGGGTGGGCAGGAGCTGTGCTCAGTGGGCCCAGGCCGGTGACAAGTGCCAGCCATTCTTTCTTGACCTGAAACTGAGGCCTCCGTGGACCAGCATGCCCCATCATTCCCCATCCCAGTGTCTTCTAGGGTAAGGGCTGTCTGATTAGCAGTATGTGTTTAGCTCAGAAACTGTTTCCTAGGAATATCAAATTTAAAAAGAAAAAATAAAGAGAAAAAAATCTGGGTGTGGTGGCACACCCCTTTAATCCCAGTACTCAAGAGGCAGAGGCAGATTGATCTCTATTTAGTTCAAGCCAGCCTGGTTTCCATAGGGAATTCCAGGCCAACCAGGACTACAGAATGACTTCCTGGGTTGTTTGGTTTTGTTTTTTTAAAAAAAAGGTTACAATATTAGTAGCACTTTAAGTCCAGGGCCATCTGAACATCCATCCACTCCAGCAACATCGCTCCATATGACTCTGCAACTAGGGTGGTCCTGTTTCTCCGAGGGTTCTGGGCTCCCTACGATCACTGGTACATCCTACCCATCTCCTGGGCCACACTCCCCATCCATAGGTTCCTAGAGCCCGAGCCCCTCAGTCTCAGTGGCCCTGTGGTTGTAACAGCATATCCCACAAGTAAGAGGAGAGGAGGGGTACGTCAGACCCATTCCCTTCACTTCCCAGTGTGGGAAGCAGAGAAAGGTACATTCATCTGTGGGATAAATGGGTCCACGGGCTCCTACAGGGCTCTCCCAGACACAGTGCTCCCCACTTGCTTTCTCCTTGGTCCTGGGTACAAGGACTCTAGGCAAGGGCTTTCCTGAGCATCGAGTTCCAGTGGATGGGACTTAAATGCTGAGAGTAACCATGGTGGATTTAGCCTCTCCAGATCACTGCCTGGGTCTCTCCACCCTCATCTCCCGTCCCATAACAGGCATGGATAAGATACCTTTGGGCTGTCCTTGTGCCTCAGCTGTCTGGATACAGGGTGGGCAGGGTTAAAGACAGTTGTCAATAACTCAACTCCCCTTCATTTTCTTCAGAAAGCCTGAGAGTGGACCTGGGACGACCTCTACAGACTGGACCTCAGCAGATAATGTATGTGAGGTGGGAGCACACGGGAGCCAAGGGTGGTGGGTGCCTCAGCCTCAGGGGTGGGGAGTATCAGCACTATGAGTGTAGGGCTACCTTTAGGTCCCAGATCTGCATCCCCTGCAGCAGGCAAAGGTGGCCTCTGCCTTTCTCACCAAGCAGTGTAACATCGTATGACTTAATGTCAGTTCTTGGAGGATCGGGGGCAAGTGCATGGACTTAGGGGACCAGTGGAGCTTGGGAGTCTGCTGACACACGTCTGTTCCTCCGGAAGGTATTAGATGGTGCCTCATTCATGCCCAAGGATACATGCAAAGTTAAGAGGCGAGTCCGCATCCCTGACAAACCTAACTATAGCCTTAACCTCTGGAGCATCATGAAGAACTGTATTGGCCGAGAGCTCTCCCGAATCCCCATGCCGGTAGGCGCCCCTGGGGAGGAGTCGCTGGGGGCTCCTGGGATCAGGTGCACATGAGACCCTGGGGGGTGGCACCTGAGGGGTGTGTGACTGATTCTTTTGTATTCTTTAGACTATTCCATAGAGAACAGGGACCTTCAAACTGTGAGGGAAGCAGCCAAAGCAGAATTCTGTGTAGTTAAGAGCTGAGGGTATCCCAGAAGGCCCCATAGTGCCCCCACTTGTTCTCACATGGAAGATAGGAGTGGTAGAGAGAGATAGGTTTTAGGAGCAGGTAGTCCTTCCTGCCAGGGGCTGTCCTGGGACACTCTTGGCAAATGGAGACTCAGCAAGGCTACTCAGCCATACAAGGGTATCCTTCTAACACCAAGATGCAGCGGCATCTTCACCAAGGAAGGGCTCCCCCCTCATTAGCCAGTTTTACTGTGTGACATGTGAATGAGTTCTTTTATGTCTCTGGTCTCTGTGTCCACACTGCCCAGCTGAATCACACACACACACACACCCCTGGAGAGTAGAGTAAGATAATGTTATCAAGGAAGACTTGTCTGAGGCTAACGGGGGCAACCCCCACTCATCCTGCATGGTACAAGAGCCCTCTACAGAACACTTATTCCACGGTTCCAAACAGGGAGTACCAACAGCCCCCATCGGTGGACCCCTGGACCCACTGTTTCTGGCTTTGAGCCTGGTGGTCCAGCTCTGGGCACATGGTAGCCTGATGCCATGGCTTTCACAGAGTTGGCATCCTAGTGAGAGAAGGGGACAGTGTATACCATCAGGGTGACACCAAGTGGCATGTCAATGAGGGACATGTGCTGAGGACGGGAAATGGAGGCAGGGGGTGCTGGACACGGAACCTCACAGTGACCGTGCCACCAGCACAGGGCTGTCCTGTGGTATCTAAGAAAGGCAGGGACACTCTGATGACCACAGACCTGCAACACCCACAGGTGAACTTCAATGAGCCCCTGTCCATGCTCCAGCGACTTACAGAGGACCTCGAGTACCACCACCTGCTGGACAAGGCGGTAAACTGCACCAGCTCGGTGGAGCAGATGTGCCTGGTAGCTGCCTTTTCTGTGTCCTCTTACTCCACCACGGTGCACCGCATCGCCAAGCCCTTCAACCCTATGCTGGGGGAGACCTTTGAGCTGGACCGTATGGAGGACATGGGCCTGCGTTCCCTCTGTGAGCAGGTACAGTCAGCTATTCATCTGGCCAGGTGGCACTTGCCGGGCTTGTGGTCAGAGCAAGACAAATGGGGTACAGCCTGTGTCTAACTGGGTAACTGGGCCCCTTGTGGCAAGTTCAGGTGCAGAGTCTCCTAGACACAGTGAGGGGCATGGAAGGAGAGCCTGGTGAGACAGAGTTGGGTCTGATGATGGGAGGGGGAGGGAAGGACTAATTCCCCAGTCAGGGATTAGTGGAGCCAAAATAGAGGGTAGTTTACAGGGGTCACTAAGGAGTGTAGGCAGGCTAGAGATAGCCAGAGGCCTGGGACATGCATATTGGGGAAGACACATCCCTGGTCAATGTCCCCTCTATCCTTTCCCCATGAAGATAAGTCAGCTCTACACATCACATGGCAGCCAGATGCTGAACCAGGCAGCCTTTGAGTAGAGGGCCCTGCACTGCTCTGAGAGTCCCATAATCAGGCAGAACTCTGAAAGCTGCCTGAGCAGGCTGCAGGTTAGAGACACTCCAGGGCCCTGCAAGGACTTGTCAGGTGACAGCGGTAACCAACACAAGGTTACAGTGGCTGAGTGTGAAACGGGAACAGGAAAATGCACTGACACTTTAGATGTGGGGCTGGCTTGGGGATCTCAAAGTCCTTGGCCTGAACCCTGAACAGTGGTGAGTGCCCGAGAGGCTTCCCGGTGTGGTTCAGATACTGAGACACAGTGGGGACTGGAAGACGCAGAGCTCTTGTTGTTTGGGGTGAAGGTAGGGCACAGGATGTTAGGCAGAGTGGTCAGTTGGAGGGCTTGGTGGTGCATGGTGGTGGAGTACGCATGGTTAGGCAGAAGGGAGAGGGCAGATGGGAAAGAGAGACAGTAATCACGGGAGAACACTGGGGTCACTGAAGCCCTGAGGGGAGTTTGGGGATAAGGCTAGGTCATGCCATGAGGCACCCTGTAAAGTAAAGAGTCTAGGGCCAGACAGCCTGGCAGTTGTGGAATAAGGGTGGAGGTGGAGCATGAAGAGTTGATAGCACTGCCATTCTAGATAGGAAAAGAGCCAGCAGACAGGAATTTGGGGGCCAGGGTAGCAGTCATGGGTGTTCTGTGCTGTAACAGGAAGTTCTGTGGTACTGGGGGCCAATGGCAGGACACTGATAGGACTTCCACTCTGAAGTGAGGCCAGATTCTTTCCAGAATATGGTTCTACCAATCTGTCCCTCACCTATTTGGGGCTAGCCTGAAGTATAACCTACCAGGCACATGGCATCTTAGTTACTTCTATATTGCTGTGATAAAATACCTTGAAGAGAAGATTTAATTGGGCATGCAATTATGGATTAGTGTTTACACCACAGAGTCGGAGTTTCCGATGGTGGAGGAAGGCAGGGAGCCGTCAGAGTTTCCGATGGTGGAGGAAGGCAGGGAGCCGCAGAGTCGGAGTTTCCGATGGTGGAGGAGGGCAGGGAGCCGTCAGAGTTTCCGATGGTGGAGGAAGGCAGGGAGCCGCAGGACTGGAGCAGCAGCTGAGAGCTCACACCTTGATCCACACGCATGGGCAGAAAAAGAGCTAACTAGGAATGGCACACCCTTTTTGAACTTCAAAGCCTCCTTGAACAAGGCCACACCTCCTAATTCTTCCCAAACAGTTCCAAGCATTCAATCATAGGACCCTAAGGGGGTCATTCTTCATCAAATAGCCACATGTGGTAAGGGTTAAATGCGGTGGGCACAGAAACCCTCAGTAAAGCAGCCCTTCCAGTTCCCGGACACAAACTCTGCTTCCCCCACCCCACCATTTCCCAAGAGCCAGGCAGGGGCTTCTCACCCATTCCACACCTCCATGGGCTGGGCAAGCCCAGGATGGCCACAAACAGGCTGCTTGTCCACTCAGGATACTATTTTTCCTGGAGAATCTGCCTTGCGTCAGGGTCACTAAGAGGTGCAGTGGACTGCCCTCACTTCTGGGGGACAAGGGGTGGAGCCATACATCCAGCACATTGGGCAGGCTGTCCTCCCCTGGCTGGGTCTGTGTCTAGCTATGCTCATATCCAGCTGGTCTGGTCCCAGGTGAGCCACCACCCCCCATCTGCTGCCCACCACGTATTCTCTAAGCATGGCTGGAGCCTCTGGCAGGAAATCACCATCGCCAGCAAGTTCCGGGGGAAATACATCTCTATCATGCCACTTGGTGAGCTGGGGCTCAGGGCTCCCTGGACGGGAGGGAAGATGCTGTTCTTCAGAGTGAGGGCTTTGCCCATCTGAAAGCCAGCTATGATCCCCAAGCAGAGTTTCATGGCCCCCTGCCCACTGATCTCTTAGCCTATACCCTACTCCATCCCTCCAAAGCTTTGCAGATATTCTTCTGGTTCTTGACTGTGGGTCTGTGGGTGGCCTGGCCAGAGCCCACATGAGGGACCCATGACCTCTGACCTGTCTGGCCTCCAGGTGCCATCCACCTAGAATTCCAGGCCAGTGGCAATCACTACGTGTGGAGGAAGAGCACCTCCACCGTGCACAACATCATCGTGGGCAAGCTCTGGATTGACCAGGTCAGGGGGTCCTTGGGGAGGTAGGGCCTATAGCCCAGGGACTGACCACTGACCACCACCTGCTCTCACTAGTCAGGGGACATTGAGATTGTGAATCACAAGACCAAGGACCGGTGCCAGCTGAAGTTCGTGCCCTACAGCTATTTCTCCAAAGAGGCAGCCCGGAAGGTAACTAGGGCCACTGGAACTCCCCACGGGCCCAGGACAGACTGTGTGTTTATATGTCCTGCCACTATGTCTACAGGTAACTGGAGTGGTGAGTGACAACCAGGGCAAGGCCCACTATGTGCTATCAGGTTCGTGGGATGAGCAGATGGAATGTTCTAAGATCGTGCACAGCAGCCCCAGCTCTGACGGGAAGCAGAAAACCGTGTACCAGACGCTGCCAGCCAAGCTGCTGTGGAGGAAATACCCACTGCCGTGAGTCAGGGCGGGACACCGTCTTTGGGGAATAGGGGCCAAGAGAGAGGCAGAGAAGAGGGCAGGGAAGAGACTGGCACAGGGTCACCCCTGCCCCACCCGACAGAAAGCATGGAGGTTCAGAGAATCCCTTCTAGCCAGAGAACAGGGTCAGGAGGCCGCCATCCCAGTGCAGCCGGCAGCCCAACAGCTCATGGGCATGAAGACTGTGGTGGCAGCGAATCCTGCGTAGACACTAAGCAAACGGGCCGGTTAGAGTTCTTCCCTGCAGTGCCACAGAGAAAATGGAGTTTGACGACAACGCACAGGAGACTGAGCGAGACACACAGTGAAGACAAAAGAGAAATCTACGAATGACTGAAACTGAGGATCCCGAGCAAGGTTCAGTAGGGCAAATGTGGCCTCAAGGATACAAACTCCAGAGGTACCTGCAACTCCAGCACTCAGAAGTTTGGGGCCAGCCTGAGCTGCATAATGAGACAGCTTTAGCTGCGCAGTAAGACAGCCTGAGCTGCAGAGTGAGTGAGATAGCCTGAGCTACTTAGTGAGACTCTGTTTTGTCAAGAAGCCAAAAGAGAGAAGTAAAGTAGGAAGGCCTACTTCTTGGTCACCCCAATGAGTCCCAGAGCACCTCCTGAATTGTGACTAGACTCCCTGAGCTGCATAAGGTCCACAGCAGGGCTGGGAGCGGTATCTGGCTAGCCCAGGGTTCCAGAAGGAAACAGACACTGCTGGAGAGAAAACAGCAGAGAGTGCTCTACATCTATTAAAGTAGCCATTTCCACCCCTACCCGCTTTCAGGTCATGCATGTCAGGTTGGCCTGGGACTTGCTATGTAGCCCAAGCCTCAAATTTGCAATCCTCCTGCCTCAACCTCCCAAGAGCTAGGATTTCAGTCATGTGCCACAGTGCCTGGCCCCATACAGCCAGATTCTTAGAAAAATACGTGTTGAAACCCTGCAATCCCAACAACTGTCTTCAGCCACATCTGGAGTCTAAAGTCAGCAAGATGGCATCTTCCAGGTGCTGACAGACTGGCATTACCGATGACTGGAAGAGAAGGGATATAGCCATCCCTCAGTAACCACCAAACCAACAAGTTTTCCTGGACTCACAGGAGGAAAGAAGCAAATAAAAACAGAAAGGAGGCAGAATAGGTTAACAAGGAAAGCCGCTCACTGAGGCTGGAGGCGTGGCTCGGTGGCAGAGCACCAGTGGGAAGCCGCTCACTGAGGATGGAGGCGTGGCTCAGTGGCAGAGCACCAATGTGCTCAGCATATACAAGCACGTGTTCAGTACCAGCACAGAAGACCTTGGGTCAAGAGAGTCTATAGAATGAAATGGTAAAGATAAAGAAAATGTTCATTTAGAACTTGCTATAGTCAAAACAGCTGAAGGCAGGAGGATCAGCAGTTCAAGGCCAGCCTGAGCTACAAACCTTGCCTCAGGGAAAAAAAAAAAGAAGACAGTGTTTCAAGAATTTTAATTTTTTAATTTTAATTTTCTTTTATTTTAAATATGGATTTCTATGTATGAGGCTAGAAAAGGGGTGTCATATCACTTGGGACTGGGGAGTTATAGGTGGTCATGAGCTGCCATGTGGGTTCTGGGATTGAATTTGGGGCCAGTGCTCTTACCCATGGAGCAGCCCCTCAGTTTATTTTAAGCAATAAGGAAGGCCAGAGAAAAGACCTATCCTAAGTCTCAGGTCTTGGAGGTTGCAGTAGAGTAGACTAGTGTGCGCACTAGAGAGTGACCCTCAGAGGTTTTTGGATCTCTGAAACATGACAGCGGCACAGCAGATCCTGTAGAAAGAGAAGACTGAAAGAGTCTGGTAATGGGACGTTTATGGCCAGCCGCTACACAGTGAATTTGAGGCCAGCCTCAGCTACATAAGACCCTGCCTCAAAAGGAAAGAAAAAAGTGTGAAGAAAGGGTACATGAACAGAGGGAGCCCAGCCACGGCGCCTGTACTTGGCAAAGGGTTACTGCTAAGAACAAAGATGGCATTATGATACAGCCTTTAATCCCAGTCACTCAGGAGGGAGCTCGGAGTTCCAGGCCAGCCTGATCTGCTGGTTCCTAGCCAGGTTCCTAGGCAGCTAGAGATAGAGAGTAAGATCCTGTTAGTTTCTGTTCTATCCCTGTTAAGAGACAGCTTATAAAAGCAAGCATTTCGCTGGGGGCTTGGTTACAGGTCTAGAAGGTTAGTCCATTCCCATCATGGCAGGGAGCGTGGCAGCATGGAGGCAGGCACTGGAACAGTTGCTAAGAACTATATCCTGATCTGCAGGGAGCAAGGATGGGGAGAGAGGGGAAATGAGCAGGAGAGGAAGATAGACTCAACCTAGCTGAAGCTTTTGAAACCTCATAGCCCACCCCCAGAGACGCACTTCCTCCAACAAGTCCACACTTTCCAATCCTCTCCAGACAGTTCCACCAACTGGGAATCAAGTATTAAAACACAGACCTATGCATGGGGGCATTCTCATCCAAACCACCACAACAAAACAAAACCCCAACTAACCAAATACACATACACACACACACACACACACACACACATGCACGCACACACACGCACAGAGGCTGGGTGCCAGGGTGCTGCTTACCTATAATTTGAGCAGAGAGTGCCGAGGCACGAAGGTCTTGAGCTCAGGGGCAGCCTGGACTGCATAACAAGATCCTGTTTCAGAAAAGAAACACAGAAAGAGGAAAGAGGGCTGGAGTTACAGCTCAAGTTAGTGATAAAGTATGATTAGCATTTATGAGGTTCCCGGGCTGAATCCCTAGCACCCAAAATAAGTAAGAGTATTTTATCATGCAAATAATTTAAGAGGGGGAGCAGTAGCTCACAGCTATAATCCCAGCATCCTGGAGGTGAAGGTGGGCAGGTCAAGCTACAGAATGCAAGGCTGTCCTAAAAAACCAAAGTAGGAGCAAGAAAGGTGTGTCTCTGCTCTTGTGGACAGCCTGGATTCGCTTCCCAGAACCTGTATTACAGTGGCTCACGGCCACTGTAACCCCAGCACCAGGGGATCTGTCCATCTGGCTCCCCTGGGTATCTACTCTCACATATGCAGAACTCACATGCAGACACACACATTTTTAAAAAAAAAAATAAAAATAATAATTTAAAATGAACACAAATAGCTTCTGTCCAACAAATAGAGCAAAATAATCCAATGGGGAAATGCACCAGAGCCATGACTAGAATTTCACAGCAGACCATGTGATTAGTTGTAAAAAACCACCACACAGGTCAGTGAACGCAGCTCAGAGGCAGAACTCTCGCCTAGCATGCACCCAGAGGCTCAGCAAATCGGCCTTTTAAAAAAGCCTAATAAAGGCCAGGTGTGGTGGTTGCACACCTTTGATCCTAGCACTCAGGAGGCAGAGGCAGGAGGATCTTTGTGAGTTCAAGGCCAGTCTGGTCTACATAGGGAGTTCCAGGACACCCAGGGCTCTGTAGAAAGAAACCCTGTGTCAAAAAAAAAAAAACAAAAACAAAAAAAAAAACAAAAAAAAAAAAAAAAAAAAAAAAAAGCAAAAAAAAAAAATAACTCAAAGCACTACAAAGCACCATTTTGCATTCATTTGCTTAGCAAACGAAGGGGCCAGGGTTGGAGACTCAAACCTTCCACACCTCCATAAAGCATTCTCTGAGTGGGAGTGTGCGTTGGTGGAGCCAGTCTGGAACAAGCCAGAGCCCAGGTCTCAAAGAACACCCCTTCCCCCGCCCCGGCATGCCAGTCTCCTGTAGATAGAGAAAAGAATCTGTTTGTTTGAGGTCCAAAAGAGGACAGCGAGCAACAAGGAAACAGAGGTCACAGAGTTAGCCTGACTCTGAATCCTCCTGAACGACACTGAGTGAACAGTGAAAGTACACACATAATCCTGTGTTCTATCACCTTCAGGCTGTTCTTACGATATAGCTGAAACAAACATGCACTTCTTGTTTAGCCTTAAGTCCCATCCCCAAGATATCTCATGGTGTATACAGGACGCTCCAAATTCCCCAGCATTCTGGATAAGAGTGCAGCCTGACATGTTAAATGCTTCAGTCTAGGTATAAAATTGAGGCAAGTTTTTAAACTCACAACTAATCTACAAAACATGTATCTTGAGGAAGAAAGTAAGGAGTGGGGCTGGAGAGATGGCTCAGCAGTTAAAAGTACTAGCTGTTCCTCTAGAAGACCAAGGTTCAATTCCCAGCACCCACATGGCAGCTCACAACTGTAACTCCAGTTCCAGGGATTCGTGGCCCCAGGCACACATGTGGTGTGTTTATGCATGCATGTATGCACATGTATACATGCAGGCAAAATGCCCATACACATAAAATAATATTTTGACTAAAAGGATGGAAGGGTCTATCCACAGAAACACTAACCAAGCAACCACACACCCCAGAGCTGAAGGATGTCACAGAGCAAACTACAACAAAACTTAACAGATCAGGAGCACGGATGAATGGTGAGGACCACAGTGGTCACTAGGCACGTGAGGTTCCAATTTGAACAGACCTTGCAACCTAACAGCACAGCCTCAACATGCAGATGCATTGGCTGATAGAAATACTAAAAAAGACCACTATACAATCAACATGGGGCATTTTGATATGCTGCTCTGAATTGTAGGAAGGAAAACAAAAGCGAGGGCTTCAAGTCTGAACAGCAGAAATTACTAGTTAGCCACAGAACACTGTTGCCCAGCTGCAGCAAACCCACATGGGCTATATGCAACTTGTCCATACGCTGGACCACTGGACACACTTCAGAGTACTAAAAATGTACCAGGGGTATTATTTGACTCCAGAGCAATTATACTAGAGGAAAAAAAATCTGAAGAAGAAAACAAGAAACAACAAACAAGCCGGGCGGTGGTGGCACATGCCTTTAGTCCCAGCACTTGGGAGGCAGAGACAGGCGGATTTCTGAGTTCGAGGCCAGCCTGGTCTACAGAGTGAGTTCCAGGACAGCCAGGGCTACACAGAGAAACTATGTCTTGAAAAACAAACAAACAAAAAAGAAACAAAAAACAAGACCTATGATTATCCACTCATGAAATATGCTTCAAACTAATCGGTATGGCAGAGAAAATATGAAAGCCAGCCAGCCAGTGGACCTTGAACCTTGGATAATCACTGGACCTTGGTAAGCGCTAGAACTCAGCTATTGTCATACTTGGAGTGATTGACGTGCAGCTTTGAAATGCGGATCACATCAGAAAAACATGAAATAAAAACAGCGAGCTAAGCATCCACCTCGAGTCAGAAATCAAATGGAAAAACCAGTTCCAGCCGTAGGAGGGAATATTGTATATGATAAAGCAGAAAACCCTAAAGAAGGACATAGTTTTATCTCCAAACAATGATCACAGGCAGCTCCGACCTGGGTGTTCAATATAGGCAAGGCACTGCAGCCAACATGCTGCCTGATGGTAGGGGAAAACCTCTTGAGACACAGATGAAAAGGACAAATCCCAGAGAAGTCCAGTGTAGAGAAGCAGGTGTGGGTGGGTGAGTGTCCCAGGTGAGGGTTGTAGAGGGTGTGTTCCACACAGCTGGTGGGCTCTCCAGGCTGGGTTCCTGAGGAATGAGCAGGAACCGGTTAGGGAAGGGGCCATCCAGGTCTCTCATGCTGCCACATCGTCCCCGCAGGGAGAACGCAGAGAACATGTACTATTTCTCGGAGCTGGCCCTGACCCTCAATGAGCAGGAGGACGGTGTGGCACCCACCGACAGCCGCCTGCGGCCGGACCAACGGCTGATGGAGAAGGGGCGTTGGGACGAGGCCAACACCGAGAAGCAGCGGCTGGAGGAGAAGCAGCGCCTGTCCCGGAGACGGCGGCTGGAGTCCTGCACGGCGGGCTGCGGTGGGGAGGATGGTGAGCGCTGGGACCCAGAAAGTGATGGTGTGGCGGAGGGGGGCAGGGAGGAGTATCCCAGGGTAGGGGGGAAGGTGAGGAGGGGTAATCTTCACAGGGGGGTGGGGGGTGGAGAGGTGAGGAGGGGGCCGTGAGCCCTGGGCATGGCCTAGGCAGCAGGCAACTCACCCCGCCCACTGTGCCTGCCAAGCAGAAAAGGAGTCAGACAGCTATTCGCCTCTGTGGTTCGAGAAGAGGCTGGACCCGCTGACCGGGGAGATGGCCTGCATGTACAAGGGCGGCTACTGGGAGGCCAAGGAGAAGAAGGACTGGCATATGTGCCCCAACATCTTCTGAGCCACTCCTGCGGCAAATACAGGCGCCTGCACTGCCTGCCAGCCTTTTCTTTAATGCACCCAATTTAATACAGAACCCACACACGCGGGCGCACACACACATGCGCGCGCGCGGAACACCACCGCTTTAGAAGGGGTGAGGGCTGACCTGGGTTCTTGCCAGCCCCCAGGTCACCTGTGCCCGTTGTTATCATTGACTTGGGCCCCATGGGCACCCTAGTTCTCAGTTACCACAACTCAGGCCGGCTGGCTGGGCCATGGGCTGCCCAGGTCACTAACCCCAACCCAGGGAGGAAATACTCCACCCCCACCCCAAGCTAGGGAGCCTCCTTTGACTTTTTTAAGAAAAAAAGAAATCTCCATTTCTTTCCAACGATGAGGTTTAGTAAATATTTTTAGCATATCACCTAGAAGACTCACTGTCCTGGCAAGAAGTCCTTTTTTAAAGACATGAGGAAGTCAGGCCCCTTTGAATGGGAAGCACTTTTACCACAGTCAGGCTTTCTATCTGGACTGTCTAAACTCCAGGAGCGCAACACCCACAGAGGCAGCAGGAGCCTGGCTGGCAGGTGCAGCATGGTGTGCAGAGCCCGCAGGGAGAGCAGGAAGGCAGTTGAAGGCAGCCCGTGCCAGGCCTTAGCCATGCTGGGACAGTACTCCAGCCCCAAAGAGGCCAAGAAGGGCTGAAAGGCAGGGCCCTGAGGTGCTTCTTGCCCAAGAATCAGGCCCCCAAATCAGCAATAAGGAACAAACCCTTCATTTAGCCTGGGCTGGTGACAGGCTCCTGACACCTGGCCTCCCGCCTTTCCTTAGGTGGCATCAGGGTGCCTCTCCTCAGCACTCCTGGCATCTTTATTTGCCTAATTTATAGATATGATATACAAATATATATAACATAACTATTTTGCTTAAATTTCTATGATGCGTGAAAGTGAAAAATGATGAAGACAGGCATGCCTGTCTGAGTTTGGCCTCCTGTCGGCCTTGCCCTCTCCTTGTAGCCCTCCCAGTGGCTTCTGCCAACCTTGGAAATGAAACCTGTCCCTCAGACCCTCTGCCTCCAATCCATCTCACTTCAGTTTGATCTGGAAAGTTCCTTGCAGGGCCTTTCTTTCTACTCCAGGCCTGGTTTTGTTTTTTGTTTTGTTTTTTATTAAAAAAAAAAAAGAAAAAGAAAACACCACGTATGAAATGCCTTACAATGCCCACTCTAGAGATGGGATGGGGGAGGGGGGGAGAGTACCAGGTCTCCCTCAGAGCTGGACTGTACCTCTTCCCAGCAGGCTGAGCAAGCACCTTCTTGACCATAATAAAAACCTTGGTTCTGGAGTTTTCCACAGCCCTGTTCCAGAGTCTGTCTGTGGCTGATGACAGTGACAGCCGTGTGGGGGGTGGGGGTGGAGCATGGACGCATGGGGCTTTATTCTGCTCAATTCCTAAGCCACAAGAGGTGAGTCTGGAGGGGGAGGGGGAAGACATGATGGGACAGAGGGAACAACACCAATTACTGACCCAGAGAAAGGGCAACCCTGGAACACCACAGCCACAGTGCAGAACTGGGCCCAGATCTGCACCACAAGCCACCCAAAAGCCACCAGCAGCATCTATGAAACATCCAGATAGAACCCACAGCCCTCTATAAAGGCTGTTGAGTTCCTTGCTGCCTGACAGCTGTGGTGTAGGCCACGGCTATTGTCCTGTTGCCAGGCAACTCAGATGGCTGGCTTCTGAGCCCTGGAGCAGAGGCTAGAGGCTTGGCCTGCTGGCTCCACCTCCAGGTGAGGGAAGTGGTGGTAGTGGGTACAGCAGACACCAGAGCCAGGACTCAACATCTGCCTTGAAGCCCAGCACCATGGGCTCTGACCTGGAGGGGTAACCCTGGGATGGACCTGACTCAGAAGGCAAGGGAGGGGACAAACCATACTGGGCACAGTCCAGAAAGGACAAAGGCCTGCACACTGAAGCAAAGAGAGTTCCAAAGAGTCAGGAATGGACCAGCAGAACTCTGAACAGGTAGTAGTAGCAACCCAATGTTCTAGAAAGATTGACCTACACTACGGTTCCCTGTATGAAAGTCTATCTGAGTAGGAAGCAAAAGGCAGGACTCACGTGATAGCTGAATTGGTAGAGTATCAGCAGCAGGCAGTCACTCTCCCAGTCAAGACCTGAAATCACTGGGCTACACGGGCTAGTAAAAGTAAATTAAGGGGTCTGAGGGGTGGCTCAGTAGATAAAGCACTTGATGAGCAAGCATAAGGACAGGAGTTTGGATATCCAGGCAAGTATGGCAGCCACATGCAATCAGGAGAGAGACAGGTGCAGGTGCCTGTGTAGGCCAGCAAACCGGCTAGCTAGACTAGCTGATTGGCGAGCTTGGGTTCAATTGTAAAGCCCTCTAACCAAGTGAACTGTGCTTGAAGACGATACTCAGCATTGGCGTGGGGCCTCTACAGTATGCACATGCATTTGCACGTACAGCTTGAGAAGCTCGTGCCACAGTCCAGGGGGATGTTGAGATTGGCTGGGCGAGATGACAGATTAAACAGGCCCAGGAGTCAGCACTTGCACCATAGAGGCACAGAAAGGAAGCATGCCAGAGAGTGACAATACCCACGGAGTGACAGGGTATTGGAGAGAGAGTGTGGTGCAGAGAAGTCCACATCTGTAGAGGCCCAGCAGCCCAAGGGGAGGGGAGATAGAAGATCCAGAAGCACATAGAGCCACCGTGCGTTGTGTGGTGTCAAGTGCCACTGTGAGTGGGGTGCAGACCCAGCAGCAAAGGCCCCCACAGCAGTGTGGGCACAGTGTAAGGTAAAGGGCCATGGGCATGGTGGGTGAGAGAGCAACTCAGGTGACTCAAAAGAGGGCCACCCAGGCACCCTAGTTGGAAGAGTCAGGCTGCCAGTTCAAACAGGCTAGAGGGCATTCACACACTCTTCCCTTTGGACCTCCTCTTTCCATTCCAGCCTCCTTTTTCCTTCTCTAGTTTCCTGTCACTAAGCACAGGTTGGCCCAGGCATGAGGATCTCAGCAGCCTCCCAAGATGGGGTATGCTGTCCATCTTTTGACTGCACCTCTCTGTTTAGTTTCTAGGCACAGCTGCCTCACCTCCCCTGCTTTGCCCCTAACTATTCCCTTTGCCCCTCCCCTCGCCCTTTCTCTGTCAAGCTAATACCAACCACTAGTCTCTCTGAGCTTTGTTTTTCCTTTCTACAGATAGCCAAAGTCACTAAAGCAGTTATCACATGACCATCAGTGACCCTTTCTTCCTAAAATGGTGGTGCTTATGGAGGACTGACTCTGCGCTCTCACCACAGGCTCATGCCTTTAATAGTGACTGTTTTTGCACATAATCTAAAAGCAAGTGTGCACTGTGTGCCTCCCCCCAACCCCAAACCACATGTCTAGCTGAGGAAAATGTCACCAGAACAACTCAGTCCATCTTTAACCATGCAAATGCTCTCTCTGAAAGAATAAAAGTAATCTAAAAATAAATATTTTTTAAAATGAACCTAACCAATGACTAAACTCAAGATAATCAAGCTAGGCAGTGGTAGCACATACCTTTAATTCCAGCACTCAGAAGGCAGAGGCAGGTGGGTCTCTATTAAAGACCAGCCTGGTCTACAGAGCAAGTTCCAAGACCAGCAGGGCTACACAGAGAATCATGTATCAGAGGGAGAAAGGACATCCAAGTCCCAATGCAAAACCACAAGTAACACATAAAACCAGGTGACATAATGCCCCTAAATTCCTAATTCTACAGCAGTGGCCTTCACCAAGAATGACTGCATGTCCAAATAAGTTGATAAGCTGAGTTCCAGGAGAACACAAACGGCTGAGGGAAGTAAAGCCAATGCCAGATCTGACAGAGCTCAAGAAATGCAAATAATGACAAACCTGGAAATGAAAACATAGTTAACTGTAAAGTGCAGCAGAAAGATTCCCTGACAGAATAGACTCAAAGACAGGCTGGAAGATCCGAGTTTGAAGACAAGAGAACTTGGAAAGTCCCAGCACAGACAGACAATACGGTGCATGCAGCACTATTTTTTTTTTTTTTTTTTTTTTTTTTTTTTTTTTTTTTTGGTTTTTTGAGACAGGGTTTCTCTGTGTAGCCCTGGCTGTCCTGGAACTCACTCTGTAGACCAGGCTGGCCTCGAACTCAGAAATCCGCCTGCCTCTGCCTCCCAAGTGCTGGGATTAAAGGTGTGTGCCACCACTGCCCGGCAACATGCAGCACTTTTAAAGGGAATGTGGACAAGGATTTTCTTCCTAAAGGCATTAAAGACATTTTCAATAAAATCATAGCAGGGAATTTCCCAAAATAAGGAAAAAAGATTGCAATCCATATAATGAGAGGCATTCAGAACATCCAACAGAGGACTAGAAAAGAACACCTGTCACAGGGTAATTAAACTAGTCAGTGTACAGAAAAAAGAAAACATGAAAACTGTGTTAAAGATGCTCCTGAATAGTGACCTGAACAAGAGTGTCACCCTAGAGGTACACTGGTGGCAGACCGGAGGTCCATCTTGGTGTACCAATGAATTCATTAGCCTGATGTACAGAGAGCATGGGTGAGCAGTCAGCTGTGGGAGCTTGGATACAGCCCAGCAGCTGAAGCATTGCATTGCCCCACCCCAACATGGACAACAACCTCCTAGAAGCTGTCACAGACTGCTTGGTTCTGGTAACTTTCCACTCCCAGCTTTAGCATCTCCCAAGGTCACACACATTGAGAAGTAGTAACTGATAACACAGGTGAGGATCTTGTGACCCTGGCCACCTCTAGTAGGGAGTGTCAGTAGCTCCAAACCTTTTCCCATAGCCCTGGGCTCTACTTTATTGTTCTCTTCTCATGGCTACTGGAGCCCAGATTCAAGATGGTAGCATGTTAAGCCCAGATAAGAAAATGGCCATACATGAGATTTCTAGACATATTTTAAAAGCAAGGCTTTGTATAGCAGTTTCCTCCAAACTAAAACATTCCCTCCAGGAGGGAGATTAGCTCCAGAGATAAAGTGCACATTACCTGTCTAGGGAAGCAGAATGTTTCTTGAAGGCCCCGCCAAGCATTTTATGAGTAAGCGGCTATTAGGGAGGAAACTGACTGACCAAGCTGGAGAAAGATTCTTGGACCTGTTGAGCTGTCTATATTTATACTGAGAACTCTGGGATTGGCGAGTCCACACCTATACTGGTGGGCCTTTTGATAGTGTATCAGCTATTGAGTAATCTCTGTTCCTGTAACTCCTTATCTATACCCAAAGAAAAACTCATTGACTTACCAAGTCATTCTTTAGTGTAATCAATACTTTGGTCTGCCATGAGTTCCTCTTTTGTAGTGTGTTGCATCTCTCCAGGAAAAGCCTCCCACACACCACCAGAAGGGCTTGGAATGAAAGACAACCATCAAACCGGACTACTATACCCATCAAAGCTGTCTTAATTGAAAGATAACTTTCCTCAATAAAAACAGGATAAAGGAATTTATTACCAGCAAGTCATCTCTACAGAAGATACTTGAAGAAATCCTTCAGACTGAAGAGGAAGACAAGTATGTGAGGCTACAAAAAGAATTAGCATTTGAATAAGCAAGAAAGGAAAAGGTAAACAACAAATACTACAGAATTAACAAAAGGATAGTACTTAACACACAACTTCCAATAAAAATTATTAATGGTCTTAATTCCCCAATTATAAAACATGGACTGGTGCCTTCAAGAAACATCTCACCATAAAAGGCAGATGCCATCTTGTTGTGAAAGGATGGAAAAGGTAGTCCATGAAAATGGAACACTGAAGCAAGCATCACTATTTTAACACCTGACAAAGTAGACTTCAAGTCTAATAAGAGATAAGGTTATTGTCTACTGACCAAGGGACACTGCAGTTCTAAGCATAAGCACTAAATACAGGAGCATCAGGCTTCGTTAAGCAAATATAGCTAGACATAGTCTCAGATTAACTCCAGCACAACAATAGTGAGTTACTCAAATAGCCTACTCTCACATAAGGTGATCCCTGCAAAAACCAGAGAAACATCTGAAGTGACATCCCAGATCAAATGGACTTAACATCTACAGACCTATCAATACACTTCAAAATACACTTCTCTGTAGCCCATGGAACTTTCTCTAAAATCAGTCTGTAAGGTTATGGTTAAAATCCAGTACATTTGTTTAGTCCCAACTTGTTTTCCAATTGTAAATGTTCTCATACTCCTGATCGCCTGATCAACTCCTCTTTTTAAAAGACCTGTTTCCTCCCAGATTTTTTTTTTTTTTTTTTTGAAGACGTGGTTTCTCTGTGTAGCCCCAGGTGCCCTGGAACTGGATGGCTCTGTAGACCAAGCTGGCCTTGAACTCAAGAGATCCCCCTGCTGGATCGAAGGCATGTGCCACCAAAGACACAATCCAAGCATGTCCTTGGGATTCTTCTGGTCAAGGTCTTGCTAGTTCTAACAAAAACGACCTTCACCTTTTTCTGGACGAGAGCATTTCCCTCATGGCAGCAAGCCATAGCAGAAGCTTATCAAGAGAAAGTGAGATAGACTTCACAGGAGAAAGGATACTGGAGAGGCCACTTCTTTGTTTACTAGTCTGAAAAATCTAACTATCTTATTGAAGTCTTATTGGTTATGGACCAGTATTTTATCAAGGTGGAAAGTGCTTCAGCTTATAAGAGCCTTGTTCAGACTACTTCATGTCATTGCTACCTGTCATAATAATCTTAAAACAGAATTCAGCTCTCCCTACTTGTTAAATAAAAACAGCAGGGCACAGGGTGTGCCTCAGTTGTACAGCACTTGTCTATCACACACCAGACTCTCAATTTGACCCCTGGTACCACCAGAAACAAAACTGAGAATTACTACTGTCAGACTTAAATCTCACTAGTTATAAGCCAGTAGGCTTCTTTGCTCTGCCATGTGGAGATTGAGTTGTGTATAATGCCTACAGTTTTCATAATTGTTTTTGCACTGTGGCAGAAAAAAACGAATCTGGAGGAGGAGCTGAAGACACTGCCCAGGTAAGAGCATACACTGCTCTTGTCATGGACAGGAATTCAGTTCCCAGCACCCATGTCAGGCAGCTCACAGCTGCCTATAACTGCAGCTCCAGGGAAGCTACAAATGGATCCATACAAACATGATCCTTAGCAGAACTCTCATATATTTTTTTAAAAATTGACCAAGTGATTGTGAGATGACTGCTCCCCCTCCCCACCCAAAGAAAGGTATGAACACCTTTCAATGAACTGATGGGGCATGGGAAGGGAAAATGAAAAATCAATGGTGGCACAAACCTTTAATCTTGGTATTCTGGAAGCAAAGCCAGCATGATTCACAGAGTTCCAGGACAACCAGGGCCACACAGAGAAACCCTGTCAAAACAAAACTGACCTACAAATACACAGCTACACATCGTCAAGCAGCCGTCATTTCCTCCAATGCACCGGTTACCACCTACAATAATTGTGGGTTGCTTGTCTCCTACCTGCAGTGTGGCCTGGGAGCTTCTGTCATATACACTGTAGCATCCCCAGTGTCTTTCACAGGATGGTACCCCATAAGTGTTTGCTGTTTTAATGAATATCAAGCCAGAAAGACCAGCCAGAGCAGAGAGGAAATGTGGGCAGTACCTGGGTAGGTGGGCAGCATTGCTGCAGTGCAAGCTTTAGATGGGGCCCTAGAGATGAGCTGGGGAAGAGCTGCATGCAATGACCCAGGAAACTCCTGATTTCTCCCAAACTATAGGGCTCCTGACAGATTAGGATAAGTGTCTAAATAAATCATCTGTATAGCAAAGAAGTGACATGGGGAGAAGGAAGATTGAGAGACAACTTTCAACACACAACCTACAAAATAACAGCAACAAAGATTTTTTCAAAGATTTGTGTGTATGAACTTTTTGCTGCATGTGTCTGTACATTACATGCATGCAGTACCCACGGAGGCCAGAAGAGAGTGTTTGATCCCCTGGAACTGGAGTTACAGATAGTTGTGAGCTGCCATGTGGGTGCTAGATACAAAATCTGGGTCTTCTGCAAAACAGCCAGTGATCTTAACCATTGAGACATCTCTCCAGCCCCGGAATAACTTATTTTATCGATCTATCTATCTATCTGTCTATTTATTTAACTCCTTTTTATTCTTTTTATTACTAGCATGTATAATGGCAACAAAACCCAACAAAGAAAGAGTTAAAATATAACATATTCAGGCCAGTGTTACATTAAAAAGAATTCTCCAGGAGGCGGGGGGAGAGGTTGGAAAGATGGCTCAACCGTTAAGAGAACTGACTGATCTCCCAGAGGTCTTAAGTTCAATTCCCAGGAACAACAACCATCTGTAATGGGATCAGATGCCCTCTTCTGGTGTGTCTGAAGACAGTGACAATATACTCACATACATTCAAATCTAAAAAAAAAAAAAAAAAAAAAAAAATTCTCAGGCACGAGAGGTGACCCAGTAGAGCCTTTGCTAGCATGTGTAAGGTTCTGTATTTCATCTTCATCACCAGGAATTTTTTTTTCACAAATACAAATAAAACTATCAAATAGAATGTAGCCACTTTTAAAAGACATAGAGCTAAGTGGTAAATTCATGGCCAATTGGGTTTTTAAATGCATATATTCATAAAAAGATGAAAAACTAGACATTTTAAAATATTTTGTTAAAATTTTATGTGTATTAGAGTTTGCTTGAATGTATGTATGCCTGGTACCCATAGAGGTCAGAAGAGAGCATCAGATCTCCTGGAACTGGAGTTACTGACAATTGTAAGCCACCACGTGGGTGCTGGGATGCACAGGTTTTCTGAGAGAATAGCCATGCTCTTAGCCACTATGCCCTCTCTTCAGCCCCGACGTTTTAAGTCTTAAACACAGTCATGAGCTGGAAAGGATATAAGGAATATATTCACAGACATGTTACTGAGCCAGGGAGCCTAACCAAAGGTTTTTATACCTCAAAAGACCTTTCTAGCCTCTGCACAGGCTGCCGTAGAATTTCCATCAACAATTTTATTCAGCTGTGGAGCCTGTAAGCAACACTATTAACCAGCTGGGCAAGATGTGCCACAGGTGCAATAGCGGCAGGTCTGTTATGGGGATACCAATTGCTCTCTGATCAGATCTAAGGCTCGCCCCACAAAGAGAATTTATATTTGGTACTGTAAACCAGTCAAAAGCCTATATATAGTCCTAGAAGTCTTGGCTCTAGTGGGGAAGCAATTGCTAGATGGACATGATATGACTATCTAGTTGCCTTTAAATTATTCAGCTATGGTCAGAGAAGATTCTTTTTGTAGTGGTCATCAATAATTGGTCCTGGAAGCAGAGACTTTTAACTAATCAAAGTACTGAGAATAAATGACTGTTGAATTCTCATACATAAATGGTTCATCTGGCAGAATTTTAGAGCCAGGAAAAGGGCATGCATGAGAGGACATTTCATGGCTGTTAACAATAGCTGTAATGACCTGTACACAAACTTCACAAGATTGGAGCTATCAATACCTTCTCCTGGAAACGGAAGGATAGTTTATGGGAATCCACTGCTCTCTGAAGATTTATAAGGAATTAATGGCTGGTGGGGAGAGAGATTTTCTTCAGTGTTATAACCACTGGTAAGGTGCCCACACTTCTGTAAACAACCCTAATGACTTACACTGTATACTTAAACTGTTTCCAAACAAAAAGTGTTTAAAAACAGGGGAGCTGATGGCTGGTGGTAGAATGCTTGAGCAAAGACTGTAAAAACAAGCTTTCATGAATATCAGTTCATAAAATAAAAAATAAATTACATATACTCAAGCATTACTGGGTTTTCTTCATATTAATAGCTAGTAAGTACTAGATATAGGGAAAGGCATCCCATTGGAATAGTAACAAAAGCAATAAGTAGGAAATAACTTTAGTCAGAAACCTATTAAAGCTGTGTGACGAAATGACAAAGGCTTATTTAGTCAGAAAACTGTAGATCCCTTGCAAAGAAATTATAAAACCCTACTGGATAGTCTAAGACATCTTTTCACCAGATTTTAAAAAGTTTATGTGCATGGTCCGGAGGCCAGAAGAGGGCATCAGATCCCCTGGAGTTAGTTAACAGGCAAGTGTCAGCCAGCTGACTTGAGTGCCAGGAACCCAGCTCTGGAAAAGGAAAAACAGCTCTTAACCAATGAGCCATCTCCAAACCCCTAAAAACTTAAGAACAACTGGGAAACCATTTGTATCCTTCTAGGAGCTTACTAATATAAAAATGTCAACAATCTCAAAACATATTTAAATTTAATGCCATTATATTTTCTAACACAATTATAACCTATTTCTTCCTAGGAGAAAAATCTTGATGCTAACCTTTACTGTTTATACCAAAATAGTTTCACAAAGGCTGATTTAAATAAAAATAATCATTGTAATAAAATGGGTGTTTGTGGAGGCAAGGTTGGGAAGAAAGTGTTCTTCCTCAGTCGGTTAGGAAAACCCTAAACCTAGAAATATTTAGGCTTAGTGCAGGCCTTTAATCCTAGTACCTGTAAGGCAGAGGCATGAGGATCTCTTGTTAGAGGCCAGCCTGGTCAGCAGAGGGAGTTCTAGAACAGCCATGGCTACAGAGAACAAGTTTACCTTTCAAAGTCACCCAAATGGAGCTAAGCAGACCTATTTATGTTGTGAATACAGGAGATCTCAGGTACCTGACCCGCAGAAAGGCTGGTAAGCCTGCACACAGGCTGGCCCTTCAAGGCAAACTGAACACATGCAGGCCTTTCCCATGTCCTCCACCTTGCAGTAACAAGGGCTCCCAGACAGAAGGGCATCTGTGCAAACTGTCACCTGGAGTGATCCTCCCTAACAAGTTGAAATAACTGGAGACCAGAGCCATGGCTCCACAGTTAGGAGCTCCTGCTGCTCTTGGACAGGGCTCAGGCTGGTTTTCAGCACCCACACAAGGCTCACAAACGTCTGAACTCATTTCAATGTCCTCTTCTGAGGGCACCACACACTTACGTGATGCACAGGCATACAGGAATGCAAAACATTCATACTCACAAAAATAAATCTTTGACCTCTGCTCACCTCTAAGATAACCCCAGGTTTTGATGAGTCCCTCAGGGCAACCTTCCTGTGTGATATCATCTGTGCAACTCTGAGCAAGTGCTGTCTGGGTTGGGGGTGGTGTTCTTCAGACCACTACCATTGGCCGGTTGGAAGGCCAGTGCCCTACAGGACTGAACACTAGTTACCTCCATAGACTGCCAGGCTACTCTCCAGTGTCAACTGAAGCACCCTAAGTCTCACAACTGGTAAGACATCTGGGAGAGGCATGAGAACCTAGAGCTAAGGGCAGGAAGGAAGGACGGCTACTCAGAGTAACTGAGTAGAGCTGGCCACACCTTTCAAAGAAATGGGGGCTGCAAGGAACCCAAAGAATCCTAGTAGCATGCCAGGAAGGTCCAAAGGACCTGAGTTTGCAATGTTCTTGCCCTCAAGGGCAGATGCCCGCGCCTGCCCTTCCATATATTAGCTGACAACTGCTGAGGATGAGAGTCCTAAGAAATGGCAAAAGTCTGGCAGAAGCTGAATGGAAGCCCAGCTCTACCTTTGGGACACTGATGAAGCTGACAAAATAGGTGGCCGTGACAGCAGTCCTGGGAAAAGCATGGCCCTATATGGCCCACTCAGTAAACAGCTAAAGGCCTATAGGTAACAGGTGGTGTGCAGAGAATCCTGAAAGCAAAAAATTGGGATCAAGACAGCAAGAGGTTATATACATACACACCCTCTAGACTACTAGCTTTTTAGAAGCACTGTCTAAATTTCATGTGGGAACCTGCCTTGTGGCTCACTAAACTGGAAGATCTGCCATGCAAGCCCTTTAGAGGAACAAGGGACCAGAGTAGTGACTTGTCTGCCTTCCAAGCAAGAAGCAATTTTCTGCTGAGCCCAGCAGTGGCCCTGGCACCTGGCAGATTACTGAAAATGGCAACACTGAACAACTACTTAAGTGTAGGCATGGCAACACCTTGCCTTACCATCCCTGTTCACCACAGAAACAGTCCCTCAAGCAGTAGAGGGGAACTGATACCTGGTTCAAGCTGGCTCTGCAAGTGCTCTGAGAAACAAGTACCATGTAGCTGTTGAACATGGAGTCCCTGCCATTTCATCTTCTTGCAGTAGAATTCTTAGGATGTTTTAGGCTCACCCTACCCTGTTGGATGATCTTCCCAATAGGGGTCAAGTAGCCAGTGCAGGCACAAAACACTCAGGCCAAATCTGAGTTCTGTGTAAACAGAAAATTTGGAATTTTATCAGGCTTAACATACTACTGATCCCTAAAGGTGCAGCCACTGTATCTGAACATCATGCAGTCTTGGGAAACATGAACCTGTAAGATAAAAGCAGTGTCTTTCATATAGATGAAAAGTAGAAAGCAGCCTGTACTAATCCTTATCTTTATCTGGTGGTAGACAGCATTTTACTCCTTAATGGAGTTAGAACTCCTAAATCCTACTTATTTTCCTGAGGATTTTGCAAACTCATGATCTACAAAAAGATCCCTAGAGTTCTAGATTTGGACCTGAATACGCCCCTGTACCAACAAAACCATAAACCTAGGCAAGCCAATGAAAATGTTCAGCTATATGAAAAATCCCTTTTACTAATAGTGAAAAGTTAGGATTGGAGATACCTACAGTTAATGAGTTGCTGGAGCAGAATGAGAATGTATCTGATAGTCCTTTCTGGAACTTACCCTCTATACAAATGTAATGGATAAAGGTACACACATACCACAGCTTTCTTCACAGATGTTAGAATTGTTAAATATTTATATAGTTTCATGACAACACATCCAAGACAATGAAATGCCCTGGGATGGTTCAGAACAAAGTCGACCCATACTGGCCATTCTTACACAACAAGATGCTCTCAGTCAATGTAAGGAAACCCACAGGGCAGATGTGTAGCTGGACGCCCAAGGTGAATACTCTGCTCTCCAGGGAGAACTTAGGAATCAGGTAGAAGAGAGCCTTATTTTTCATGTTCAGCCTTTTGTAGTATTTGAATTCTTACCATGTCCACTGGTACTTAGCATCTTAAACCCCACCCTTCTCCTTTAGAGCCAGTGGATGCCTTATTATCAAGAAGTTCCAGTCAGCTCTTCCATGATGTTCCCAGGGAAGACCCAACACCCAAAAAAGCTAAGGCTGGATTTAGCACATCCAGAAAAGTTAAAGCTAAAACATCTAGGAAATGCAGTTTTTCTGTGTCAGTGGGTATTAAGGAAGTGAGGCCAAAAACAAACAGTGGAGACATAAAAGAATGAAGAGAAAGGTCTTGTGTTTCACATAAGAATGTACTGAACGCAGGAGTCTCACCAGTAGAAATTTATAGTAACACATTTTGATTACATGTGTAAGTAAAAAAAAAAAAATCAAAATGAGTATTACCTGCCAATAAAAATGCAGGGCCAATTTCCTTTTAAACAGTGGGTTTACGGACAAAAATGGACCACACCCTGCCTGGATAGGGTCGACAGAAAGTTGGATGGGGGTCAGTGGTGGGGGTAAGTGCACCAACTCAGAAAACCCATCTATTGGAGAATGTTCGAGAGAAGAATTTCTGAATGCTATTTCCCCTAAACAACCTGATGGCAGAACTCAAGTAGGCACTTCTAGCCATATGTGCACAATTCCCTCACCACCACTTCCCCATCTTCTGCAGAGACCACGGGACACAAGGTAGCAGCCTTGCCTTGATGGATATAAATCCCAAGGTGGTTTGGATCAAGAGTACAAAATCAGTCTTGAACAGGAGTGTGAAGAGTTGGGACTGGAACCAGAATTCTTCCAACAGCCATCAGATGAAGCTCTTGCCTTTGTGGCTCTGAGTAGTTGTCTGAAGCACATGGTCCCTCCTCCTCACTTCCAGAGCATGGGAGGTGCAGGGCTCTCTGGAGCCCAGAGAGTACATAGTAGAAAAGCAGCAGCAAAGGCTCTCCAGGAACTAGCACCACTGAGGAAGCCTTCTCCTCCAGAGAGCTCTTTCACGCCTGCACACCCTGAGAATCTTTGGAGTTCAACATTCAGAGTGCTATCCAGCCCAGGGATCTGACCCGTCAGTGCTGTCTATGCTTGAGCTTGGATAGTGTGGTTGACTCAGGAAATGGCTCCTCCAGTAACAAAGTAGGTGGTGCATTGGGAAATTTGAGCATTAAGAAACATCTCCAAGCTGTCTGGATACTGCCACATCCAAGATGACTGACAGCTGCTCAGGTAGCCTACAGACCTTCACAGCCCTGACTGGATACCAGGAGATCTGTTACAGAGAAAGTCTTTGTGATACTGGGCCTGTTTTGATCACCCCTTGAGGGCCTTGCAGAGCTGAGTCCCTGGGGCCGTATATCTTTCATATCTCATTGTTGATGCCCTTGGAGCCTCTCCAACTTCAGGATGGTACTTTCTTCATCCTATCTTGAGGTGCCAGGAGCTGAATGGCTCAGACTCTGTGCCCTTTCAAGAGTCACACAAAAAAAGTTCGGTCTCACAGCAGGCATTAACATCTTCTCTTTTAAAAAATAAATATTTATGTAAACTTAGGGAAGAAGAGTCAAAGAATCTCCTTCCCAAAGCACAAATGTCTCACATGACTCAAACCAAGATTAAGTCCACCAACTCACAAATGAAAATCCCCACCCCAGAAGCTGCTGTGTTGAGGGGCAGTGTGCGAAGGAGTTGATCTTACTCCCAGCTCCTCAGTCCCCTTTGGTGATGAGGTCCTCAATGTAGGCATCCAGCTCATCATCTGTGTTGATGTCTATGTCCTGGAACAAAGTGGGGTGGGAGTCAGATGGGGCAGCAAGACAGGGTGGAGAATAGGGCTGAGCCAGAATCCTGTTATCTTCTCCTCGCTGTCAGCTTGTTTCTTGCTCTTGCCCTACTTCAAAATCTCAGTTAAATCTGTATTCCCAAAAAAGTATGGGAACTTTCTTATCAGGTTTCCTGGTTCTAACCTGCACACCTTCAAACTAATCAGTGTCTTATATAAAAACTTAGACTATGCCACATCCCTTGTGACTTTCTACTCTTGGGCTCAAACCACATACTTTACCTGGCTCGTACTTCTCCTCTGGGCCACGGTTGCCTACTACAGCTCAGTGAGCTCCCAGTCTTAATGCAAGTATCTCTACCCTGAGAACCCTAGTCAGGTGGCTTCCCCAGGATTCTGTCCCTCATTATTTATTTCATAGTACTACCCCATTAATAGCTCCAGCTCCTTCACCAGCCTGTCCCCAGAGATCAATCAGGTTCTCCGTGTCTACTGTGTAGAAAAAAATTATGCCACAATCCTAAGGACAATGTCCCACTTCTACTCAAGCACATCTGGGGTATCATTTAGATAAGAATTCTGCTTATGCCTTAAAGAATTCTCAAAAACTATACTGCCTGGGGGTGGGGGTGGGGTCTGGTTGAGACAAGGCCCAGGCAGCTCTAGCTTCAAGCCCTCTGGTCAGGACTCTGAGCAGCCAGGGTTGGAAACAAAGATTCCTGTGAGTAGTTGAGTCTTGTGAGGAGTTCAGTCCCACCCCTGAGACCAGTTGGTCTAGCTCCCGAGAGGGCTTCAGGCTCACCTCCTGCACTTTTTGCAGGAGAGCTACAATGTTGGTCCTCAACTTCTGTAACTTTTCCTCTGTCTCACGAAGCTTTTTCTCTGATGTGCGTAAGCTCTCCTCTGAGGCTTTTGCCCGTGAATCAGCACGGCTTTGGTAGGAATGGCACAGATTCTGGAGCCCCACCTCATACTGCTTGAAGTATTCTTTCTGTGGAAGGAAACAGAGGGGTGGGGGGGTGGGGGCGCAGCGGGCAATGAGTTCACAGGACGCTTGGTTTTATTTCACTACAAGGGGAAACAGCCTTCTAAAACCAGGGTAAAGAGACCTTAGTGGCAGTCCTTTAGGGATACCATGAGGATGAAGACACATGCACTCATCCAAGTGCTTAATAAAGTAGAAGTCTTACCTTTACACATGGGGAAAAAAAAAAAAAAGACTATGGGATCATTATAGTTCAAGCACACCTTTCTAACTCCAAAACAGGACTGCCGTATCTAAGAGTGTTAGGACCAAAGAGCTACCAAGCACCTACCAACAGCAAATATCCCCAGATTTATATAGTAAATAGTTGTACAGCAACAGAGCCTTTACCTATGAAGTAGTTAAAACAATCTACGTAGTATCCCTGTACGGTCTGCCTGTACTGATAAAAGGAGTCATCTTCATGGGCAGGTCAACCACAGGCCCTGCTGCCCACTCTAGTCTAAACTGTACAAGTATTCATCTGCTTCTATGGAGGTTGCATAAGCTGCTGCATTGAGGGGCTTCTGACTGCTATGTTTGTGTCTAGACTACCATCTCACACCATGATAGCAAGAGAAATTTAACCGTCTACATAAAAAAATACCTTGGTTGCACAAAATAAATTTTAAGTCAAATTCAAATGAATATCTTGAAGGCAATTATATTAAACTTTTAATTGTGAACACTATTTACACACCAATAAGGACAAAAATTAACATAATTGGAACATTGGTTTTAGCAATTGCAACTAGAAGACAAAATTGTGCCCTAGTACTTGCAAGCACTTTTGCAAAAACAAGCTAGATATTATTTTTAGACTTAAACAGTCCCAAAACAGACTGTTTTGGGCTGAGTGACAGTGCCTACTGCTGAGGTTCTGCTGTGCCCTGGCTTTTGCTTTGAATTTCATAATTTGATGCCAAAGGTAACAAATCAAACTGCAAGAAGATGTCTGTTCTCCTAGAGCCTCGGGAGAACCTGGTCTAAACAAGGGTAAAAGCCAAAGCTTGGGCTGGGCTTACTCTGTGACAAGAATGTGGTGGGTCTCGTGTCCCTCTAAAGGCAAGGGCAGCAGACAATCAGCTTATTGCACATTGCTGTATGTAAAGCTATTCCTTGTTTGACTGCCTCTGGCTACTTTCATGCTATAATTACAGAGCTGTGTAGTTATTAGACACTATACAACCTACAAACCCATCATTTGCTATCTAGCCCTCAGCATAGTTCATATCAACAATTCCTGCAGCTCTGTTTCCTTTATAAAAATGAGGCTTAGACTGATGCTCAAGACACACCATTACTTCTAACCCTTTCACCCTATCACTGCTCACAAAAGCCCCCTGCCCCACTTCAGAGTCCCCTGCACTTGAAGCCCTAGTTGAGTTTTGTTTGATTGGTTAGGTTTTTAGGTAAAGGTTTTCCTTCTCTAGCCAAGCTGCCAAGACTCTCTGGGCACTGCCTCTCAGCAACATTTCTCTCAGCCTCATGGCCAGAGACCTAGAAGCAACAACTCCACCTCCAGCAAGTCTTTAAGATGGTGGAAGCAGGAAGTCCACTGAGCTACCAGGGCCCTCATGCTCATCTCTACATGGCACTAGTCTTTCATTACCTCTCTCCAAGTCTCACGTTTTAGGTATAGTAAGTCTAATACCATTGATGTTACCTAGGGCAGGTTTGAGAAAAAAACGAGGGGGGAGTGTGAGCAGAAGGTGCATTTGTCCTAAATCTGTAAAGGAGTCTCAAGGGGTGAAGCTGTCTTTCTTTTCTGCACATCAGTCTTATCTACTCAGATCTTCTCTCGGTGAGAAGGGAAGCTGATGAGATGATGATAATAAGCATGTGCAGGCAACTAGGTGTAAAAAGCAAAAGTTAGGCCAGACTCACCAGAGGAAAAGATATTAGTTCTTCTGAATTCATAACACTCAGCTCCTTCTTAGAGATGGGGAAACTTGGAGGCAAGAAATACCGCAAGCAATTCCTAAGTAGGAAGAGAGGGACTAGAACTCAGAATAAAATGGAAAGAGTAAAGAATTATTGTCAGCCCCAAGGAAAAGGATAAAGAAACACACACCGAAGAATCTGGACCAGGAGGTCAATAGTCTCATGGCTGGTACTGGTGGCAGTGGTGTCAGGCTCAATGGGAAGACCATCAGAGGTGGAAGGTTCTGGCAAGGCCACAGCCTGCTGGGCCACCATAGCCTCCTCCTCCTCTCCACCTTCTTGCTGCGTGTCAGGGCTCTGATGCTCTGGGGAAGGTGGCTTCATCAGTCGTACATCTTCACTGCCTTTCTCCACCCTACAGGGACACAGAGCTTATCATGTCTGTCCTCACAGGCTACCAGGAGGGGACACAGGGGTAGCTCCTCTCTTTGCCCTAGCTGACTTCTGCTATTCTGATCTCCCAGAAGAGGGCATTACCAGCGGTCTCTTGGTGTTGTGTCTGTGGGTACATAGTCAAACTTCACTTTCCATCGAACCACATTCTTGCCCATCTCCACAGCTGTGACACGGCCTGTGTACCACTCCCGGTTCACACGGACCTCTACATGCAGTCCTTTATCTGAGAATGCAGACACAAGTGAGGATCAGAGAACTGTTTCAGTGCTCCCACTCAGCCAGGGCTGTATTTGTAAAAGGTAGTCCACAGGTGGATCCCTAGGTATACACCTAGGATTAGCAATGCTGATTCTTCCGTCTGTCATGGAGCCAAGGCACAGGATGACTTGCCAAGGGAAAACACCAAAGAATTAGTATTAAAATGAGCAAAACCATAAAACAAACAAAAAAATAAGCCAGGCATGGTGGCTCATGCCTTGAACCCCAGCACCTGGACACTGATCCAGAGGATTGCAAGTCCAAGGCCAAACTGGACTATAAATATCTGCTCAAAAAATCTCAGGACCACAAATGAAACCAAAAACCCCAGAACCAACTATGGAATAGAGCCTAAGCCCAGGAAGCTGCTAACTTTCAGGAGGAAGCTGCTGACAGTGAAGGTTCTATTTCCATCTCCACCATAGCCTGACAGGGATCTCCCCAAACTTGCCTTTCTGAGCCTTCTTGAGTTCAGCTGGGTCATCTTCCCCAGCACTGTCGGAGAGCTGCAAGGAGAACAATCTATTAGAGGCTTCTTCAATGGCCCCTAAAAAGTAGACTTTTATGTAACTGGCTACCCATAGTCATCAGCTATAACATTCGTGTCTTACGCTGTCCCAAGTATCTACACTTCTGCCAACTTAATAAACAAAACAGCAGGCAAGCCACACATTTGAGGTGATTGTGGGCATCTAGATGTACATAAGTGTATAGCGGCCTGTCATTCGGAGGAGTCTCAGGTTGTACCTGGCACATATTTCTAATCATCTGGGTAAAAAGAGTCTTTGTGAGGTTCAAGTAGACTCAAAACCTCAAGTCATTAACACAGTGGGAGCTGGCACAGGCCCCAGGGTGGGAGCTGGCACAGGCCCCAGGGAGGCAATCCCTGTGAACTTCATATGACTACACACCTCATTCACTTCCTTCTTTTCCTCCTTCACAGCAAGTTTGCCCCGCTTGCATCTCTCTTTCCTCTTTTCAGCTTCTTCTTCAGCCTCTTCCTCGTCTGAGACTGCAAGACTCCGCTTCCGGACTGAGGGTGCCTAGTGCATAAGAGTAGGACCATAAATTGATTGTGCTTACCTCCCAAAATGCGTGAAGATGTTATGTAGTCTAAAGAACTACTCAGAAGAGCTATGTCAATCCCCACTTGGAATTACTTAGTACACACAAACACAAGCCCCTGGTCCAACCACAACTATCACAGGAGAAGCCTCTCAGTTTATTCTCTGCTTGTCAGCTGAGACCTCCTTGACACACAATGACTACTATCATTACCTACCAAAGCCATCTGTCATCAAGTTAACAAACTATGCCCACACCATGAGAAGCCAACTCAAGTTTGTAGCATACCAAGGTAGGGTGTGCTGAGTGAAAAAAACTCCCTGGGTAAAAAACTTCCTGTGTTAGTTCTGAGCAAGTCTCTTCAGCTATGTAGACTCCTTTTCTTCAGGGGCATCAGAAAAGCTTTAAGATTCAGTGACGCTGGATTCCCCCAGTGTAACCTTTTTTTTCCTACAGCACTGCTAATGAGCTGGAACACAGAGGGAAAGCATCTCACCATGGACTGTTTAACAGGTGGCTCCGGCTTCTTGACCACTGGAGTTTTGATGGCTTTTTGAGCAGGGACCTCTCGGTGGTTCTTGGAATTGGGGATTAGAGATGGTGAGGGAGTCTGCACAGGAGGGGTGGGTCGGGGTACAGTCTTGATAGGAGGGTTTGCAGGCTTTCGAGGGGCTTCAACTGACTGGAGTAGCCTGGAAGTACTAGTTTCTCCTCGGGCTGCTGTAGTGGGTGGTTTTGGAGGGCTGATAACACTCATCTTTCGGAGGTGGGTAGTTGGTTTGGGAGTTTGAATAGAAGGGGGTCTACTAGGAGCATTCTTGATCACTGCAGGTAAAGGAGGGGACCGAGGACGCTGAGGTCTCCGTACAGGTTCCTAAAAAAGGCCCACAGACAGTGAGAACATTGACCTGAGCTTTGACACCAGAAGAGCCCCACCTCCCTCATGTCCCTGGGCTTTACTTCAGTAGAAGGTCTTGTAGTCACTTCTAAAGGCAATTTCTTTAGGTCAGCTTGTGACCGGATGGGCGTGGTTTTCTGCAAAAACAAATATAACAATCAAATTGTGTATCTTGGTATAATGAGACAATACCTTTTTGGATCCTCACTGTGTGCCTGGGACAGTGATCAGTTCTATTTCTGAAAGCTTTTTATTATCACTAGAAAGACAATACACACACACACAAAGGGTACCTATGTGATTGATTCAACAACTGAGAGACTGGGGAAGTCTTTAAATTTTCTAAAAAAGAAACCAAAAAAGTGGGAAAGGACTGGTAAAGAAAAGTTGTCATGAGGTCAGGAAACTGGGTGGGATCAACACGCTTATGACATTTCCAGTTTGTAAGTATAGTGCACTGTACAGAGAAGAAAGAAAATTGCTTTTGTAACAAATATGAAGTTGGAGGCTGTAGAGATGGCTCATTGGCTAAGAGTGTAGATTAGTCTTGTAGGGCACCAGAGTTCAGGTCCCATCACTTGCAACAAGGATGTGATGCTCTCTTCTGGAATACACAAGTACCTGAACTCAAATTCCTCATGCATGTACACATGAGCACACACACATGATTTTAAAATAATAAAAATAAATCAGTAAAAAGACATGAAATCATGAAACACTGGAAACATTTAAGTACACATGAAAATTTGATCAACCTTAAAAATAAAAATTAGCAAGATAGTGGTACGCCCCTTTAATCCCAGCATTTAGGAGGCAGAGGCAGGTGAATCTCTGTGAGTTAAAGGCCAGCCTCGTCTACAAAGTTCCTAGATAGCCAAGGCTATTACACAGAGAAACCCTGTCTTAAAAAACCAAAAATAAACAAATATTAAAATTAACCTTTGCTTACTTTTCTAAACACTGATAAAAAATGCAAAATGATACAAAATAATACATCTTCTGCAAGGCAATTTTTTAAGATTTTTCTTGTTTGCTTGGTTCTTTTCTGTTTTCCCAAGACAAGGTTTTTCTGTGCAGCCCTAGATGTCCTCAAAGATCTGCCTGCCTCCCGAGTAATGGGATTAAACCAGTGCGCCACCACACCCGGCTGAGAAAGATCCTTTTAAAGCCTTAATATTTTGTGAATTCTTTTCCAATTTTGTAAATTATAAAGAAATTATTATGTACTAAAAATAACATATATATTAAATACAAATGCTTCCCTATGACTATTAAAAAGTACAGAGATTTTTATGTGTAGGTATTTATGCAAAATTGAAAAGAGCTACTTCTGGTGATCCTAGCTACCCCAGAGAAACTTAAGTTCTATGGACTTAAGTTGATCTCAGTGAGCCACTGTATCAAGAAAAAAAAATACAAGAAAAAGCAAGAAAAGGGTTAGAGATATAACTCAGTGGTAGTGCCTGCCTAACATACAAAGCTCTAGGTTAATTCCTGTTCTTGTGGGGGGTGGGGAGGTGGAGACAGAGGGGGTGATGAGGAGGACAGGAGAGAGGAAAAGTTATAAAACTATTGAGTTAATGGTGATTTCTTTTACACTAGTATATTTATTTTTTGGAATGCTTATACATTCTAAATACACTGAATATATAAACTTTGAATATATAAACAAAATGGTTTGTTATCTAAATAATTAACAGGGTGTACTGAAATTGTCTGGACTAAGAATTCAGGGTTGAAAAAACTTGGTGGGAACACACGGGGAATGGAAGGGACAGGAAAGCCAGTGAAGACTCTTGTCCTAGACAGACTGCTGACACAGACTGGCTGTGCCCACTTGCCCATGACCACATACCTGAAGAGCTTCTAGCTTTTCCTGCTGCTGGCGAATTTTCTCGGTCAGCTGCTTCTGCTTTTCTTCCTGTGTCTTTGGGTCCTTTTTTAATGTCCCCAAGGGAACCTTTTGCTTCTGTTCAGAAGCTTCACAGCTGTGAAAAGAAGAGACTGGTAGCAAAACAAGGCTCCAAGAAGGCAGAGATTTGCTGTCCTGCAACTGCCACAGAGCTTTCAATGCATAAAAATGGTATGTGTTACAGGACACATTTACTCTTCCTTCTTGGAAATATACCATGTGCAGCAGCCAGAGATGTGAGGCTATGAAAACAATGACCTCAAAGAATACCCCAAGAGTGGAAGGAACAGTGGCAGGTATGGTAAATGTCCAAGTTAGCTTTAATTATAGACTTGACAAAAGCCTGGATTGAGGAATTGCCTAGACCAGATTGGTCTGTAGGCATGTCATGTCTCTAGAGGATTGCCTTGTTAATTGATATGGAAGGGTCCAGTCCACTGTGGATAGATAATAATATCCCTAGGCAGGTGGTCAGGATGTGTAAGAAAGCTGGCTAAGCATGAGCCTGAGTTACTGACCTAGTACATAGTGTTAAATGATAGACTATGCTTGGAAGAGTAGTCAAATTGCTTTTGGTCCTGATGTCTATCACAGCAACAGAAAGAAAACTACCACAGGGAGGGAAGAATACCCACAATCCTTGTTAAAGAAAGGCTCACCGGTCCTGCTCAGGATCAGGGTTCATGGAGCAAACCCAAGTATCAGGGTAATCTTTTTCTACTGAACTCAGCTGGAAGGGGAGAGTCCTCCATTTCAGACACAAATCTGCAAGAGAAAAATACCCCTCTCAACTGGTCAGCCATATTATCAACAATTACTGGAATCCTGGCTCCTCACAGCTAGGCTCAAGGCAAAGATGTCCTTGAATTTTGACCTCTTTATCTATTATTATAAAACAGTGGTTCATCTTATGGACAGATTGCAGCAAGGATTAAAAAAATCACAGGATCTTGATGCTATTACTTCTTCCTTCCTCTGGGCTCAGTCAGTTATTCATTCTAAACCCTACATGGTACCAAACCTACTGAACCTGGCCCAAATGTGATATGAAGTGTCTCCAAGGTGTGGTAATTGTCCACCTCACTAAGAGAAACAGGAGGAACTAGCGGGCCTCAAGATTGCTCACATAGCCACTGCCAAACAGATCCTGTTCCTCGTGGAACCTAAGTTCATGAATGTTACTCAAGTCAGAAGGCCAGCTTGAGACTAAAGACAAGAATATCATGACAGGAGTCTAGAGAGAGTTCCTGCCACTCAACTCACCACACTGGATAGTGGTTGGAATTTCCATAGCCCTCCGGCGTTTGAAACGCAGTTCACTGGACGGAGGTTGGTTCCAGTTGGCAGAAAGGTAGCCAAACTCATCCCAAAACTTGATGATCCCACGCTGGGCTAGATAGAAGACAAATGCTCACATATTACCATGGAAACATCTGCAGCATGTAACAATGTAACGTCCTCTTCCTAACTAAATTCACCCTCACAAGCCACATAAGCACCTTAAGACTCATAAAAGATAGGCTGAGGCCTGGTGGCTTGGCTACATTACCAATGGCGATGTCCTTCCAGTACTGTGCTAAGTGCTCCCCCATTGCTCGCAACAGATGCCGGTACTCCTTAGCATCAGCAAAGTCCTGCTTGTTATGCGTAGGCTCCAGAACCAAGTAGGGCACATCAACAACCCCAACAACCCCACCGCATGCCCTGCAAAGACAAAGAGGTCACAGCTCTGTCGCCAAAATCTTCTGCCATTCACCAGGGCTGGAAAACTCTCCTAGAATACTCACATGCCCCCTTCTAGCTGTGGGCCCACTTTCTCATACATCTTGATCAGACGGCTACAGTTATAGATAAACATGCCATCTAAGTCCCGGTGTTCAATATTGACCCCAAAAACAAAATTCAGTTCTTTGGGTTCTTTGAGTGCTCTAATCAAGGAGAGAAAAAAAAAATCAAGCATATTAACTCATTAGCAGAAAAACATCATGGTGCTAATGGTATGTTAAGCATAATTTGAGACATGTTAAAGTTTTATATCTCCATTTGATATGTGATATTAGACTTGATAAGGATCTGCACTGTTCCATGACCCTCTGTGTATATACAGAATTTAATGTAGCAAAACAGGGGTGGATTTAAATATGAATGAGTTACTATGAAACTGCTGCAAATCTCTGCAGAGTTACATGGTAGAATAAATATAACATTATAGTCATACATTCCTCAAAATCCCAATTATATAACAATAATAGTTCAGTCTGGCTTGGTTTTCAGGATAGAATCCTGGAACTCAATCTGTAGCCTAGGATAGCCTCCAACACAGAGATTCATCTGTCTCTGCCTCCCAAGTACTGGGATTAAAGGCATGCACCACTACACCTGGATTATATAATAGTTTTAAAGGCAAAAACTTAACAAAAATACAGAAGAAGATACTCATGACATGTCAAGAAAATCTTGGGATAGGTTAGAGTGAAGTAAGCTGAAACTTCTGTCTGTGGTGAGAAAACCACCTGGAGTCTAGCTAGGAAGTCATGCCCCAGAGCCTGAGAAGCTCCATACACAGCTACTAGGATGATGATTGAGACCGCAAACAGTACAATCAAATAAAACAGCACAAAACCTAATCTATAGTATCATTCTACATGTGTAACCAGTAGGAAGAATGAATTATGAGCACAGAAAAAATTAAAATACATATTTTCAGAAGAATAACATTCTTTTTACTTTAATATTTTATATTTTTATATTTTTATATTTTTTCAAGTTTTATACAATGGGCATTCTTTGCAACCTTAACAGAAAAGAATAAGAAAAGTACAACAGTGTGAAGGAAGTGAGTTTAGTGTTTCAAGTGTCAACCGGCCTGCCTTCCACAGGTCAGTAGAAGCACTTGACTGCATCTTCAAAAACAGCAGAGATTGCTTTCTCTAAGTAAACTTGGTGCCAAATGGCGACCTGTCTGTGCAAATGCTACATAATCTTAAGACCAAAGGGCTGCCCAAGTACTCACCGCTGCTTGGCATCCTTGATCCTTTTCTTGACATCAGCTTCTCTACGAAGGGTGATAGCTGTATTCTGGACCTGCCGCAACATCACCTGCAAATGTACCACCATCAGGTGAATGGAGGAGGTGCTCTCTGCTAAATGAAGTAATATGTTTTTACACTGATGTTATCTAGATGCTAAAACATATCTGAAGATTATTTCTTTCTACAGAAAAGTGACCTTACAGGAGACAGACACTTCAAGCTCAGAATACTGGATTCCAGTACCACATATGCCATAGAGAGGTTGAGTCTAAGGACTTACCCTGGAGTCCCGTGTCAGGTCTCCACCCATGCGTACTTCTAAAGTCCGAGCTTTGCTCTCTGCCTCCCGGGCCTTCTCTTCAGCTAAAACAGAGAAGAAATCAAAGGTTCAGAACTCCGTCATCCTTCCTTGATCCACAGAGCAGTCCCTGTTGCACAAGGAGTATATGTTCACAAGGAAAAGGCTACCTAAGAAGCACAATGGCCACATGGGCATCCTCTGGGCTTGGACTAAAGAACTGCTTCAGAAAACAACCAAACAACAACAACAACAAAACCTGACATTCAAAACTGTCATGGTCAAGATGGTACATGCCTATAATTCCAGTACTTGGCAGGCTAAGCCAGGAGGGTCAACCAGTTTGAGGCCACATGGGACTGAGAATAAATCTATCTCAAATAAAAATTATAACCTCAAGGAAAACATTACTTATTCTCTGACATGCTTTTCAAGCTTACAAATGAATTATGAGAGTCAATGGGAATTCAACCATCAGCATGAGTTAGAGCCTGAAGAATGCTTTAGACAATCACCCTCATCAAACAGCCAAGAAAACTATGGTTATTCTAGGAGAGAAAGCTTGTGATTTCTGCTTCAGGACAAGCAGTATGAGATATAAGATATTCAACTGGTCAAGCCAAAGAATTGATGTTTGTTAAAATAAGACTCTACAGGTGTGTTTAATGCTACTCCTGCCCTTTATAAAGTCCTAGAAACGGTGGGAGGAGAGAGTCAAGTCTGGAGAAAAGTACTATGAAGGTTAGATATGGGGAGACTTGGAGAGGAAGTGGATTAAGGTAGGAGAACAGCCTTATCCCCAGGCTTTGGATATAAGCAGTGCCCCCAACTCCATCCCTCCTCCTAACACAGGGAGTAGCATTACCAATCCGTGCTACATGCTCTGCTTTCTTCACTTCCTGTTCTGCCCGAGTCTTGAAACGACTTGATGTATACTTGTACATCCTGAAGAGTGGAAAAAACAACCTGAAGGCCAAGCAGCAGTGGGGCAGGTAGCCAACTTGAGCAGCTCAGGAAGCACCCTGCCTCCTCCCATGTGGTGTTACCCTGGCTCCTTGTGATGTAACAAATCTAATCTCAATTCCTTACTCAATTTGTCTTTGGTGTTCAGCAAGTTAAAGAGATTAAAGATGAAATCCAGTGTTCCTGGGAACAGAAATCCTTTCTCCTGCCAGCCAACCCTGGCTCACCCTCCACATTACCAGAGGCTCTAGAGCTCCCAGATTCTCTGGGCTGCAGGGCCAAAGCCTACTCACCACTGTTCCCAGGAATCGTCATCTACTCTCATAGCAGGAACAAATCTCAGTAATAAGCCATGGCTTTTCCTTTCCTGTAAAGGGTCTATAGGCTCCTAAACTTGAGACAAGACAACTCCCTGTGCCTCTCTCTGCAACTCAGAAGGCACTGGCCTGGTCAACCAACCCAACAGCCTGTCAGTCACTTCTGTCCTTTCAAAAGAAGTGTCTCTCTGGTAAACAGGTACAGTCAACAGTGTTAGAGGCTTCACATTGCACCACCCTAACAATGTGGCCAGGCTCCATTTCCCAGTCCAGATCATGGTAGCTAGGCCCTTACCTGGGCTTATATAGACAGCAGGAGAGTCTCTTGGTCTGCACCTTGTGTCCATGGATGAAGATCCTCATCCGGGGATCAATATAGAGTACAGCAGCATAGGCTCGGAAGGAGCGTCGCTCTGGCTTCCTGGAGAAAGCAGGAACTGAGACATCCTGCCATTCACACCACAGTAAGTCCAGAGCTACACATATGGACTTTCTCTCTGCAGTTCCCCACCTTTCATTTCTTTCACATCCTGGCTTCTCATGCCATTTTGACCAGAATGGTCCCTCCTTACAGGTACTCCATCCTGCCCTGTCATGTCCCTAGCACAGGTGTCCCACAGACATCTCACCTGGCCGTTGCCCAGTACAATTTCACCACCCCTAGACCCAGGCCTCAGTTTCTTCTGTCAATCAAAGAGTTAGAACAGGAAATCACTAATCTTTGCTTTAGCTTGGCTGAGGAATTGCTGTCCTGCTATTAAGCAGGCAGGAAATCTCAGACTTTCAGCTCTATCAATATTGCTACCAAGAGAAAGGCAGGAAAAGGTCTCTTCCATCTTTCCTGAAGTCATCTAAGGAAATAAAGGCCAGTTCCAGGTCCAGCCACCCTTCCCAGCCATACTCACGTGCCCTCTGGGGAGGTTTCTGCCATCTGGATATCTTTTGGATTTGAGATTATGTCTAGTTCCGGCTCTCCGTTATCCATGAGCTTGAGATTAAAGATGATCACCAGTGTTCCTGGAGAACAAAAATCCTTTCTCTCTGCCAGCCAACCCTGGCTCACCCTCCACATTACCAGAGGCTTTAGAAGTCCCAGATTCTCTGGGCTGCAGGGCCAAAGCCTACTCACCACTGTTCCCAGGAATCTTCATGAACTGGTTCATCACTTGCTCCTCAGTGTGGAAGGGAGAATACTTGTAGACAAGCTCTGTCTCAATGGCAAACTTCTCCACATTGTCTGTGATAGGTTCCCGTGTTCGAGCATTCCAAGTAGGCAATGGGACAATCACCTGTGTTTAGGGTTAGCACAGACATGCACTGTGACTGGGGCTCCAGAGCCACCTTTCTCCAAACATGCAGCTTTCTTTTCCCTTCAGTTGTATAGTCTGGCATCAGGTTTGTAGCTTCTGGTCCTTCCCCAAACTCCTGCCACTATGCTAGTTTGTGCCTCCAACGTCTGTGTGCCTGTCTGGGATATCTTTGGCCATTTCATTAATACCACTAGGGAAAAAATATATTTGCAATTATCTAGTGAATCTAGAGATACAAGCTATAATCTATAACTCAGCAATTCTACTTCTGAGTAAATACATTCAAAGGAAATTTTGCATGTACATACCAGCATACACATATAGGAATAACCCAAATATCCACTACAGAGTGACTAAACTGAAATAGTCTATGGCAATACAAGTGAGTAAAGGCATAGCCACAAACATGAATGGATCTCACAAACACAGTATCATCAGAAAGAGATACAAGTGAATTCCTCTATTTTCAGTCCATGTGTACAGGTACTAAACCAAACTAATACACAAACACCAATGGCAGACAACACCCCCAGCCCACAAAAAGGAAGTGATCATCCTAAAAGTTACCAGGTGGTGATTTCTCCCAGGGGTACACTAACGACAATGACATTGGTCAGGTGTTCATAAGGGACTTCCAACTTTGGTTTATAATTGTGGATGTGTATTTTATTATAACAATTCCTCAAAATATATGAAATTTGATTTTATGTCTAATTCGAAAACAATCCCTTTTCTTCAAAAATCTTCCTTAGTGGCTTCATCATGTCTTCATCCCTTGCTCAAAGCCAGTAGTCAGGGAGTTGACTAAAGGGATTCTCTCTGTGCAGAAAACCAAATGAAGCACCTCATGGGCTCAAGCCAAATGGCCCACACATAAGACAAAGCAGAAATTCAGTATCTTAACACAGGCCTGGATGAGAACTCCTTAGAAGTTCTAACACTGCTAGTTTCTGAAAAGCTTCATGCTGAAATCATTCAACCACGGGGCTGGTTTGGACACATTCCTCCTGGACTGAAAATGATCTTATTTTGAAATCTTGGCAGAGTTTGCACTAGAGTACAATCCAAAACAGTGACCTTCTAGCACCAAGTAAGGGAAAAATCTCAATCCAGCCTTTCCACCAAGGGAATCAAGTTACATTCTCATTCTGTGAACTTGTCTCTGTCCCTTCCCAGGTGAGGACAGCACCACTCTGAACTGTAGGCACTAACTTTGACTATCGCTCCCACTTAGCATTTCTCCTTCAGCTTTTATGTCACCAACCTCCCAGTTTTCCTCCTAGGCCTTCTACTGACCTACACCTTGTCATGTTGGCCTAAGTCTCAAGTCCTTTTCTTGCTCCATTTTCTTTTTTAAGTGATGTTATCTGCTACTAACAATTCTAGAGCCTAGGACTGGGGATGTAGGGGGAAAAAGAAGGGGGAGGAGGAGGGAGGAAGAAGACAACACAACAACAACAGAAAGACAGGAAGGAAACCTACAGCTAATATTGCCCCCAAACTCCAGACAGACTTCATGTTGCATGTCCCAAACTAACTTACACTGTCCACTGTCCTCCCTCCATATTCCCCCTCTTCCATTCTTCCCTAGCCACAGATGGCCTACTAGCTCCAACCACCACACCATAGCTTGCAAGTCTCTCTAATCCCTTCATTTTCCCCCTTCAATAATCATTAAACATTGTATCAGAGTCTCACACTCTAAATAGGTAGCTTCATTTCTCTTAGCTCCCAGCTTGCTACCATAGACGGACCTCTTGACTGGACCACCCAAAATCTTTCTAATCCAATCACTGCGAAGTAACCACATGGACTTTCTAAAAAGAATTTGATACTAGGAACTGCTTTATTAAAATCCCATTCACTCAAATAAGGTCCCAAGGGCTCAACCTGGCCTTATTCTTCCAAGACTATCTCTCCCCAGCACCAACCTCAGAGGTTTAAGGATGTTTTTACTGACTCACTCCAAGACTCCTCTGACCAGGTGACATTTCTGAGAACCACAGCCCAGGCTGTCTATCTTCTCTAACAGGTTTGCTCTTTACAGCCTCACTGTATCTCTCTCCAAATACGAAGAATAAGGTGACAAACCTCATCTAGTAGGTGACAAATAAATAAATAAATAAATAAAATCCACTGATTGAACTAAAAATGGTAGGAAAAGGTTTCCATTTTAACATCAACTAGTTTGCCACAAATTTATGCTCAGATCTCGACAGGACTAGTACAAATTCAATCACTGCTAATTAGCAGAGAAGAGCAAACTGAAATTCTCAACTGGACTATCTACTTAAGTGACAGCTATTAATTCCTTTCTATACAGGTCCCTCTCAAGCCTTTATTACTCAGACCTCATATAAGTTAGATCAACACACTTCCTCAAAACAATAATGCATTCACAACATACTCCATAAAATAATCATCATAGGGGAAAGACACTGATGTTTTATTATTACCACAGCTACAATTTCTAATCAGTTAGGGAAGCGCAAAATATCTGCTTTGGTAACAGTTCTCCACGGAGACGCCCTCCAAAGAAATGGAGTATCCTGCAGCTATGGAAAAACTTCAAATCTAACTCTTATTTCTTACCACGTCATAGTCTCATTCTCAGAAACAGAACAGCCACTGTCTGAAGTACCTTGAGATTTTATACTTCCTCTCACATAACGTATTATCTGCCTTTACCACCTTTCAACCAATGGATTCACCCATCTCATCCTGTAATAGCAGGCACCTGCTCCAATTCTACAGCTCCAAGGAGCCCAGAACCACCAAGAAATGTCAAGTAGCAACTCAGGCCACAAGGATAAAACCTACTTCATCAATGCCTTCTTCCTCATGAAAGGTGCGAGACAGGAAGAGGCAGGTCATGGTATCCTCCTTCTTAGTGAAGAGGATAAAATCCTTCCCAATCCGCATTGAGCCCCTGAAAGGGAAACAGAGAACAAATTATTCCCAAGGTCTCAAGGCTCACCTGAAAGGGAACACACACCTTCCAGGCATAACTGAATCTGATCAGAGACCTCTTCTCCAGACTGCCAATACCCTAGTCCCAACAGCCCTGTTCCCTCCCACTCAGCCAGAACTCCTTGCTTTGCCTTCTTAAGGGTCTCTAATTCCTTAGTCTATAACCTATAACCTCCTTGAGCAAACTTTCCTTCCATACAAGGGTTCTGGGTTACTCACAATCCCTCTAGAATATATTCATTCAGACCACAAGCCCTGGGTTAGCTTCCCTCCCCAGCTTATTGCCACAACCCTAACAAATGAACATGCTTGAGTTCTAGGTTCATGAGGTCCTCTGTGATGTTATCAAATTTCACTCCTGCAGCTGACACTTTGAACTCATCATTATCTTTTGTGGCCACACCCTCTTCCTGTCCTGCCCTTCCTTCACTAACACAAAAATCCCTTTCTGTCCACTCATCAAATGGCAACACTGTCAAGAGAAGTGTCAAAAGACGAGTCTCACAAGTCTTTCAAAAACCAGTATGACTGTACCACTTAGCAAATACAAATGCTAATTTGATCTTTGAAGATCAAGGCCTGCCTACATCCTTGTCCAGTAACTCTAACCATTCTCTGTCTCAGAACTGCTTTGCTATTTGAGCTTACTCTACAACCTTGAGTTTGTCTTCAACAAGGTTTGAAGCTTGGCATAGAGCAGAGTGGTGGAACTTTTGCCTAGCATGTGCAAGAGCCTGGATTCAATCCCCAGAATCAATGGAAAACAAAACTCATCTGGCAAAAGTCTAATGGAATCAAGGGCTTCCTTCCGGTTGGGCCATGTTAATCCTTCTACAGAACAGGTAGAGACAGGCTTTTCCGGGCAGCACAGGGCAGGGCAGAAGTATGAAGCAGCAATAGAAGGACTATCTACTCAACAATGAGGCTATTTAGTTTCATCTTTTTCTGAGCAGCTTCTGAGTTTTATAGCTATTATCTCATTAGTCCTTACAACAACCCCAGGGAAAGGACAATGGTAAGGAGCCTCATTAATCTCTGTATACAATCAAGCCTGCCATATCAGGCATACAAACGAATGTCACATTCCATTTCCTAAGCACTTGTGAAAACTCCCAAGATACTCCATACATACCCCCAGGGCTGTCAATTCTCTTTCCTGATGACAAGACTCATTTTCCTTAAATCTCAGTATATTCCTTTCTTCCCTACAGCTTGTGGACAGCACTGCCCTCACTCAAATTTGGCAAAACTTCACACCTCTTTTTTTTGTTTGTTTCTGTTTTTGATCTTGATTATAGGGTCTGACTAGTAGAAAACCTAAAACATCAACTTCCTTGTTCAATCCCACGCTCACCATAAATCACCTCATCTAACTTCTGAACTTTGAACACTAGATGGCTCCAATTCAATGAGACCTTTACAAAAACCTCTTAAACATGTTGATAACGGAATTCTAACTCTGTACAAGTTCCTTCTCAGTATTCTAAGCACTTTCTGAGGCATGTTTTACTGGCTCCTGAGGGAGAATATCAGAAGTTAGAACCTCATTTTCTAGTTTAAGAAACATCAGAAAGTTAAAGCTGAGTCTGCAAAAGTGATGGGACTATTGAGACCTCAGTTTCATAGGTCTTAGATTACTTTTTCAGAATCCTCTGGGGAAAGTTCCCACTGTGACTGACCATAAACTAGGAACTCTCAAAGCAGTAACAGCATTTGATCCTTAACTATTTGCTAAGTATGATCATTTACAAGAAGTTACAACTTTAGTAACTAAATGGCTGGATTAAGATCTGAATCTTTGCTGACCAAAGTGAAATGGACAGTCACTTCCATTTTCTAATCAGAAAGACCTGGTTCATATCTTCACTCTCACAGAAACACCTGTACACTCTTAGGCAAGACAATTCACTCCTATACATCTCAAGTTTTTTCATTTGAGAATGTTAATAAAACCCACCCATCATCATGGGCTAAAATGATATCATCCATATGAAGTTTAGCACACTACCTCCTAGTCCATGGTTAAGTGCTTATTATTAACATTTGGTTTCTTTCCTGAGAGGAAATCAAAGCCCAGGAACCAAGCCCCTGAACTCTTTGGAAGCACTCTCTTCTCCACACCCAAAGCACAATACACTTGAGGCCCAATCAAGGCTGTTGACAGATCAAACCAGAACCTTTTCTCAAATAAAACAACACGTTTCCACAGCATGACTGGAACATGACTCATAATTCCATTTGCACAAACTATCATTCCACTAAATATTATTCCACCGAAAGGTATGTGCAGCTGGAAGTAAGTATTTCAGAAATAGAAATCCCTTTTCTCAGGGCTTTACTCCAAACCAGAACAACACACTTCAAGCACTAAAATATTGGAAACAAAGGTCCAAGGTATTAGATGGATCTCCTGCTATATGGCCTTGCAAGATGTCCACATAAGACAGTTTACTCCAGGAGGGAAAGCCTGTGTTTCTTGTATTCACTCTGGATCCCCAGTGCCTAGCACAAGCATACTGATAACACTGTGAAATGACTCCCTTACCATCTCAGATATGCCCCAGCCCCAAAAGACAACCACCCACAACCTCAACCATGGGATATAAACAATATTCAATAAGAGGAAAGAGAGAGCTCTAGAGAATGTTTTAGATATTCAAATCAGTATACTGAGCAAATTCAGCTAGACAGTTGGTTAAGTACCCCCAATCACCACTGCTTTCTGATTCTCTTATTGCTTCAGATTTAGTCCTAGAGGGACAAAAGAAAGAACAGCAAGAATGTACCATATGATTTTATACCCCGCCCTATGCCAGGCTTCCAATATACGTACGATTTTAATCCATTGCCATATTGCCCAATTTGAGTGGACTCAGGAGTTCTTTTGGCTGACTTCCCAAACTGGATCACACTAGCAGCATCACCTCAAATGGTAGACAAGAGAAAATAAAAAGTTAGAATTATTTTCTCAGACCTCTCAAAGTTAGCAATATGAGTCAGCTTAAATACAAGCATGGCTATATGCCAGCAAAACCTCTCTCCAAGGAAATTCAGTCATGAGGCATAAGAAGATAATCCTTGCTTGGCCCATCAATACCACCACAGTGTCCTGTGTTGTTACCAGAACATGGGAAACAGTCTCAGGGGAAGAAGCCTCAGTAGTTATGGCTCCAAGATGTTGCACAAGCTGATAAATACATTGTCAAGAGAAAGGTAATCTAAGTGATTTCAGGTTGACATTCATGTTATCCGAACACTTCCCATGTTAGGACAAGACCAGGCAAACACACAGTGTAATTAAGCCTGAGATGTTGCAACAGGCTTTTCAGTCCCCAGGTGGATCTTCTAGCCACAACATGAGGTCACAAAAAAGCAACTTTAATAGTAAATTGTTATGCTCCACAAAAGAAACAATCATCATATAACCACTTACTCGGATCCATTCCTGCTCCATCATCCAAAAAGCAAAGCATAAATCCTCCTCGAAGGTCCTCCCGCCTCTCTATAAAAGAAGCGGCTGCCATTACTTGGCTGTTACCACTTACAGGGTGAACCAAAGTGAAGCCTGGTAAAAAGATTTAGGTCAAATCTAGTCTCTTCTAAATGTACTAAGCTAGTATGCGTTAAACTTTAGGGCCCTTAAGGATGTGAAGCTTCTCTGGTGCTTTCTAACTCACAACAAAGCTTCCAAGAATCTAATGGAAGGGGCCAGTATTGAACCACATTCAATACCATTGAATATGCACATCTTTTCTATATGCATGTCTTCTCTCTTTACTTACAGCTCTTTACATCTGCTCAGTGCCATGGATCCCAAGTCATTTAAGTAGTCTATTATGTACTATACTTCACCAACTGTTCAAACTCAACAGGGTATCTTCCTTTGTGGTTTAAATCCGAGGTAACATTCAAAATGATGACAGATGGAGTATGTATGAGTACAATGGTGGCAGCTGCCACCTAAAAGATGGATTACTATGTTTATATATGATCACTACTAGACTTGTGTCATATCCTTTCCTAGATTCAGGACCTTGAAAAGAAGTGAGATGATATAAGACACAGCAAGAGGTTCTCGGTTCTGGGCTAGACCTGCTGGGTCAGAACTACAGTCCTCTAGCAATATGATACAGAGCAGCTGTAACAGGGCTTCCTGGCTAATAGGAAGGAGACACAACAGACTGTGGCCACCAGTGAGTAGATGAGTAATTTTCTTAGTAACCTGTCTTACGCAGTGGCAAGTGGCAACACATAGCGGGTCATAACAATGGAGAAAAGACTCTCAAATAAGTAAAAAGACCAAGTTTTGAGGTGTCCTTTAACTCAATGAAGTCTACATAAACAATGGAAATCAAATCGTAGATATAAAACAGAGAAGGGAGTGAAGCAGAAGGGGAAGCAGGGAACCCAGACAAATCATGTACAGAACCAATAACATCAACCTCCCCAGTAGATATGTTCATGGTCCACTGCTCAGCACAAGAATAAAAGTTAACAAGAACAAAAGTCCACTAAAAAAGGAGAAAATCTGTGTAAAATAATCTAGGGTCAAGTCCAAGGCTACTTTGGAGCCTGCTCTCTAAAGAAGAGTCCAAGCTTCAGTTCATGTTGTACAGTTATCTATCCTGACGAATCTGTTTTAAATGGTTTTTGTCCTCCCCTCAGGGGGGAACTAAATGAGTCATGACTACCCTCTGCTAAATACACAAACTAATGTAAATTAAAATACTATTTTTGATGGACCATAAACCACAGAGATTTTCAAGTATCACTCAATGTTCAGGTGGCTGAACCCTCATTAAAACTCTTGAAAGTTCCAGAAGGAGGCTCTTCCTGGAAGATGCTAGTAGATAAGAACATTTCTCCCTAAGGTAGTACCTCTTAGCAAAATCTAGGTAATCCAAGTGAAATGTGGCAACAGGAACAAGGACTTTTATTGTTCCTGTCTTTAAAGTATTAAAAGTCTTCCAATTTTCCATCTATAACAAGTAGTGTCACATGAAGACTTGAACGGGGTAAGGTACAGAGCATGACGGCAGCACTGTCTTAGTACCTGCTCAGAGATGTATACTACGAATACTAATGTATACTATGCTATAAAATTATGTGATGTGAACATTGATTTGAGATTTAAAAACTGGAGCCAAATGTGTTTGAAAGTCCCAAGACCACTGAAACTCCTTGACTAATACCCAAGAAGTTACTTTCTAGGATCTTGTGTTACGGTAAGATTGCCATACTATTTCAGCAAAGTTATCACTTCAACTGTGGGTTCAAGTTCTCCTAGTTCAAAGATTCATCTCAAAGTTTTCTTCTATGGGGATAAAGGGATGATTCAGTGGTTGAGAGCACATAGTGCTCTTATAGAAGACCCAAGTCTAGTTCCCAGGAACCACACTAGGTGGCTCACAACTACCTATAACTCCAACTCTAGAGGATCTAATGCTAAGGGAGAGGGGGAGGGGGAGGGGGAGGGGGAGGGGGAGGGGGAGGGGGAGGGGGAGGAGAGGGAGAGGGAGGAGAGGGGAGAGAGGGAAGGGGGGAGGGGGAGAGAGAGAGAGAGAGAGAGAGAGAGAATGAATGAGACTGAATGAGAATTTTGTTTATAAGTTTCTTCGTGCAGCTTACAAGTACTGTATGACCATAGAGCCCAGGTTGTTCTTGAACTCCCCATGTAGTAGAGATGATTGGAATGATCCTCTACCCTCAGAGGTCTGGGATTAATCGCATGAACCACAATGCCCAGCTTCTTATTGTCATGACTGTTTTCTCGAGGTCTAGTTATGTCTGTAACCATTTGTAGTGTGCTGTTTCTTCGACTGGATATTAGGTTCTTAGAGCAAAGGCTTCATCCCACCCTCTGGACTTTTCCCAAAGCAAATAGGAAGCACGCTGAGCACTCCGTTTATAATCTAATTTTCCTGGGTTTCCTTCTAAAATTTACCCAATGAAGGTGGTAGAACGGAACAAAGATGATCTTTGTTAAGAACTCAAGCTATGAGGATGTGTTCCTTCAATATCACTTGAAGTAGAAGCTCATTTTTCTTAATCTTCTGGATAATAGTTTGAATATTCACTGTTTCTGAGAGGTAGCTGTCAGCATTCCTACAGGTAAACTCAGCTATAGCTTGGAAAGATGGCACCATGTAGGAAATATAGCAATCATTACCTTGAAGTTTCTTACTATACCACTTTTTTCTTTTACTTTCATCTAAGACTTTTAAAAAGCTAATCAGTATGTCCCTGTCTAAAACCAAAACCAAGTAACAATAACAAATCCAAAGTATTTCGACCATTTTGGCAGCCTTTTTAACAGAAGGCTTTCAGAATTTTGGCAGGATAGCTGATATGTAGGTATTCTGAACTTTTCTCCAAATAATTTAGTCTAAATACTTAATCTTATCTAGAGAGTCTTCCTAATAATGTAACACTAATGGTTCTGTGTTTTATTTCCATTTATCAAGTGATTCCACGAAGAGGGTATCTGATAACTGTATGTTCCACATAAATGCAGATTTCCAAAAGCTAGACATGTTGCTCAAAACATGACCAAAAATCTTTCAGATTTCAGAAAAGAATGTCAATAAAATATATCACATTAACCAAATTGGACTTAAGAATGGATTTCAATCCCATTTTTCAAAGTTTTAGTATCAAAATGACCAAAAAAGATGTTGCTATAAATACTGAATAGGCAGAAAACAAACTATTTTTTTAAAAAAAGTAAATAAAAGGTCAATGTTAATGATGATTAACTATTTATTGCTACTATCACTCTGGAAGAAAAATGACCTAAAAATAGAACAGCAGAGCCAATTAAGCACAACAGTAGAGGCTGCCAGTGTCCAGTTTTAAGCCTCACACTTCTAAGAGATGGTCTATGATTTCCATTCCAGTAATACCAAATGTAATCAAGTTGAATCCAGAAATGGAGAGCACACTTGTGAGGGATTCTCTGCTTGGTTTAAAGTGGATGGATCTACTTCTAGTATAAACCTTTGAGGTAGAAAGACACCTGACTTTGATCTCAGTCTTGAGGTAGGAACATAAACCTTCAACCTGGGCCATACCTTCTGCCTGTAAGCCTCTATAAGGACGTGGAAGACAGAGTTTTTTGATGTCTTTTGCCCTGACTAATATATTTTGGTACCAGAAGTGATTCTAAAACAACAGAAGTATAAGGATGAATCCTTTATGTATCTGTAACTGGCTTTTCTTTTTTAAAGATTTATTTATTTTATGTATGTAAGTACACTGTTGCTGTCTTCAGACACACCAGAAGAGGGCATCGGATCCCATTACAGATGGTTGTGAGTCACCATGTGGTTGCTGGGAATTGAACTCAGGACCTCTGGAAGAGCAGATGGTGCTCTTAACTACTCAGCCATCTCTCTGGCCCATGTAATTAATTGGCTTTTCAATTAGCCAAAACCTACAATTACCAAAGCCTCTCTAGCTACCTGTCTCCTAGGAGGTTGAAGAGCACTAAAAGCCCATGGTATGAACTATGTTACGAACTTGAGATACGTGCATTTGACTATACTGATGTACCAATTTTGAGTAGTAATAGATTTGGTGACTCTGTATACAAAATAAAACTATGACAGTTTGGGGAAAAGTAAGGAAAATGATAATGCTGGTTGGTTATGGAATTTATCTATGGATTAACTGACAAAGGCTAGAGATGAGCTCTATGATAAAATCAGCCAACTTCTAGAATCTCAAAATATGGTGAAGGACAAAAAAAACCTTAGTGATAAAAATTGACCAGCTCCAGATGTGCATAAACAGCCTAAAAGTTTCTAAGTGTGTCCTAGAAGAAAATCTTCTCTCCAGAAGCCACAGAGCTCAAGTTATGGAAAATTAAATTGAAGCCCTCATTATAAAGTTGGCAAATCAACACCGAAAATTCAAGTCCCAGACTCAGAGGGTGTCCACTGTTAAAGTAAGGGCATTAACTGGTAGAGAATGGGATCCTATAACTTCAGACTGGAATGTGTGGGAGGACCCTACTGAAGCTGAGAACTTGGAACCTTCCAATGCTCAAGGGTTTTTTCACTTGAAGTAGTACTCTAAGCCTCACTCCTTAAAATGCTGCCTTTTCAACCTTGACTAAGAAAATTAATCCCTCACTGTCTACTAAACCAACAGTGACTTTCTCTGAAGGAGAAATGGCCAAATGTATGGTTGCTCATTGATTCAGGGGCAAATGGACTAGCTGGATGATCAGGGACTTGAAAAGAGCATATTGGGAAATTGGTGAGAAAGACATCTGGGGAAGAAGTATATACCTAGATCTCTCCAAATGACAAATTATGTGAAGATATTTCCGTCCCATGTAAATGCTCATCAAAAGGTGAGTTCTGCTGAGAAAAAGCTCAATAATCAAGTAGATAGAATGAACTATTCTGTGGACAGTCAGCTTCAACACTGAGCCCCAGATATGGCATCATTCCTGGGGTGACCAGAGACAGTAACCTGGTGGCAGGTTGACTACATTAGACCACTTCCTTATGGAAAGGACAACTCTGTCCTTACTAAAGTAGATACTTATTCTGATTATGGATTTGCCTTTCCCACACATAATAATGGTTCTGCCAAAACCACCATCCATGGACTTAGAGAAAGGCCTCATCCACCATCATGGTATTCCACACAGTATTGCTTCTGATCAATGAACTCACTTCACAGCCAGAGAAGGGTAACAGTGGGCCCACAACCATGGAATCCACTGGTCTTACCATGTTCCCTACAACACTGATGGAATGGCCTTTGGAAGAGAGGGTTGCACTGCCAATTAAGTGGCAACAGCCTGGAGGGCTGTGGCAAGGTTTCCAGAAGGTAGAATATGCTTTGAATCAGTGTCCAATATATGGTACAGTTTCTCCCACTGCCAGAATCCATAGGTCCAGGAATCAAGGAGTGAAAAGAGAATAATAGTTCCACTCACTATCACCACTAGTGACACACTATGAAAAATTTCCCTAAGTTCTGCTGACCTACAAGTTTTGGTTTCAGAATGGGGACTATTTCTACCAAGAGACAAAACAAACATGCCATTGAAACTCAGATTTCCTCCAGGCCACTTTAGGCTTCTAATGCCTTTAAACCAACAGGCTAAAAAAAGAGTAACAGTATTAGGAGGGATGATTGATCCAGATTACCATGGGGGAAACTGGATTGCTTCTGCACAATGGAGGTAAGAAGAATTGTGTCTGGAGTACAGAAGATCTTTTAGGATGTCTCTTGGTGCTACCAGGTCATGTGATTAAGTCAATGGGAAATAACAGCTTAATCCAGGCATAGACTCTTCAGGAATAAAGATATAGGTCACTCCTCCAAGGGGGGAAAAAAAGACCCAGTGAGTTGCTTGATAGGGGTGGAATAGAATGAGTAGTAGAAAAAGGTATTTATAAATACCAGCTAAGGCCACATGTACAATTATGGAAACGAGGATTATAACTGACGTAAGTGTTTTTATCATATCTTGTTAAGAATGTGTTTCTACAGATATTTGTTTTCTTTCAATTTCCTTATCATGCAATATAACATCAATTAAGAAGTATCAATGGTTATCATATTTAAGTTTGAGATATTAAAACAATGTCTCCCAAGGGACACCTCCACCTATTCTAAATTTATAATGAGTTTGAGTTACAAGGGATAGTTATATCATTTTAGGTGTAATTATGACCTTGTTAAATATTAATATGCTTGCAATTATATGTGGGATAGTTATAATTTAGGCATTATTATAACCTGGTTATTGTTTTCATTTGGAAATTAATCACAACATAAAGAGATGACTGTGTGACAAGTTGACAAGGGTGAACTTATGATGGCTGTTCTTGGTTGTCAACTTGACCACATCTAGAATTAACTGGAAACCAGAAACAGAGGTCACACCTGTAAGGGATTTTCTGCTTGGTTTGAAATGGGTGGATCCACTTCTAGTCTGGATCTTTGAGGTATGAATTTGATCTGAATCTTGAAGCAGGAACATACACCTTTAATCTGGGCCATGCCTTCTGCTGGAAGCCTATATAAGGACATGGAAGACAGAAGCTTTTGCTCTTTGCCTGCCTGCCCTCATCTTGCTAGCACATCCATTCCTTCACTGGAATTAGAACCTACCTCTTTGAGATTCCAGTGTATAGTGAAGACCAGCTAAAGACATCCAGCCTTGTGAACTGAGAGACTACTACATTCTTGGACTCTCCTTCCATTCACAGCCAGCCATTGTTGGATTGGGGGATTCCAATTAGAGTTAGAGTTGCAGCCTCTAAGTCATTCTAATAAATCCCCCATAAATATGTGTGTGTATGCATACACATATAATTCATTCTATTAACTTCTATTACTCTAGAGAACCCTGACTAATATATGGTCTCAACATCTCTATAAACCAATTACAAGCTACTTCTGCTACATCAGCAACTTTTCAGGGAGGGACCTCTGCTACCAAGAGTAGTGAGGGATTAATGCCAACAATATCTTGCCTTCCAAAAAGATGAGAAATACTGGGTCGTTTTACTTCCCACTATTCTGTTCCACCACCCTTGTAAATCTCCTAGGTTCCGAGACATATATGATCAGACTGCCCCATTTCCACATATAACATGAAGAAATTCTGCCATCTCCAGGCTCCAGAAACCACTCACTTCTTAAGCACATTAAAAAAAAATACATTAAGAAAAAGAAAGTTTAACAATATAAGGTCTAAAGTCTGGCTTACCAGCATAAATGTCTATTCTGGTGGCATCTGCATCTCTGCAAAATTAAAGAGAGGAAAAAAAAAAAACCCTGAGATACAAATGAGAATATGAAGTATCAATCAGCAAAACGCATAGTGCAATACATACTATTTTAAATTTTTCAAGCTATAGAAAAGACTGTTTTTTTTTTTTTTACTTGACCATACAATTTCTCTGACATATGTATGAACTATTTCAAGCACTCCAAATTATTTAGGATACATGACACACAGGAACTGGGTACATTAAGAGTATCATATATCCTAGTATCTCCGTGTTCACTATGTAGCCAAGGATGGCCTTGAATTTCAGATCCTCCTAAGCACTGAGAATACAAGTGTGCACTACCATGCTCAGTTTACACAGTGCTGGAGATAAAACACAGGATTTCTACACAATCTGTAACTTGCACTACATGCTCAATCTCCCTGGATATATTCTTTAAATGTTGATTTCACTATAAAAATTGTTCATTAAGAATATTATATACGCCGGGTGGTGGTGGCGCACGCCTTTAATCCCAGCACTTGGGAGGCAGAGGCAGGCGGATTTCTGAGTTCGAGGCCAGCCTGGTCTACAGAGTGAGTTCCAGGACAGCCAGGGCTACACAGAGAAACCCTGTCTCAAAAAACCAAAAAAAAAAAAAAAAAAAAAAAAGAATATTATATACATATATGTACATGTGTATGTACATGTTCATATACGTGTGAATGTACCTGGGCAAGTATGCATGTGAAAACCAAAGGTTGATTCCGAGTGTCCTCTTTTCACTGCTCTCCACTTTTTCTTCTTTTTACACTTAATGTGCTGTGTGTTAGTGTACATGGAGCATATGAGGTCAGAGAACAATTTGGAAGAGTTGGTTCTCTCCTACCATGTGGATTCAAAATGGTCATCAGCTTAGCAGCAGGCCGAGCCTTCATCTTACTGAACCCTCTACCTTATTTTTACTCAACATGAAGACTCAACTAAACTGGCTAGCCAGCAAACACCAGAGTTTCTTTTCTCTCTTCCTCATCCTCAAGCATTGGAGTTAAAAGCATGCACTCTTAGGCCAGACTCTTATGAGTGCTGAGGACTCAGGTCTTATTCTTGAACAGCAGCCACACTCATCAATAAATAATACATCTGAGTTTTAGTTTACATTCAATAAAACTAAGATATTTTCATAATATAACTATAAATACAATCTTTGTTTAAACTAGCCTTTGTCTGTGAACAAACCCCAACTTTTATTTGGTCTTATACAGTAATATGTATATTCTTTTAACACTAAAAACACAATATGTGAATGCTGAAACATAATTCCTTCCAAACACTGCTACTAACAATGGAAGATACTAGACCAGGCATAGTAGCACACAGCAAATGAGAGGAAGAGGTCAGAGGAGCTCTGTAAATTCAAAGTCACCCTAGTCTTATTTACACAATGAGTACCAGGCCAGCCAGAGTTACACAGTGAAGTCCTGTCTCAAAATGACAACAAAAGCCACAATGGAAGATAATGATTAAAGAACATCCACTTGCAATAAAAACATGTATTTGGGAGAAGATGTAAAACTCTGGCCTAGTTTTAAAGACATTCAGTGGTATAGCGTCTTAGCAGCACAAATTAATATTATAACCTATGTTCCCATCAGTCTGAATCTATCTTAATTCCCTACTTTTCACATTATCATGATCTAATACACAAGGGAGGGTGGTTTGGAAGTGGTTAGCATCCTATTTTTAGGTTAGATCACAAAGAGCAATGAATGAATGAAGGTAATCAAGAAAAGTGTCAATTATTGTGCTAATAAAAATACTTCTTGTTAACAAGTCTCTTAGGAGTTACAACAAATACAACAAAAATGTCTTTCTCTCAAGTCATCTGAGAGCAAAGATACTGGTGATCCATAAAGTTTCCACTCTAAGCAATTATAGGCTGGAAGACTACATACCTTGCATTATCAACGAGTTCAGCAAGAGCACCAAATAAGAATTCATGAGTGGTTCTGAAATAATAAATTTTAAGAGTCAACAAAAGTAATATGAACTGAAAAGGAGTCTTAAAGTTATAAAACATTTAAGAGGTTTTAGAAAAAAAAAATCCCAAATCCCCATGAGCATTACTGATGTATAGTACTAAATTTAAACTTCTTCATAATACAAGCCTTTCTAGAGCTAATCATCAAGTCCTGCCATTTGCTAGAAATGTTTATTCTTCCTATTTTTAACTGAAAAACCCATCTTAAACAATCTTTAAATTTCTACATGCACTGTTAAAAGTAGTGATAGTCTTCTTGGGGGAGTGGGGGGGACGTCTGTATTTTATCTTTCATTGCTTTAAGCACTTGTCAATTTCTACACAGAAGAAATTACAAATATATAATCCTAACAGTAAGTAAATATCTTGAATTCTGAAAAGATATGATTACTAAACCCAGACTTTCAGAAGCTTCCAGGAAATAACCACTGAAGTCTCTATTTAAAAAGCTAATTTTCCCCTACTCAGAAGACCACATCAAATTACAGTAGAATTTGATTTAAAAAAAAAAAAAAAAAAAAAAAAGGATCTAGACAAAGACTTGGTTTTCCTCGCCATCTGAGAAAGTCAAAAATAAGTATTTTTGTTTATATGCTGCCCAAGAGGATGAGTTTTCTCTTTTCACTGGTACAGATCACACTCGTACACAAACTGCTAAAAGAGATGCTCAATTTACCCTGTCTTTATTCACTTATTTTCCTTTTTTTATTGTTTTTTTGTTTGTTTGTTTTTCTTTATTTTGATACAGGGTTTATCTGTGTAGCCCTGGCTGCCCTGGAACTCCCTCTGTAGACCAGGCTGGCCTTTGTGCTGGGGTCAAAGGTGTGCGCCACCACTGCCCGGCATGTATTTTCTTACAACAGTCTTCACTAAACATAAAGTAGAACAGGTCCACAAAGAATCATCCAAAAAACAAGCTTGACTTTTAGAGGAAATAGAAAGTAACAGACACAAACCATAATCAATTTTCATAAACTATTCTTGCTTTTTCAGTTTCAGTCAATAGTCAAGATGACATTTTCTTAAAAATTTAGATTGAAATATAACACTAATACCTAGCATTTAAGATCTTAGACCACTTATTATATTGGTCTAAACAAACTATAAACCATTAAGTTTATAAAAATCTCCTAACTGAACTATACAGGAAAACTGACTTTTGTCAGTTACTCTTCATTTTTTTACTGTGAATTTTTAATAAGTAAAATTATCACATCCTAGAATTTTTTAAGAAATTTTTTCCCATGAGATCAGTGAATATATCTGTTGTTAATCCAAAGGCAGTAGGACCAAGAGATATGTTGTAGCAAGACACAGACATTTTTTTTTTTTATCACCAATTCACTTATGGAATGAAGTTCAAATTCTTCTGACTAAAATCCAAATGATAAGTATTTAACATGGAAAAATCAAATTTCTAAAAGAAACCTTGCCTTTAAAAGTCATCTGTTTATTATAAATAAGTATCTACAAGTTATGGTAGCAATGCCAATATTTCTATAAGCCTATAGATCTGTAATCTCCTTGTATCATTCAAGAGATAGTAAGATGGAGAACTCAAGGTCTGCCTAGACTATGTAGCAAGAGACTGTCAAAAAAAAAAAAAGAAAGAAAGAAAGAAAAGAAAAAAAATTAAGTAAATTTCAAATTTCAAGCCTATGGGTTAAAAAACCCCAAAATAACTAGAAAACACAAATATTTCTATTATGATTTATAACAGTAGCAAAATAAAAGTTATGAAGTAGCAATAAGAATAATTTTATGCTTGGGAGGCAGAGGCAGGCAGATTTCTGAGTTCGAGGCCAGCCTGGTCTACAAAGTACGTTCCAGGACAGCCAGGACTACACAGAGAAACCCTGTCTCGAAAAACAAAACAAAACAACAACAACAAAAAAGAATATTTTATGGTTGGGAGTTACCACAACGTGAGGAGGTGTATTAAAGGGTCACAGCATTAAGAAGGCTGAGAACCACTCATCTAAGGAGAGAGCTGAGTGATATAGATATGTGGCACATTATCTGTCTAGCATGTCTAGGCCTCATTCTTAATCCTCATCAAAAAGAGAGGCAGACAGACCGACAATTTTTTGGAAAATTAAAGTGAATTGTTAAAGATAACATAAATTAAAAGTCAACCTAGAGGCAGAGGCTGTAGCTCAGTGTCTGAGCACTTGCCTGGGTTAGATCCCTAGTGCAAAAAAGTCCATCTATAGCCAGGCATTATGGCACACAACTGTAATTCCACAGGGCCAAGGGAGGACAATGACAAGTTTTAGGCAAGCCCAGGCTGTATAGCTAGATCCTATCTTTAAAACAAAATTATTAAGAGGGGAATCTAGCTTTGAGAACTGGCTATATCCTAAGTCTTATCTGAGGTGCAATTATTACTAATTAAATTATCCCAATACCTCACCATGATGACTTGAAAAATAGTCAGCATTGGCAATTCCTGATAGTCTCTATAGAGACTCAAATTATTTTTTAAAAAAAAGAGGACTCATATTTGTTCTCAAGTTTTCAGTCACCTATCTTCCTGTTTAATATAAGCCAGAAAATTGTATCAAATTAGTTTTCTATACAATCCAGAATGATTATGTAGAAATATAAAATAGCCAATTATATTTTTAATAATTTCACTTATTTAAGCACAAACATGTTTTTAATACACGTCAATGAATCTCAAAAAAAATAGCCTCTGGAGTACAGTAATAAGACTTATATCAGAATATAGTACCGACTCATGTATAAAATAGAGCTCAAATTTTTCTGTCTCAAAAAAAATAATATTTCTGGGCTGGGGAATGTAGCTCAGTTGGTAGGGTACTAGACTAACGTGTACAACATAAAACTAAGTATGGTGGCGCATGCCCATAACTCAGATGTAAAGACAAGAAGATTAAAGGAAGGTCAATGGACCATGTGAAACCTTGTCTCAATTAAAAAAAAAAAAAAAGGAAAATGTTTCTGGCTTTTGATTGTAAAACTGTAAATAAGAATTATGGGGAAAATTATAACACCATTTTCCATAAGAACAAAAAAAACCCCACAAGCACTATATCCAATTGTTTCATATAAAAATGAGACATTTAGAATCCAGTAAACAGCTATTAAAAAGGCAAGCACAAAGCACGACTAGCTAAAATTTCACTGTACTCTGCAAAGTTTAGAAATGTGCTTTGTAAATAAACTCTAAGAAAAAAAAAAAATCCCCAAATTTTGTTGCTACCAGTAACAGCAGTATTTTATACATGTGTATTTCAGATAAGCTAATTGATATTAAAGTGTTGCTAAGGAGTATTTTTGTATAGTAGTACATATCATTAAAAGGCCTTGGTGTTCTTGGTAAAGTCAGAAACAATACTCAGAATCTCAAATGATAGAAGGAGCCTATAAATGATGAAGCCATTGTTCTAAATAGTTCTAAGAAAATCTTAAGAACACACAAAAATGCAAGCTTCCTTTTTTACCAAATATTTCAAAGGGTACGCTGTAGCTAGCATTTTAGGCATAATAAATATTTTTAAAAATATTTCAAGTCAAGCATGGTTGTAGACATCTTTAATCCCAGCACTCAGGAGGCAGAGGCAGGTGGATTTGTGAGTTTGACGCTAGCCTACTTTGTATAGTGAGTTACATGGAGAGACCCTGTCTCAAAAAAAAAAAACAAAAAACAAAAAACAAACAAAAAACACAAAAACCAAAACCAAACAAACAAACAAACAAAAAAACCCTTCTTCACAGACCTAAGTTTTTACACATTATCCAAAGTCAACTAATTAGTAAAACATAAAGGCTTTTTATAAACTGATACTTTCAATCATGATTTTATACTTGTGACCCAGAAGAAACAGTTTTCCAGCTCAGCATTTCCAGCAACAAACTCACATTTTGCTTGTTGTATAAAGAAAATGGTTTCTCTATTTAGTTAACCTGAATTTAAACCAAAAAGTTGCCCACAAGCTCAAAGCCATGAAAATTTTTGCTGAGTTTTTTAATTTGTTGACAATAGTTAATTGCTTTGATTGGTAGAAAATAAAGCTAGTGGCACACACTTTTAATCCCAGCACAAGGGAGACAAAGGAAAGCACAAATCTCTGTGACTTCCATCCAAGACAATCAGAACTCAAAAAAAAAAAAAAAAAAAAAAAAAAAAAAAAAAAAAAAAAAAAAAAAAAAGTAGGAGGGGGAGAAGAAAGAGAAGAAAGCAGAAAGCATTGGCATTTTTAAGATTTTAACAGAACAAAGAAGGTACCATAAGACCAATTTCCTTCTCTGGAATTGATTTATTGAACATTCTACTATTCTACTGTTACAACATATAAAAAATTTTTAAAGTTTTATTTTTTTCTCTAAGAATGAACTTCCAATCAAGTTATAATGACAAAAGCAAAACCACCAAAAAAAAAAAAAAAAAAAAAACAAAAAACAAAAAACAAACAAACAAACAAACAAACTCTGGCCCACACCAGAAATTCCAGCATTTAAAAGAGGCTGAGGGTATGAGAATCAAAGCCAGCCTCAGCTACATAATTAAGCCTTGACTAAAAGAAAAACACCCTCATTGTAGTGCTGTACAGTTAATGTTTTCTTTAAGTAAAACAAGACACATTCAAAGTAGAATCATTTCAAAGATCAAATTTGTGGTCGAGGTAAGAAATTCCAGAGTTTCCAAATGATATGCCAATCCTATGTTGAAGAAAGCACTAATTTCAATTCAACATGAATAAAATTCACAGAAAATTTTCCAATATCACCTTATTCAAGTAACTCAGTTTATTACTTCCTTGCTTTGGCAGTGTTCACATACTGTTAACAATTTATACAATAACAAAGGGAGAAATAATCCTCAGAAGTTTAATAAATCAAAATGGAAGACTAATAAAACAGGAAGCTAAATTTTCTGCCTTACAAACAGAAAAACAAAACCTTCAAGGTAACAGTCAATATTAGGTTAAAAATACTAAGCATGGTAGCCACATGCTTCATACTATCTTAAATCTGGGAACCTTTAGTTTGCCTCTCCAGCTGCCTCTCTGTAAGCCTTTAATTTCTTTGAGCCTAAGTTTTCTCAAATGCAAGACAAGAATAATTCTAAACCTATAGATTTGTCTTAGAAATTATATTTAAAACAGTAAGTAGCTACAAGCAATGAGTTGCTGATACTATTGTTATTGCAGAGTCTATAGTGATGCTGGAACAAGACAGATTTTGAAGGCCAGTTCAGGGTCTTCCACGTTTCAGAATATTTATAATTCCAAATTTGCTCTGCCAGTTCAAAATTCAAATCTGATCTCTTTAAAGAACACACTCAACCATGAACATATAAGTACCTTCACCTGCTTATCCTTAATATGTAGTTCAATAAAAAGAACACTAAAAGTGTGGCCAAAGGCCACTATGCTAGCATCTTTGATAAGTGACCTAGGTTCCAGATGCATAATCTGTATCCAAAGTAATCTCTGTAGTACCATCTCTAAACTGATCTACCTCAATTAAAAGAATCAAAAACACCTTCCTAGATAATGCAAAATAAAACCTCTTAGCACTGAATAACTGCTCAGAAAAATTTACTATTCATAAGTTATTTAAAAAAAAAAAAAGTGTCACGGAATCACAAAAGACTAGAAAAAATTACTGTACTATTATGAGATACCCGAAGTCTCTACTCTGCAGATGGTTCTTCTGACTAAACCATTTATTCATTTAGGTTTTCATTACCTCCTCATTCAAGTACTCTAATACTTACCTTGAGCCCAAAAGTAACAGGTGAACAGAAAGATTAGATTCTGGCAAGATAACTTATTGAAGGGCTTGGTGGTATGCATCTATAATCCCAGCATTTAGGTGGTGAATGGAAAGATTAGATTTTTGGCAAGATAACTTAATGAAGGGCTTGGTGGCACACCTTATAATCCCAGCACTCAGGAGGCAGAGGCAGGCAGATCTCTGAGTTCCAGGCCAGCCTGATCTGTAACAGTAAGTTCCAGGCCAGCCAGAGCTGGATAGGAAGACCCTGTTTCCAAACTAACTAAACAAATAAACCCTAAAATATTACATACCAAATGCTGATGTTAATCTCTTCACTTACTCAAGAATCATGAACACAGCATGCTTCTGTGATTTTACATATTTTGGGAAAAGACTACCTAAATCAAGGCCTTTTAAAGAAATTTCCACTCCTCTTTAGCATATATAAACTACATTGGATGTACTGCTAATTTGCCAAAAAGATAAAACCAATTGTTTGTTGAAAATTAACAAACGTTTTCTTCTTCCAAGTTGATCATCATCTTGTGGTTCTTGCTGTTGTTAGAAACACTTGTTTTAAACCCAATTGTCTAGGTTGTTCCTAAAGATGTGCAACAGTTGATACTAGATGGTCCAATTTTTGGTGATCCAAAGAGCAGTTTTGTTGGATTTCTATTAAGCACTTGGATGAAACAAATCAATATATCACTTGATATAAAGTTTGTATTTTGAAATTTTTGATCCAGTAAGTGAAAATCATTTTCTTCTAGATTACCAACAAATATTTCACTGATCTCAGTTCTTCAATACAGAGCTCAAGGCATCCAGTGATACATCTTACTCCCACGACACATGCCAAAAAATAAAGATGCAAAATTTTCTGGAGAAAGGATTTCCATATTAATATCAAGGAGTTGTTACTGGTTACCTCAGTGGCACCTACAAGATACTTACGAATTTGTGTGGAGATATTCAAAGGTTAGTTGAGCTCGGTTGAGACTGCTGTAATTGGTGAAGGCCATAACTTCGATGAATCTTCAGTCCTTGCCCGTTAACAGGAAAGTACATATAGTGAAATAAATTTCCCCAGAATTCTGTCCAGTATAGGGTAAATTTGTGCTTCTTAGTGACACATGAAACAAAATTTCCCTAGTATCTATCCAAAATATAGTGAGATATTTGAAACTTTGAGTGATTTAAGTATTTCAATGACTCTGATGTAATATTTTGGAAAGAATGATATCCTAAACCTACAGTCCTTAAGTGCTCTCAGGGTCAAGCTTCCTTCACACAATTCCGACGCACATCAAAAATGAATGGTTCTGAATGGTCTTCAAACTTGGCGGTTTATTACAGCTTCAATTTCACGTTCTTCAAGTCCTTTTCTGTTCTCCTAAATTCAGGAAATTGACCTACTTCTGTCATAAAGCTGACGGTTCACCTACATCATTACCACCGAAGACTTTGTCATCACCGAAGACACCAGGCTCCTCAAAAAAGTGCTCTACTGGACAGTGCAGTGGAGTGGATGCTATTTCTGGCTTCACCGCTTCCCAACAGAAAGGTCCTTGGTGCTGACTGACAGATTTCTTTTCCCAAACCCCGCCCTAACACAGCTTGCTATTATGCCACAATCACCACAGGTGAAATTACTCACAGTGGCCCACAGAAACACCTCACAATATACCCTGCGGAATCACCACAGGCGCGCCCTTCCCCCACACCCTTCAGAAGATGGCCTCGGGCCCTCAGGCCTTCCCAGGCCTGGGTCCTCTGGCCTCCTCCTCGCTACTGACAGAGAGGAGTTAGTCCCAGATCCTGGGGGAACAGAGGACAGTAGCGAGTGCACCAGAAGATCCGATCGGGCGTTGCCTGCAGCTCGCAGATGCCTTTGTCCCTCCCCGCGGAATTGGAATTCAACCACCGCAGCGCGCTCTTGGAACCATGTGCTGTCGCTGCCGCCGCTGCCGCTGCCGCCGCCGCCCGCGCCGCGACACGCCGCGCCTGAACAGACGATGACAGGACGAGCGTCACGAGATTCAGCGTTTAGGACGTCTCTGCGGCGGATGCTGCGGCCGCCACAGCTACCTCAGCCACCGCTTTGTCTCCGCAAGCGCACGCAGCGCGAATCACCTCGCTCACTCCCGACGGCCCTGCAGCCGAGGCCTCCACCGCACCTTTGGCCAATCACAGAGCTCGAAGTCTTCCCGCCCCCGCCCTGAGACTCCACCTTCTGATTGGCGGGCGACGTTGGCCCACGTGACCGGAACTTGCTTGGCCGGGCCGCCCCCATCACGTGAGGGCGCGCGCCTCTCTTCCTGCTTTCCTTACCCTCTCCGCCATTTAAAGGAACAGTACCGGGGGCGGGCCGAGCGACGCAGCCGGGACGGTAGCTGCAGCGCAGAGCGGAGGAGCCATCTTGTCTTGTCGCCGGGGAGTCAGGCCCCTAACTCGAAGAAGCCCTGGCGCGCCCTCCCCCCCTCCCCGGTCTGGTAGGGCGAAGGAGCGGGCGTGCGGTCGATCGAGCGATCGGTTGGCGGCTCTTTCTCCTGCTCTGGCATCCAGCTCTTGGGGCGCAGGCCCGGCCGCCGCGGCGCGCGCCCGGTGGCCGTTGGCGCTCGCGCCGCGTCTTTCTTCTCGTACGCAGAACTCGGGCGGCGGCCTATGCTTTTGCGATCCGACGAGGGGTCGTCCGGGTGGTTGGCGGCGGCGGGCAACTGCTCCGCCCCGCTCCCGGGGAGGCGGCGGGGGAGGCTGGGGTGGCCGGGGCCGGCCTGGAGGCCTGGCGCCACCCTTCAGGGCCTGCTAGGACCCAGTTGGAGGGTCAGGAGGGAGCTGGAGGATGGTTGGTGGTGGGCTTTCTCCTTTGCCTTTTCCTACTTATGCCACCTTAGTGGGGAGCGAGAGCTCTGGCGGCAGCTCCGGGGTGGGGATTCGAGCTCCGGAGTCGGAAGATCTGGGTTTGCTTCCGGGCCTAGCCACTCGCTGGCCGAGTGACCTTAGGCAAGTCACTCTGTAATTTGTTTGCGCCTCAGTTTCCTCCTCTGCCTATCAGTGTGTGTATGGAATTGGAAGCTCTCTTCAAAGTGTCGGTTTACATAAAGATGATTGTTTTTATTTTTCTTTGAGTTGCAAGAAGACATAGCAGTTGCTCATTCCCTGAAATTAAGTTCAGGAACCTTTTATTGGAGTTGGAGATCGGAAGGTTCCCTGAACAACTGTACAGAAACACGTGGGAAAGTGTTTTCAGAGGAATGAGTAGATCATCCTTCAATAGCAAGTTTTCAAAAGGGGCTATGACCCAGAAGAGTTTAGAACATTTTTTGCCACCGGGAGGAAACTGAGGCCTACATGTCATTTGGGACCCTTCACAACCAATATGAAGCCCCCATTTGAGTCCCTGGTATATGTGAGCTGCTTCTTAACGCATAATGGCTGTTTCGGATAACATCACTTCACTGCTTGGCTTTTATTCTAAGCCCTTTCCTCTTACCATAGGGTGCCTAAAGGGTGGCTGATGCATATGGTACAATGGCACCCAATATAAAGCAGCTACATTTAGGAGTGAATGTGTTCTCTAGAAACAAGAAGTGTAATCTTTGGCTCAGCGGTTGTTTTCTGCTGCTCGTACTGGTGCCTGACTACTTTTCTTTCTTTAACTATTTTTTACAACCGTGATTGACATCCATTATTTGCTCCTATTTTGTATCCCTGATTTGTGTGGTTGATAGTGAACAAGCTTATTTTTAAAAGGTGCTGCCAAAACCAGTTAATGTGCACATGGATTTTTAGCCAGCGGGCTCCTTGGGACAGACTGAACCAGGTGTTGGATTCCTGAAGATGTTTGGGATTTTTTTGTTTTGTTTTGTTTTGTTTTGTTTATTTGTTTTTGTTTTTCTAATTGAAGGCTAAAGTTTTCTGAAAAGTTTTATTGGACTCTGGCTGAAACAAAATCAGTATATTTGGAATCATTTTGAAGCTTAACGTTTTCCTAGCCAGCCTTGTATTCTAATTGCTTGCAAATGTGAGACTGAATGGCCAAAATGCCATTTGTTTGTTTGTTTGTTTATTGTCAGCTGCTTTTATCAAATTCCAGGCCATTATCCTGCAAACACTATTAAAATGTTTGAACAGTTGGCTTTCAAACATTTTCATTTTGTGGCGTGGTGCTTATCCAGTGGTACAGCTCTCTAAGCAAGTGAACACAAACATATTTAAGTGTATTTTGTATGATTAGATGTTACCAATTCTGATATTTTATTCAAATGTCTAAAAAATAAGTTGACTATATTCCCTTTACCAAAGGGCCAGAGACAAATGGTTTTCTTTCAAGAGAAATGACTGTTTTGAAGAAAAACTGTGTTGGTCTTAGCTCTTTTGTAATTAAATCTGGATGTACCTCAAAAGACTCTTTAAGACTGTGGTGTTAAAAGGCTTTCCTCTGGAGAAAGAGAAAAAAAAATCAACTGGAACTTACAAGCTTGAAATTCCATGACAAAATATGGATGTCTCGGATTGGAGGTTCATGAAGTATTTGCAGTAGCTGGAGTGGATACACTTTTCAGTGTAGTTGCCGCCATGGACTCCAGGCTCCCAGATTTTCAAGAACTGAACCTGTGACCCAGAAGAGCTTGTCAAGATACGACAGGAACTCTGGAGGTGGGCGTTTTGTATTCAATTTTGGAACTGTTGATCTTGCCGTGAATAAAGAGGCAACAACTCAACAAGCACTGCCACCAGCACTGTTACTGGGAACTTGAAGACCCAAGTTTCTGTCCAGACCCTCAGTGCAAACTGACAACACTCCATCCAAAGTGAACTACGGTACTTGCCATTTTCCAAAATGCCTTACTTCTCATTTCTGCACTTCTGCTGTTCATACTCTCTTTACCCTGGAAATGCACTTCTGTGGTTCTTCACCTGCCAGATCTCTGCCATTTCATATAACTAAGATGCTCTCTAACCCTGTAACTCTCTTAATATTAAAAAGAACATCTTTAGGGTAACTTTAATCTCTTATATGCAAAGTCTGGTTCCTTGCATTCATTTGTTCTTTTTCCATAGAGCAAACACTGAAAGTAAGAGTCTTAGTTTTATGTATCTTTGCCCAAACATACCACTATTTCTAATGAAGCCCTTTTAAAAGCAGGGACCCTTAATCCTCAGTGTGTTTACAATTGCTACATTACCTTAGATTAAAAGAATTTATTAGATTTCATGTTTTATTTCTTAATCCTAGATTTTAAAAAAAAAAAATCTGGAGAACTATATGACATTAAAAAAAAAAAAAAGACTGAGTCAAATTGGGGGTGTTATAGACAAGAATGGGGACCACCAAGGCCTTACACTGTCTTGCTCAAAATAGAACTTAATATAAAGGTTAGGGCAGTGTTTAAAGGACAAGAGCATAAGACAGCATTAGGATGGCACCAGGAAAGTTAAGGGTAAAATTGGTATGTTACCTAAAATCATTTTTGTGTGTGTGCCAATTGTGAAAACACTTTTCTTCCCTACCAAGTAACGTCCAACCTGAATGTTGTAGGAATAGGAACCCCCATTAAGATTAGTTATACAATACCTGAGCATACATTACTGCCCCAGTATAGGACTTTTAAGGCATTTTTTATTTGTTGCATCCCTGAGACAGTTAACTTTGCCAGGGAACTTTTTGCCTTTGTTCATCCAGCGTTTACTTTTTTGTTGACTGTCTTCTAGCAATTTCTCTATCACTATCTAAGCCAGGCTTGTGAATACCCATCAGACAGTAGATATGCTGATAGAAGGCCCCCACCCCAGTGTTAGACTCCTCTGTTTATAATTCCATGTGTTTGTTACCTTACCTGTTTTTTCCCTGCCCCTTCTAGTCCCGTGCCTCCTGATTGCTGAATGTTCGCCTGGACCCTCCAATGACCTTCCTTCTGCTACTCCATCAGCCTACAGACCTGGTACTTGGATTTTTGTCCATGGTGATTCCTACCATCTTACTACTGAAGAAGACACCATTCCAGTGGACCACTGTGACCCAAGAAGCATTCAGCCATCATGATGTGGCCTTTACCTCCACTCCTGTCCTACTCTGCCCAGATTCAGCACAGCCCTTTATAGTGCAGTCAAGAGTCTTCAAGCCAAATAACTGAAGCTATTTTATCACAAGGAAGGCCAAGTTTATTCCATAAATGTATAGTTCATTTCTGCATTTTATTCTTCAGAGACACATAGTAAGTAAACTTGGACCAGGGGATTTTGTTTTGTTTATATTGTCAACACTGTCTGAAGAAAGGCATCATCTCTGAGAACAGCATTGGCCCCTACTCCACAGTCTCAAATGATTGAAGTTTCATGAACTGCCTAGGATCCTGTCAAGGTCACTGGACTCTTCATTATTTTCCTACTTCAAATCTGTAGCTATCTACTGAATGAGAAAGAGAGATTCTGACTCATTGGGATCGAAACCAAGGCATATTGAATTCCTCATAGTATCATCTTCGGGTTACTCAGGAACCAAAACTTTTCACACCAATTTAAGAAATTCTACTGAGGAATCCCTTTACCTAACCATCTCAAAAAGGCTTCAACCAGATTCCTGAAAAGGCCTCTTGATATATCAAGATAGAACCTACATGGTAATCTCCTCTGTTTATATAGCACTTTACGGGTTCAAAGCACTTTCATATACATTTATGCCAATTACCAACATAGTCACACCACTTTTTCAAATGAGAGAACAGAAGTTTAAGTACTTAAGCAATTCCTAGGTGACACAGTGGTAGAAGTTAGTCCTTCTGACTCCCAGTCCAGTATTCCCTTGACATTATCTTAGCCTTCACCTTATCCACAGTATTAAAATGTCTGGAGACGGAAAAATATATCCGATTCTGATTTATACGGTGCCCTTATTAGAGCACAATGTTTGAAGTGCAATTGTGATAACTAGAGCTAGACCAGAATCCCTTGATGACATCCTAAAGTATAGGAATAAGCAATCTCCATGGTGGTTGATGATTTGGTTTTTTTAAAAAACAGGAAACCAGAATATACAATATGAAACAAAAGTTTTTAGATTTTCTTGTTTATTTTCATGATCTCCCCAAGAGTTAACTACACATCTGTACTTGTTTATGTTAATTGCTTTAAGTTTTAATAATGTTCCTGAACACAGAAAGCTTACCTATAGTCTTCTGTCCCCAAATTAATGGGTAGAATAAGCCATTTGCTTTTATATATGTATATAATTTATAGTTTTTGATGTTCAATGATGTGATAAAATATGTAGTATATGTTTCCACACAAACAGTGAAGTGTAGTGTATTAAGGTCTCAAGATGTGCAGCAAAGCTTCATTTAGCCCAATGTGTTCTATACAACATTCAGTCACATAGATTGCTGCGGGGGGTTTTTTTCCTACATTCTTTTTAACAGAATGGGAAACTCAGCTATGTAACCAGTGAGTCTTAATTATTGGCAGATTGGCTTGGAGATCCCATAATAAATTCATTGTCTTTGAAACACCCTTTCTCATACTTTGTTGTTAACTGATTGAATTAGTGTGTTACATCTGAGGATATATTTTGATTATTATCTTTTTGCCAAGGGAACCTCTAAAATATTTGTGGGATAATAGGGAAGAATGGGAGGGAAATGACTTGTCTTAGTTGAGTTAGCAATAACTTCTCACTAGAGTCCTGTAACTTTTAAGGGGATTGCTTTTCAGGTATATAAGGAGAAAAAAAGGAGAGATTTTTCATAGAATTAGAGTTGTGGACCACTAAGATCTTACTGCTTTAGTGGAATCATCCAACCATGGACAAGTAATATTCGCAAAGAAATGGATACATTTCCCAGTGCTATTACAACTTTAAACCAACAATCTTGTTTCCTGGTAGTCATTAAAAAATGACTACATTTTTTAATAATTTATTTTTATCACTTTGAGAATTTCATGCAATGTATTTTGATCATATTCCCCTAACTTCCCCAAAATTATTCCCTACCCTCTCAATTTTGTGTCTTTTTTTATCCCCTTGTTTGTGCCGCTTAGATACTTAATGAAATATCCACTAGAGCATGGTTGACCCTTTTAGTCATTTTTAAGCCCCACTTTAATCAAAATTTTTAATAAAACTTGAATTCTATTAATCTGTAACATGGTCCACATTAGAGAAAGAATAGAAAAACTTGTCTACTTTGTCTTAGCATTGAACTTGCTTACCCACATTCTGGTTTCCATGACCTATTTTTTGTATTTCAGCATTTTGTGAACAACTTATCACTGATTTTCCAAAGGCTTTGTGCTCATGAAGTTCTTTGAAGGAAAGCTATGTGGAAGTCCAGAGTAAAGTGAAGCTGTTCTGGATGAAGTAGTGAAGTAGGAGTTGAGGCCTACAACCTGCCACAACCATCTTTACCACCATGGTGATGCCTAAAGGGACTTCCTTATGTAAAATTCTTCAGAAAATCCTGCTTGAAACCACTGCCCTTGACATGTTTGACCTGAATGGCATTCTCTTCTTTTGTGTACTTTCAACTCAAAACAGTTCATTCTCAGTTGATGCTCAACATGTTTGGAGATGCTTTATCCAGAGAATGATAATAATACAGCATTGTCTAATGAAGCTTTATTAATAGCATTCCATCCAAGGTGGACTTCATGGAGAACAATGAATATGTATTCCTACACTGAAGAACCCCATTAACTTTCAGAAACCTGTAACTAGTGGTACTGGAAGTACATGACTTGGAACTCTATGTAAATTGCCTGAGAGCTGGTATTGAAGCTGATGCCTCTTTGAGGCCATCTTAGACCAAGTTGTTCATTTGACCTCTCCTCATTAACTATGGTATTCCATGTACAAAGGATAACCATTAACTATGAAGCAGAATTGAAATACAATTTTTCCTAAAGGGATTTGCAACCTGGTTATTATTCATTGTCTCAAGTTTTAAGTCATGTTGATGCAACTAGTAGTTATTAAACTGCTTCATGGTTTTTGTTATTTAATACTCTTTCCAGGGCTTAAAAAAAAAAAACAAAACTAAATTTCTCCAACACATCTATACTTGTCTATTCAAAATTAACTACTCACCACTACATGGAACAGATGATCCTGAAGACACACTCTTTGAGCATTCTTTATCATACATGTGACTTAAGATGTGGCTGAAAAGTTTCCCTCTACCCAGTGAAATATTAAATGATTAGTCTTCATGCCTGATACCATCAACTGTATGTGTGTGATAGGCAAGGTTTGACATAGGCATTTGACTCTAGGCTATGATAGCTTGCTAGTCACTTCAAGTAGCATATTGTCAACCTGTTTGCTGGAAAAATAGGCTAACTTGGAAAAAAAAAATCTATGAATGGCAGCTAAGGATTTTTTTCAATATTCCTGAGTTTCTGTCCTTGGGATATTTCAATGGAATTTCACCTGTCTCCTCACCTAACAGAATGACTTACTTTATTCCTTACTATGAAGTATTCTTAAGACATTAAGATTACTTTTGTAGAAAGGATAAAATTCCTGATTATATAAATCATAGTGATTAAGACTTCAATTTGTGACCTGAGAAAATCTCATTTCTCTACTTCGTAGTCAATTTAAGGGCCAAATGCTATCAGCTACTCCGAGTGCACTGGGTAAACGTCGAAACTGCCTTCTTTAAGATCCTTGTTTCTTGTCCTCTAATCATGTTACATGATTCTCACCACAAATCAGCAAATCAGACTCAGATCTGGTTATTCTAGACTGTTCACAGTTAACAAATCAAACTCTGACTTCTGCTATTTTCTATTTTCTATTTTCTATTTTCTATTACCTGTACATTGCTAGCTCTTTTGTGTTTGCATTAAAAACAAAACTAAGCTACACTGCCAGTTATTCCCTCCTGCCATACTCGGTTAAAACAAAGAATCGGGAATATAATCAGTGATTGGAAAAGTAGAAACAAAACTTAAGGCAAAAGCCTTAATCTAATCTAGGGCCTTTTCTACTATCTTCATGTCTTGGATTTCATCTAAATCAACAGTGCCACCCAACCAGTCTGAGGTCTTGACTTGCTTTTAAGATTATTCTTAGAGATGGGCTGTATTACAGAAAGTGAAGACTTGATTACCAAAGAAAGTAGAGTCAACTATGACAAACTTGGCTCTATGATCCTATTGCTCCCAGATGTAGCATAGATTCATAACTAGAACCTCAAGTCTGCATTGAGGATATAGCCTTCTAAGCTGACAGTTCTTGCACAGATGAGCAAGAAAATGAAAGCTGTTATACCCAACTGCCCTTTTTAATATCCAAAAATAATATCTGGACTAAACCCTGTGGAGTACCCAGGACAAAAACTAATTTACAGAGCTTCATTGTTAATCTGCCTGTTCCAGATTATAGCTTAATTATTGGTATGGCTGGCCCTGCTGAAGTTGTCTGTTTACCTGTCTTCAGCTCTTAACCTGCCTTTTTTGACATGCTACTGCAATCAGACTAACTGGTTTTGAGAAGACTACAGTCAGTTTCAGCCGCTCTTGTGCCCAATTCCACCAAGGAATTTTGAATAGAAGGAACCTGTACCTTACCCACCAGAACAGGAAGGATCGTGCTGCATATTCCTTGACCAGCAACTTTAAGTAGAGAATTAGAGAACAACCCTGCTTATTTTCAACGCCTGAAACATCAATTTGATCTAATAAGAGTATAGAAGGTTGACAGCAGAGTACATTGCTTATTTCTTTGGTAACTCAGAAATAAATATGATTGGCCCAGAAATTGTAAGTTCACCTTGACAAGAAACAGCAACACCAGAAGTTTACTGCTGAACTTAATTACCACTAACTCAAATAGTCTCAGACCTGCTTGCCAAGTAGGAGACTAGTTTTCCTGCTTCATATCACCATTGTGGTGGGGCTCTGACAATACTGACTTGAATGGGGACCTTGTGGTGAATCCTAGGCTATGATGCTAATGGAAATTATTGTCTATTCAAGTGAATTGTAGGTTTTCTGAGGACAGAACAGACATCACTCTTGGTGATTTTTAGAATTTGATTACCAAGGAAGAAATACCAGCTGCTAAAAGTCAACTTTATGGGCAAAGATTAAGTTCTATATCTGGTCTTATCCTGGATGCTAGTTTTTATTGCCCAGCGACCATTTCCATCTCACTCTTAACTTCCTGATGTTTTTGGAACCATCTCTTCCAATTTTCAGACCTTGTGGTTTAGGCAGTCTTTTTGTGCTGGACATTTTGTTGCAACCTCATCAATCACAGCAAAGTCCATCTTGACTCTAGTGATTAGTTCAGGAATGGATGCATGATTCAAGTTTGTCAATGATAATCAACCCTAGGTGTTTTCTCAGTTGTGGAGAAGTTCTCTTAGATGCTTTAGCTTTGTAGGGGAAAACTCAAACCAACAGGGCCTACTATGTTGAATGAACCAGGCAGAAAATGAAGCCAGTACAGAGGGAAATGGAGCCAAAAGAGGAAGAGACTTGAGTTCTGATGACCACATTTATGCCCCTGTATCCAACTGTGCCTGAAGCTAATAGTACATCACCTGGACTTTTCAGTTATGTGAACCAATAAATTCCCTTTTTTGTTTAAGTTACTTTGAGTTGGGTTTCTATTACTTGAAATTGAGTCGACTAATAACAATATTTAGCAGCAATGAAACTTGGCATGTTCTAGTTATTAAGCTAGAGGTCAAGGCCACATTGAAATTATTTTCTAAAGGCACAACAGAAATTGAGAATAATACACTACAGAAACAAAACTTACTGGTACAAAAGTTCAAGAGAAAATTGATGGGCTGGAGAGGTGGCTCAGTGGTTAAGAGCACTGACTGCTCTTCCAGAGGTCCTGAGTTCAATTCCCAGCAACCACATGGTGGCTCACAACCACCTGTAATAAGATCGGATGCCCTCTTCTGGTGTGTCTGAAAGACAGCAACCGTGTACTCACAGAAAATAAATAAATCTTTAAAAAAAAAAAAAAAGAAAATTGATGAATACAATATGGTTCACCAATAAAAGAGAACCTATACATGGTTAACATAAATAAGGTACATTTATTGTGACAGGACATAGAAAAATTGCCACAATGGGTTAAATGAAACACTTGGTAGAAGTGTATGGTGTGAACTCATTTAAAGGTGTGTGCTTATCTTTGTAAATTCGTGGATAGGTCTGTTACTGACTTGAGTAGTGTAGATTACATGAGATTCAAATTCTGTATGACTATTTTAGACTACATTACTTTTAAACTTTGTTTAAAAATAATTTTAAAAATAAATGCCCACTGTTGGACATTGGCAAGTTACTTAACCCAGAGCTTATCAAATGATTAAAAAATACCCCCGAAAAGTGAATCTAATACATAACATTCTTATATTGTGTGAGCTGGCAGACTGCTACACATTAGGAAGCTTAAAATTTAGGAATTGTTCCTTAGTTTTTAAAGCATCCTTTAAAACATCTTGAATCATCAAGATTATCAATGCTTGACAACTTCATCTTACATGAAAAATTACCCCAGATTTTAAAGTGATGGCTAAACTACTAAATCCTGATTGCATTGTCCACGTTAGGCAAAGAAAAGGAAATGAGTCACTTTTTAAGACATCTTTGTCACAGAAATAAAGATTAGCAAGGCCTTTTAGATTTCTAAGTTTTAACACATGTACCTTGAATTTTCAGCTTAGACAAAGTTCCATGTCTTAAAGCACTCTTGATTGCTGTGACAGTATACATTTACAGCCTGGCAACTGGTCCACTGAATAGTCTTTTCCATTTAAACATTGGTTTAATGGACATCTATTCTTTGGCCTGCCCCAAATCATTTTTGTCACTAACAGAGCTCCACTCTTCTTTTACAAAGCTACTTCTTCACTTTCTATATGATGTGGCTTTAGTGGAACAGTTCATGGTAATACACTGACCTCATACTCCTGGCCAAGGTTCAAGCTGTCTAAGCATATACTATCAAAATAACTGTCACACCAGGACTTCAGATTTGTTTTTGATACTTTGAGACAGGGCTTCTCTGTGTATCCCTAGCTTTCCTGAAACTTAATTGTAGATCTGAGTGGTCTCAAACTCACAGATCTACCTACTCCTGGATTTCAAGTGATAGGTTAAAGGTGTGTGTGACCACTCTTTCTCTAGAACTTCTGATTTTAAAGAGAAATTACAGAAGCAAAAGTGATGAGAATTGAATGGTTCTGATGAAAATATCCCAAAGAAATGATACAGGCAATGATGCAAAATCCCCTGGAGAGCCTATTTTCAAGGGCTGTTACTCAGATTTTCCTTTAATTGTAGACTATCATACATCTTTATAAATTCACCTTTTGTAAGGAAAAAAATCAATTTTCTAAGATTGGCCAGATGGCTCAGCAGATAAATGTACTTGCTGCCAAACCTGACAACCTGGGTTGGGTACCTAGTATCCACATACTAGGAGAGAACTGACTCCAGCAAATTGTCCTCTGACCTTCACATTTGTACCAAACATACAAATAAATGTAATTTTTAAGTGAGTTTTTATTGGTGGTAACTAAATGACTTGAAGGAGCCAGGGAATAAAATAGTAAACTTTAGACCGTCATTAAATCAATTGATTATTGCCCTGACACTGAATTAAAGGTAACCCTTTGTAGAAGGGTTCCCTGGAGGGAAAGCTCTTTTGTGTTTTCCTTCAGGAAAATAGTGTATAAAAAGAGCAAATGTGAATGGGGGATCTGAAACCAAAACCATTAGTTCGGGAAACAAATAGTTACTTGTTCATTGGATAACCAGAGAAAGCAGCTTCAGTCAAGAGACATGGTTTTAGGCAAAAAATAAAACCCTGGTCCTTTGTGCAGACTAGTACTTGAAGATGAGTCCCCAAATTCCTAAAAGACTGAGCTAAATTTATAGTATTACTAAAATCTTCTGAAAGTAACACGATTAACTGAAAGAAAACCAGTAGGCATTCATAAAACAGGGTCCCTAGAAGCCAAAAAGAGTGATAGATACATCTATATAAACCAAATCTCTAAAAGATTTGTTAGACACATCTCTAACATTAAGTAAACTCAACGATTACTATCCCCATACACAGGATTCCTATAAATTAACTACACTAATGTGTGTCATGTAACAACAGATATCCTGAGAAATGCTTTGTTAGACAGTTTTGTTATGGGAACATAAGAGTAGACAACACAAACATCCAGTGCCATTAGGCTGAATCTATCAAGGGACTACTGTAATATGGGTGGCTCATCAGAACATGGCACATTCATGGAATTGTTGGTCATTTAGTGCTGTTTTATGCTAGGTGTTGTTTCAGGCCTTCACAGTCTGCTTTTAAGAAAGAGGAAATACTCCTGCAAGAGACAGCCTTTAAAGGAATAAAGTAACTTGCCCATGTTACACAGTGGGTGGTAGAGTTGTGACTCCCTCCAGTGGCCTATTCAATCTGTGCATGAGCCAGTGTGCTCTTCTGCATTTCTGTAAACATGAAAATATCCAAAGCAATCAATCAGTGAAACACAAATCAACCACCAAAAGGTACCATTCACATCAATCAGATGGCAAAAGCTTACAACAGTGACCACCTACAATGCTAACAAAAATTAGGACACAATTGTTTTAACATTTTTGGTGGCAGTGTAGATTGTACCAGTCTTTTTAAAAGGTAATTTGAGCTGGGCGGTGGTGGCGCACGCCTTTAATCCCAGCATTTGGGAGGCAGAGGCAGGTGGATTTCTGAGTTCGAGGCCAGCCTGGTCTACAGAGTGAGTTCCAGGATAGCCAGGACTACACAGAGAAACCCTGTCTTGAAAAAAAAAAAAAAGTAGTTTGAAATGTCTGTTTCTTCAGCCAGTAGCTCTTCTTTGAAGACTCCCTCAACATATGCTAAAAAGAATTAAGACATACAGATATGGTATACAAAGTTAATTAAACATGGAAGTCAGATTTCTTATTCAACTGTGGTCTGTTCATAATATATTTCTTAAGCAAAAAAAAGTATTAAGGAAAGTTTTCATGGCAACCCACTTTTATAAACACACAAAAAATAGTGTCTAAATGAAAAAGAAAGGGGGCTAAAGAGATGTCTTAGAGATTAAGAGCACCAGATGCTCTTGTAGACCCTCAGTTCAGTTCCCAGCACCCACATGGCAGCTTACATCCCAAGGTCCATGTGATGCCTTATTCTGACCTTGCATACCATGTGCATACATACATGGAGGCAAACACTCATAAATATTTTTCAAAGATACAAAATCTAAAATAGCAATTATCTACAACAGTAGCAAAAATTAGAAATAAATAGAAAATTTTAATGCATTATTGGTGGGAATGTACATTGTTTCAAGTCGCTCTAGAAAGTGATTTGATATCAGTTAAAATTAGGAAACACTTGAATGAAACAATTACTGAAAGCTGAGTTTCATCAAACTCAGTAAATTTGTTAGTATGGCTTTGTGGTTATATAAAGCAGATGCCCTTTATATCCAAGAAAATGCTGTTTCCAAATTAAATAAATTTGAATATAACTTTTAAAAATTGTTACATTGAAGCTGAACTTTTTCTAATCAGAATATAATGTTCAAATGGACAGCACAGCACTGAAGTACAGAGGAGGAAGATTGCCACGTGCTAAAAGCTAGCCTCCTGTTCCAGGAGTTTAAAAAGATAAATAAAAATAAAATAGATCGTGGTAGAGCACCTGCCTCATACACTCAAGGCTTGAGTTGGATCCCCAGCTCTAAAAGAAGAAGGAACAGAATAAAGATGAATTTCACAACTATCTTTTGAAGATGCTTGCATTCCAGATGACCGAAGCTCAACCTTTGGATAGGCCTCTTCCTACAGCAGAGAAAGGGCTGACCATTAGACAGCCACATTCTGAAAGAGAACTGGTTATCTCCTTTTATTCAGTGGTTTTCAACCCTGGAATCTCGATCCCACAGGGTCACATATCAGATATATTTACATTACAGTCATAGTAGTAGAAAAATTAAGTTATTAAATAACAATCTATTTTTGTGGTTGAGGGTCACCACAACTGGTTGAAGGTTACCACAACATGAGGAACTGTATTAAAGAGTCACAGCATTAGGAAGGTTGAGAACCATTGCATCTATTCTTCAAATAAACATACTTCTCATCCTGTTAGGCAAGCATAACCCCACTAAATTCAGGTTCTCAAAGAGGCAGAACCAACAGGATATTGGGAAAATGGTTCAATCCAGATACAAAGGTCAGAGTCTGTTCTTTCTCTTTACCTACATTGGAAGTAGATCTTCCAGTACTTAGTCCTCACACTAGCCTTGACACACTAAAAATATTGCTTTGCTTGGTTTCTTTGTTCTCCCTAATCCTGTACAGATGACACAGATTAGCAATCATACCTACTAGGTTTTTGTAGCCGAAGACATACGCAGCTTTTGAGACTTGCCTTAAAAGTGTACCCATCCCCTCTTCTTCCACTTGCCAGTTAGAAGGTGGACCTAATACCTGAATCCTGAGACATGTTGCTGCTGGACCATGAGGAAAAAAGACCTCTGTATGGATGCTGGTAGATTCACAGAGCAGGAGATTTCTGATGAACATGGGCCTAAACTTTTTACCTTTGGACTTCATTTCTAGAATACATGTTGGTCTTCTTCACGTTGTATTGAGATTTTTCTCTCCTTCAGACCTAAATAGTTTGATGGAAACATTTTTTAGGAACATCTCATTCTATTTGTACTACTGAATCAACCTGCTGTTAGCCAGGCTTATAGACAAGACAGCACTGCACCCTAAGTAGATGAGCAATTGGATCATGAATCAAGCATTTATCTCCCATTGAAAATTACCAAATTAGACTGTTTATCAGCTAAGTGGCCCTCTTCTATTCCAAGAGATCTCTGCATTGGATATCTGTTGCTTTATCTGCCTGCTATCTATTCCTTCCTCCATTTGATGAGGATATTTGAGCTGTCTTTGTCTTTTGCAATGGTCTTCTATGATCTGAACATACGCTAACCATCATCTCTGAGTCTATTTATTTGTTTTTGTTTTTTTTTTTTTAAAAAGGTAATCCATCCCTCAAACTGCTGGTTAGAAAGGAGGATGGTGAACACACATACCGTGACTGGTACATAGCCCTTAGCAAATGTCAACTGTTGGTAATGTCATTAAGGTGACACCCTGGAAGGCTCAGGATAGCCAGTAACTATTTTCTTGTCTTTTGTTTAAGGTTTGTGTGAGAGAGAAACCTGAATATATGTATGTGCACCATATTCATGCCTGGTGCTCTCAGATGCCAGAAAAGAACATCATTCAGGTTTTCTGGAAACTAGAATTATAGATGTGAATCATACAGGTTCTAGAACCAAACCTGGGTACTCTGCAAGTGCAGCAAGTACTCTTAACCACTGAGCCATCTCTCTAGTCCCTCCTTGCCTTCTTTTTATTTTTAGCCTCAGCCTCAGTCATTAAGATCTGAGACATGCACACATTGTCATATTCAATATCTTTTATAAGGATAATCATCCCTAAGAAATACTGGTACGTTGGCCTTTAAGCAAATAGGGTAAGAGACCTTGATAAGGGGGGCTCAGTTTTCTGTATCAGAACAGCCCAACACAGTCCACTTAAACAATGGTTCCCCATTTCTTTGCATCAAACAAACAAAAAGCCACAAGTAGAACTTGCTGCATTAGCACACACCTGTAATCCAGCTTCATAAGAGACTGAAGCAAGAGCGTTGTGAAGAGCTGGAAATATGGCTCAGAAATTAAGAGTACTGCTTGTTCCTGTAGAGGACCAGGGTTCGGTTTGATCACACACATAGACCCTCTTTTGACCTCCGTGGCACCAGATACAAGTGCTCATACATGCAGGCAAAACATTCATGCACATATTTTTTTAATTAAAGAGGATTGAGTTCAAAGCAAACCTAAGCAACATATTAAGAACCCATCTCTAAGAAAAAATTCCTATATTTGTACAGCAACAAGAATCAAAGTTAAATTTAATTCTAAACTATTAGAATAGCTTTAGCTCTATCTACAGCCTTATCTCTAGTTGTCATCCTGATCTACCAGGCCTTAAATTTTAGACACAAATAGATGAAATTAGATCTACTCATTGATCCAGGTAATGGAATAAAGACAAACCATTGATCTCATCAAGTGTTGAACATAGAGAGCTTGGGGACTCCTAGGCTCATTCTCTCCATGCTGAGGCCACGAGAAATTGACTGCAGTCACAAGTACTCGCTGACATGCTCAAAAGATGATGACGACTTTTTAGAACCACATCTGAAGTGCACTGAATTAGCATTTTCAATCTGTTTACCTTGTGCTAGCATAATTACACTGTAGCACATTCTGTTTAAAGTATACTATATAAACATGCTTACATGTGCATGCACATGTCACACACCACTAATCTAAGCCACAGGGTTGGCATGGAGTATTGGAGCAGACAGCCTGTGGTGAGAGGAAGAGACCATGCCTACAGTCCGGAGAAAACGAGTCCCAAATCTCATGGCCTCTCAGTTTTTCCTGGCTCAGTTTTCACCCTCAGCCACTTTGGGATTCTCTAGTGCATCTAACTATGGGAAACTTAACAATGATACAAACTGAATGTGAAAAGGACTCACAAAACCTCAAGGCTGTAATAGCAGACATCTTTGGCTTCTGCTGAAAAGTAAATTGATACCAAGTTGATCTTAGCTCTTCGCCAAGTACATTGCTGTGTGCTCATGCCTGGGGCACCCAGAAAGGAAACAAGGACTCAGGCTGTGTTTGTATATCTGCCTGGAAACTAGAGACCTCTCCCAGTTCATCTTTTAAAGCAAAGAGCCCCAGTCAAATAGCATTCTGTCCCAACAGCTTCCCAGAGCCTCATCTCATCTGTGTGTACCTATTTCATGATTACTGAATACTCTTGCTTCACTTTCAGAAGCAGAGTGTGATGGACCAGCCTATAATCCCAGACTGAGGCTGGAGGATAATGAGTTTGAGGCCAGCTTGGGCAGGCAACATGGAGAGATCCTGTTGCAAAATGAAAGTTATAAAAGGGTGAGGGTACAGCCCAGGAGAATGCTTGCCTAACATGTAAGGTCTAGTGTATGTGAGAGCCTTTGTCTGTTGCACAATATACTTCAAGAGAAGGAAGACAGGAGGCAAGAGTCACAATCCACCTGTGCTTCTGCATCAGCTTTCTGCCCCTGTGACAAAATATATGAGAAAAACAATCTAAAAGAAGAAGTGCTTTAGTCCATAGTCCCTTGACCCTGTCACAGAGCCTGAAGCAAGATGACACGGCCAGTGTCTTTCCGCTAAACCCTAATCTCCCAATAGCCCATTTAGCTATGAATTCATCAATGGTGTTGCAATCTTCATGATCAAATCACCTCTCAAAAACCACCAAGATTTCAACATATAAGCTTTGGTGCCCATTTATATCCAAACTATAGTGCATGCTTATCTCTCATTTCCATTTATACCTCTTCCACTTAGAAAACTGGAGCCAAGCATACATGGGCCTCCAACATGGGACAAGAAACCATTTCTATATTTCTATGTGCTAGGTCTACACAGAGGGGATATTCATATGTTGGCTCTGTTCTCAAATCCTGTAGTGCTCACTGTTTCTTAACCATGCCTGGTGAAATTTCATGTGAAGAAAAAGCATCCAATATCTGTCAAGACTCAAAAGATAGATGGCTCTGCAGATGAAAGCACCTGTTTCACAAACTTAAGGCCTGAGATTGATTCCAAGAACCCATATAGAAAAGCTGAATGTGGTGGCATACATCTGCAATCCTGACTCTCCTGTTATATAGTATGGGAGACAGAAATAGGAGAATCTCTTGGAAGCTTATTGGTCAGCTAGCCTAGAACATGAAATACAACAAAAACAAGAGAAACCTTGCCTCAACAAGATGGAGGGAGAGACCTGACCCCTCTGACTTACATATATATGTCTTGGCATTCAAATGCATACATGTGGAGAGAGAGAGAGAGAGAGAGAGAGAGAGAGAGAGAGAGAGAGAGAGAGAGAGAGAGAGATCGGAATATGAATTTGAAAGCTTCCAATTCAGATTGCTATTAGAATTGAAATCAAAGAAGCTATATTGGACATACCTAAACTGGAAAACCCACTGAAAACTTAAAGAGTTTTTTGTTCAAAGATTATTAATTAGGCCAAATGTGAGTACTTTCCAGACATGAAGCCCTTCTATGTATATGATCCTGTACAGCCACACAGGTCCCATACCTAGGAATGGACCCTGGTTATGTATTTTGCTCATCTACCCCTTGAAGGTTAGAAACTTAAAACACATTCCTAAGTGTAACTTCATTTTTGCTATTCCACCCTTTCAACGCCCCTAACGTTAGATAGGAGAGAAAAAGGATACAGGGGAAAGGGGGCAGTGTTATCATTAGACTACTTCCTGCTGATTAGGGACATTGAGTTCCTTGGAGCAAGTTTGATCTTCATCATCTGAATATCTAGTTTATTGTTGTTTCATCTTTGACTTAACAGATTTCAGCCAACAGCAATCATTACATCAACCAACAAATAACCAACAACAACCCCAAATCTTGGGGCCCCAGCCTTTATATATCCTCTGAAAAGTTCCCAGAATTGCAAACATCACATAATCCCAAAATCTATCTGCAGCTGGTAAAACCATGCCTCTGCTAGAGTATGAGGCAAATCAGTCAGCTGTTGTGGACCATCTGAAGCAGTCCCATATCCCACACCTGGGATTAAAACAAAAACATAGTCCTGTAATATTCCTATGCTTTTTTTTTAAGGAAACCAAAATTGTCACTATACATAAGACCCAGTCTTTTGGTTCTAGCCAGCATTTGATATCATAACTCTAATATGTGATGAATCTCATTTATTGGAGCTAGACAAAGGGTTGTGTGTTAACCTCAGATAATACTCAAAAGTACTCTACAGGAAGAAAGGCCCAATGGATACATCTACAAAACACTCTTTTACCTAAGGCTTACAGAACATTGCAAACAACATGGTGGAAAGATTGTAGGAGACAGAGGATAAGGAACTAAACATGAGCTGAACAAGAATGATTCCAGTAGATATGCCAAAGTGACTGGGGAAAGCCCATTGAGGCCTCAGCCCTACACAAAGAACTACGAGCAACATAAAAATGCTGAGAGCGGAGAAATAATCTTCCTGAGGAAGAGCACACAATTGGTTATCCAACTCCAGCTGATCAGCCCTGAAAACATACATACATGTACCATGATACAGACTGAGTAGGTTATATTTACAAATGTATGTATATACATATATGCATGTAATAATAATAAAAAAGAGGCCATGAATTTGAAAGAGAGCAAGAAGGAATATATGAGAGTGTTGGGGTCCACATTAGCCCCACGTTGGGGCGGCCAAAAAATGTCGTGGCCCAAGCAAAATGTTGAGGCCTGGGCCGCCCCACATTTGCCTGCTACTGTATCCCGGCCCAAGCTGCCGCTTTGGTCCGCGGGTCGGGGTTCAGCAAGAGTGAGGGTGAGGGCAGACTCGAAGAATGGAGACCAGACAGGGTGTGATTCAATCCCATTTATTCTTCAGTCTCTCTTCCTCTAAGTGTTTCCTTCTCTGTCTCCTCTGATTCTCTGTAGAGCCAAGTATCTTCTACCTAATGTCTGATGTGTCTGATCTCTGATCTCAGTCTGATTCTGATCTGTTCTGTCTCTGCCTTTTATATGTCTTACTTCTAAGCCACGCCTCTAAGTTACACCTTTAATCATGCCCTTAGGTCTTGTCTCTAACTCTGATCTCTATACTTCTAAGTCATACTCTTAAGTCACACACCTTTAATCTCATACACCTTTAATCTCACCCACCTTTAATCTCAAGGTATCTAAACCAAGATTATCGGAGTGTGCTCAGCTGTTGTAGGCTATTGTAATCCAAGTCTCCTGTCAGGGTATATGGCTCAAGATGGCTGCAGAGTTGATAGCTGCTTTCTGCTAAAAGTCGGCCCCCAACATGAGAGGGTTTGGAGGAAAGAAAGGGAAGGGAGAAAGTATATAATTATAATCTCAAAATTGAAAAGGAAAAAATGTATTGATGGAAAAGAGAAAGAAAGAAAGAAAGAAAGAAAGAAAGAAAGAAAGAAAGAAAGAAAGAAAGAGAAGAAAGAGTAAGGATGGACAGAAAGATAGATAGATAGATAGATAGATAGATAGATAGATAGATAGATAGACAGACAGACAGATAGGTAGAGTTCCTTGACTCCCTTACATTTTGTCTAACCAGAATTCTAACCAAACTTTTCCCAAAGAGCCATCAATCGCTTTCAGCCTGGAAATTGATGAACCCATCAAGGTGGATACATAAGAGCAAGAGGCATTTTACCCCCCACCCCCCATCAAAGTAGGGTATTCTAGAGTAGCTTTCATTTATGAAATCTCAATACAAACACGGTGCCCTACACTTTCCATGCATTATCTCATTCTGTACATCTCTGGGGTAGATTTTCTTTCACGGTATAGGGAGTTCTCATACTCTTGTATTTATATTTATAGGTCATTTAATTCTACTCAGAGTCTGCTTACTCACATACCATCCTTCATACATACATCCCAACCCCACTCATTGTGACTTTAGAAAACTGAGAGGCCTTGCCATGAGGGTCACCACACAGAGGCTTCTCTGCACATTACTGGACACCACGGCTGCTTTTTCCTTTTGGTATCAATATTTCCCCATCTCTGTCTCCTTATTTAAAACTCTCCCACATCCTTAAAACACTAAGTACTTCAGGATTTGGCTTGGATAGGAGGCAGCAATATTGACCTCCTTCTGCTGGGACCAGAAACAGAGGTTGCCAGTCCCAAAAGATGTTTAATATTTCCTTTTTTTTTTTTTTTTTTAAGACATGTTCTCACTATGTAGCCAAGGCAATATGGACCAGATTGGCCTTGAACTCACAGAGATCTGCCTCTCCTTTCTGAGAATTAGAAGTAAAAGCATGCATGACCTTGCCTAGCTTATATTTGCTTTTAATAACCTGCTATGCTATATTAGATAAAGAAATTCTACCTGGAAAAAGGAGGCACCAATCTAAAGTCTTATAGCTAGGAAATGGCCAGTTTAGGTTTCAGAGGTGCTTGATCTAACCCAATATTCCTTACTCATGGGTCATCAGACATCATTATTGGAATAACTTTAGAATGCATTAAACAAGGGGCAGGATGGGAGGGGGCTAGAAGAAGAGAAGGAAAAGGGACTCTGATCAGGATGTAAAGTAAATAATAATAAAAAAAAATACATTATACATTCCCCAGGCCCACACTGGGCGACAGAATGATAAAATGTGCAAAGCATCTGTACTCTTTAAATACTCCTAGAAGCCTCTAGAACTTCTGTATGGAATTCCAACAACCTCATAATAGTGAATGTTGCAGACAGGCTCTGTCTCCTCTCCAGTGATCGGTGTCTTCTATTGTTCCTACTTGCCATGGCACAGATTATTCACACTGAGTGGTATAAACAACAGAAATTCATTTCTCAAACTTCTGGAGCATGAAAATCTTATGGTAATGATGATGACAAAGCTACTTTGGTTTCTGGTGAAATATTCTTCCTGACTTGTGGGTGACTGCCATCTCAGCAATGTCTGGGTGTGACTTTCCTCAGTATATGTAAATGAAGAAAAATTTCTCTTGCATCTTTTCTTTAAAATGACACTAATCCTATTGCATCAGGATGTCATTCTTCCTCAGTTAACCTTTATTACTTCCTTGAAGGTCCTTCTTCAAATACAGTCCTTCTGGATTACATCTTCAACATGAATGTTGAAAAACATTCGGTTTATAGTATTATTGTTCTGTTGAAGTGGTACTTTCACTAATAGTTTTAACCAATGATGGCTGGCAAAGATAATCAGATGTCATCCTATGACTATGTCAGATTATATAAAACATTATTGTGATACTGTATATTCATAATATATGTTACCATATTCTATTACATCTTGCTAGCATATTTGTTCTAAAAGTTTTCTTTGATGGTTTATTAAAGAAAGTTGCCATGTTAGAAAAGAAATGAGTGACTTCAAGGAGCTTACAGTACCTTCCAACCAAAGGATATCTGGAGAAACTGGAGCTCTTTCATACAGCAACAGGGAAATAAAAATTCTGTCAATAGCATGACTAAACATGAAAGTGAATTCTTCCCCCATGAAAGTAGATCCTTCCCATTTGTCTTAGTCTATTTCTTAATGCTATAACAAAATGCTCGAGATGAGGTAATCTTTTTTTCATTTCTGGAGGTTGTGGAATCTAAGAGCAGGGTGCTATCTGGGGAAAGATTTGTTGTCATAATATGGCAGAGGATATTAGATAGTATACTATCTCATCTCATAAAAACATGAATACCACCATAGAGTCTCTACCTTTATAACCTCATATAATTTTAATTATCTTACAAAGATATGGTCTCTATATAGCTTGTGGATTAAGTTTCTAGAGTGTGAAGTTTTGGGGAATACATGGAAACTGACTTAGTCACTGTTCTATTGCTGTGAAGAGATACCATGAGCACAGCAACTCTTATAAAGGAAAGCATGTAATTGGGGCTAGCTTACAATTTCAGACGTTTTTAATCCATTATCATCATGAAGGGAAGCATGGTGGCATGCAGGTAGACATGGTGGTTGAGAGAAGCTGAAAGTTCTACATGCATATCCACAGGCAGCAAGGAGAGAGACTGGGCCTTGCTTGGACTTTTAAAACTACAAAGCCCACCCTCAGTGACACACTTCCTCCAACAAGGTTTACTAATTATTTCAACTTTCTAATTTTTCTCAAGTAGTGCCACTCCCTGATGACTAAGCATTCAAATATATGAGCCTCTCTGGGCCATTTCTTATTCAAACCACCACATTCTACTCTCTGGCCCCTATAAGGTTATAACCATATTACAATGCAAAAATACATTTAATCCTACTTCAAAAGTCCCCATAGTTTTTCACAATTTCAAGACAACTTCAAAATCCAAAGTTCAAAGTCTCTTCTGAGAGTCAAGGTACTCTCTTAAGCCCCTGTAAAATCAAACAGATCATACACAACATACAATGACACAGAATATACATTATCATTACAAAAGGGAGGAAACAGCATAGTGAGGAAATACTGGACCAAAACAAGACTGAAAAACAGCTGGGAAAACTCCAAATGCTGAACCTTCATGTCTAATGTCAAAGCACTCTTCAGGTCGCCAACTCCTTTCAGCTTTGTTGACTGTAACATATGCTTTTCTCTGGCCATGGTTTCCACACTCAGTCTACAGCTCTTCTTGGCAGGTATCCCACAGCTCAAGCATTTCCAACACCTTTGGGTCTCCATTGAAATCCAGGCTTCACCTTCACAGCTTCACAGAGTGACCTCTCTAGGACACCATCTGACACACACCTGGCCTTGGTGATTTTCCTTAGCTATAGAAAAAGATTTCACAACTCTTTTTTTGATTCCTTAACTCTAAAGTCAGAACCACATGGCCAAAGCTACCAAGTTTTCCTGCTTGCTGGGGCTGGAACTTGGCCCCCTCATTCTAATATATTCTAATTCATCAGCTTTCTGGTGTTGATGGTCTTCTTCACTGCTTAAGCTTTTCTTTAATTCCTTTTCACAAGTTAGAAGATTAGTTGGGTAGAATATTGCCCTGAAGTCACCACTCCCTTTATTCTATTTAGCATTGTACTTTTCTTTAAACGTTTTATTTCCTTGAGTGCTAGTCCTAGCTCCATTACACTTCCTAGTGCTCCTTTTCTCCTCAAACTGTATATTCTGTATTTTTTCCTTCCTCAGCTTGCTTTTTTTCATTATAGATCTGTAGAAGAGCAGCCACTAAATCATGTGAATAGTCAATACTAGGGTGTCTTGAAATCTCCTCAACCAATGCCTTTACTCCAAAACTCTTCAATTTAGCCTCAGGCAGGTTTGGTTTGGTTTGGTTTGGTTTGGTTTGGTTTGGTTTGGTTTGGTTTAGTTTAGTTTGGTTTGGTGTGACAATGGTAAAAGGCAGGCACATTCTTTGCCAAAATATCCCCAAAATGATCTCTAGGCCACTAATATTCTTCCTGTCTGAAACTTCTTAAATTCTGCTGTCATAATCAGTGTCACTCTCAGCACTATTGTCTCCCACACTCCTACTAGTGTGGCCCATTAAACCCTGCTTAAAGTGTCAACTACTTTCCTAATCCAAAGTCCACATTCTGTCAACAGTCATGGTAAGGTCTGTCACAGAAATACCCCACCTGGTACCAACTTCTGTCTTAATGTTCAATTACTCTGAAGAAACACCATACCATGACCACTCTTACATATATATTTAAAAAAAAAAATTAACTGGGGCTTGTTTATAGTTTCAGAAGTTTAGTCCATTACCATCATGGCAACAAAGAGGCAGACATGGTACTGGAGAAGTAGCTAAGCATTCTATGTCCAGATCCACAGGCATCACGAAGAGAGAGAGACTGGGCCTGGCATAAGTTTTTGAAACCTCAAAACCCACCCTCAGTGACACAGTTATGCCAAAGGGCCAAACCTACTTCATCAAGGCCACACTTACTCAAAAAAGAGCACATCTACTCTAACAAGACCACATTTACTCCAGCAAGGCCATAACCTCCTAATCCTCCTCAAGTAGTGCCACTTCCTGTTGACTAAGCATTCAAATATATGAGCCAGTGGGGTCCACTCTTATTCAGACCATCACAGAAACCAAAATACTATACAACTCCAGATGTGAATACATCCAGGCCAACACTTTGATGGACCCTGTGAGGTTCTAAGCAGAAGATTCAGCTGAACCTGTGAGATAATATGTACTGATTTAGGCTAATAAATTTGTGATTTGTTCTACAACCATACAGCCTCCATTTACAGAACTTTATGGATGAGTTCTTATTCTATCTAGAAATAACTTATATGCTTACCAAGCATGACAAGGGCTATGTGTCAAACTGCCTGCTTTTAAAAAAAGGTTTCTTCATTTCTTGCTCATAAAAAGTAATAGATGTCCATTGTAGAAAATCTGGAAACACACCAGAAAGAAAATTAAAATCACTGGGAATAATTTCTTCCTGCCCCCTCAGATAACCACAGATAACACATTGGCAAACAGCCTTCCCCAGCTTGGTTCTATGCAGAGAGGCAGGATAAAGTTACAAACAGGGAACACTCTGTACAGATTGTTTTGTAACCTGCTCTTTCCATAATGTCAGCCCACATTTTCTAAAGAATCTAAAGCATTTGGAGGGGGGTGCATTTGATCCTGACATTTTGAGGTATTGCCAGACCTCACTTTTGATGATCTCAGGTTTTCCTACTTAAGACTTTGGCTAAAGAGACTCATAAGGAGGAGTCTCATGAGAGGGAGAACATGCCCAAGGCTAGATAACCTGTTGGTACCCCAAGATTTCTCCCTCTCCAAATTTCTCATAACATTGTAGTTTAACTGCTGTTTTCCCAAAGCCCACACAGTGTCCTGAAGCTGTTAACCTTGGAGTTACTATCAGAGCTTGGTTCTTATAAAGCTACTGCCTCACTTCACTCAAGGGAGCTATTCAGAAGGAATTGAGGTCAAAGGAAGCCAGTTCTCTTTTGCCTGAGACCTGCCCAGCCCACAATCCATGAAGCCCTTGTTCTCCCTGGCCTCCAGAAAAGTAGAAGTCGGCTGACTTATAGCATCATTACAGTACTTTTGGGGGTTGAAATGTGAATGGATAATCAGGAAAGGGGGAAGAAAGGAAGTAGGAATCATTTATTCAATACATATTTATTAAGCCTAGTACAGTTGCACTAGTTAATGGAGCTCTAGAAAAAGAGAAGCAGGGCATGCTTGTTTATAGCCATGATCCCAGCACTGAGGCTGAGGCACTGTGAACTATAGGGTGAGATGAAAGAAACAGCCGCGCACACACACGTGCGCACGCACATACACACACACACACACACACACACACACACACACACACGGGTGAGCAAGGAAAGGGGAGAAAGAAAGAATGAGAATAAATAGAAGGGGAAAGGAAGGGAGAAAAGAGAGAACCAACATCCAAAAGTTGTCCTCTGACCTCCATATTCAACAATGTATGTGCATATGCAGGCACATGCTAATAAAAAAATTTAAATAAAAACTTTTGAAAAGAAGTTTTTAGTTAAACATTTATGAGCTGTATGTTACAGCTGTTTACTGCTACATAAAAGTTACCCTAAAAAATAGCATAAAGTAACAACTATTTAATGTACTGTGTATGCTCTTTTATAAACTGTGACAGGTGCCTGAGGTAAAACACATTAAACACAGGAAAGGTTCTGTTTGGCTCACCATTCTGAAGTTTCAGTCCATAACCAAATGGTTCTGTTGCTTGGGTCTGTGGTGGTATAACATACCATGGCAGGAGCAGCTGGGAGCAGAAGTCTGTTCACCTCACAGACAGGAATAGGAGAGAGAAAGAGAGAGAGAGAGAGAGAGAGAGAGAGAGAGAGAGAGAGAGAGAGAGAGAGACTGAGACTAGAATCCCATTTTTTCTGGCAAAGGCATATTCCCCTAGTAGTTGGCCTAAGATCTCCTATGGAGCCCCAGCTCTTAAGGATTTCCACCACTCCCAATATTGCCATGTTAGGTACTAAGCCTTTAGCACAAGCCTTTGGATGACGGTCAAGATATAAACTGTAGCATGTACTTATGATTCTGTGAGTCAGATGTTGGTTAGGGCACAGCATGGATTAGTCATCTCTGTGCTTAGACAACTAGAGCGCCTAGGAGAGCCACAGATGACTGGGGAGCTCCACCGGAGCCATATAGCTTCACAATATGAATCCAGGGACGGAGTGTCCAAGCCAAGGTAGTTCTTTCACTTCTTTGTCTGGCTGGCACTTTGTGTCTGGATAGTTGGATAGTGTTGGCTACAGATGCAGGTTGAGCATGTCTGATTCTGTCTTTCCACATGGCTGGCTTGGACTACCTAGTAACATGGTAGCCTCAAGAAAAGTCAGACAGTGGAGCTGGAGAGATAGATGGTCAAGGTTTGAGTCTGTGTTGTTCTTGCAAAGGACTTGAACTTATTTCAGGTTCCTAGCACCCAGGTTGTATATCCCAGTCACCTCTAACTACAGCTCTAGAAGACCCAGTGCCCTCTTCTGGCCCCCACAGCAACTGCACTAAAGTGCAAATACCCTAGCAACACACACACACACAACCATCTCTAGAAACAGAAAATGGAAACCATCAGACCTCTTGTCTTAGTTAGGGTTTCTATTGCTGCAAAGAAACACCATGACCAAAGCAATGTGGAGAGAAAAGAGTTTATTCGGTTTATGCTTCTACATTACAGTTTATCAAGGTTCATCAAAGGAAGTCAGGACAGGAACTCAAGCAGGGCAGGAACCTGGACCCAGCAGGTAATGCAGAGATCACGGAGGATTGCCACATACTTGCTTGTTCCCCATGATCAGCCTGCTTTCTTATAGAACCCAGGACCACCAACTCAGGGATGACACCACCCACAATGGGGCTGGACCCTCCCCCATAAATGACTGACTAAGAAAATACCCTACAGGTATGCCTGCAGCCTGATCTTATGGAGGCATCTTATTAAGTGAGGTTCACTCTTCTCAGATGACTTGCTTGTGTCAAGTTGACATGAAACTAGCTAGTTCAACCAACCCCTTGTCAATTTGACACATAAACACATTAATTTTCAGTTAGAACCTTTCTTTTCACATTTATCCCCAAGATGGCATGTTAATTATTACTATCACAATATAAAATATAAATAACTTTAAAAGTCCCGAAATCTTTTACAAATTCAAACACATTAAAAGTTCCGTCTTTGAAAAATATCCAGTCTCTTCTTTTGTTTTTTTTCAAGACAGGGTTTCTTTGTGTAGCCTTGGCAGTCTTGGAGCTAGCTCCGTAGACCAGACTGGCCGTCTGATTCACAGAGATCTACATGCCTCTGCCTCCTGAGTGCTGGAATTAAAGGTGTATGCCACTAAAGCCTAGCAAAATATCCAGTCTCTTTAAAAATCCAAAATCTCTTTTAAAAGTTCGAAGTCTCTCTGCTATAGGCTCCTATACAAACCAACATCAAGGTAAATACTTTCTTACTTCAAGAGGAAAGAACTAATATATAGTCACAATCTGAACAAAGCAAACCAAAACTCAACAGTGTAAATAATTCAATGTCCAATACCTGGAATTCACTCGTGCTCTTCTGTACTCCTCCAAAGGGCCACTTCTCTGGCCCCACCCTCTGCAGCACACACTGCTCATAGTCTAAGCTGGGCAGGCTCCTCTCCACTGCTGCTGCTGTTCTTAGTGGCCATCCTACAGCACAGGCATCTCCAAAATGCTGAGAGCTTCTGCTACAACTGGGCTGTATTTTTACCAATAACCTCTCATAGGCTTTCTTCCTGGTGTCAAGCCTCAAATTCTCTGCGTGATCCCTTCAGTCCTGGGCCCTCAATTGCCACTGAGGCTGCACCTTATCAGTGGCCTCTCAGTGCCTCTCAAGCTGCTCTCCATGACTCTTTAAAGTCTTCAAAACCAGTACTCTGGGTGACTTTTAGACTACTAAGTTCAGCTACCAGCATGAGGTACAACCTTGACTGCCTCTTAAAATACAGCTTCTATGTGCTTGCAAGAAACACTTCCCAGAAGATTTCACCTCACTTATACTGCCCTCTTCTTAATCACTGCTAATCTCTCACCTCCAGGTGGCCAGCACAGAGTATCTCAGCAAAACAAAGGTTTCACTGTAGTAGTTCTGGCACTTTGTTAATCACAGATAATTAATTCTTCCACCTCAACTGACCAGAAACCCAGACTCTTTAACTCAAAATGAATGGCCTCAGTAGATTCTTTACATTTCCCATTGAAACTTCACAAGCCAGGCCTCCATCATTTGCATTTCCCTCAATATTCTTATCTTCCAAGCTCAAACAGAACATCCCACTGATGTCTCAATACTGAATGGCTTTTCTAGCCCAGAGTTCCAAAGTCCTTTACAATCTTCCCTAAAACACACAATCAGGTCTCTCACAGCAAATACTGCAGTCCTGGTACCAACTTGTCTTAGTTAGGGTTTCTATTGCTGCAACAAAACACCGTGAGCAAAGCAACTTGGGGAGGAAAGGGTTTGTTCAGCCAACTCTTCCACATCACAGTTCATCACCAAAGGAAGTTAAGGCAGGAACTCAGGCAAGGCAGAAACCTGGAAGCAAAGCTGATGAAACAGGCCATGAAGGTGCTGCTTGCTAGCTTGCTCCCCATGGCTTGCTCAGCCTACCTTCTTATAGAACCCAGGACCACCAGCCAAGGAATGCACCACCACAATGCCCTACAGGCTTGCCTACAGCCTGATCTTATGGAGGCAATTTCTTAACTGAGGTTCCCTTTTCTCAGATGAGTAGCTTGTGTCAAACTGACATAAAACTAGCCAGTATTCCAAGAAGGAAGCAGCCGTGGTACTTTGTATGACCTGGTCCCCAGAGTCATACACTATTACCTCTGCTTTGTTCTGTTCATTAGAAAATAGGTCACTGTGTCTATCACATGCTTGAAAGAATAAGGAATTCGACTCTAGTTCAAAGAGTAGTAGTAGAGAATTTGGGAACTTTTTTCCCCAAAAGCATGGTTAAAACAACATAATCTACCTCCTGTGGAACATTAGCTCCATTCTCTACTCCTTCAAAACCATATGATTCCTCCCTTTGTCTTCTCCCTGCCCTTCTTCCCATGAGAGCAAATCTAGGCATTTCCCTCACCTTTTAGACAAATCCCTAGTTTTGACCAGTCACATAAACTTTTGTACAGACAAAATGAGTTTGAATGAAAATTCAGTCTCCAGCCATACTGCCAAAAAGCAAAAGAAGACATTTGAAGGCAAGCAGGGACTCTGGGATTCTCTCTCTGCATCCTCTCTATAAAAGGGGCAGGGTAGGGGAGGATGAACTCCAACATAGTGATAAAAGCAGCCAGGAAAAAAGATGTGGGGAATACGAAGCATTAAAACTAAATTAGGGTGAGGAGAGATGGCACAGTGTCGTGTGCCTATAACTACGGGAATCTGGGAAGAGAGAAAGAGGATTGGGAAATCAAAGCTAACCTAAGCAGGAGAGCAAGACCCTTTGTTAAAATGAAGATCCTGACAGTGGTATAGCAGACTCACAATAAAATCTGTCAAAACTGCAACTGGAAATTAGAAGGGTCCAGGACCAAAACCTCAAGGAAGTAAGTATATGGGATTATACAAATTGTGTAAATCCAGCCATTCTTTAAAAATACTTACAGATGAAACTTTTACTACCATAAAAGAGAAAAGCTGGAAAGTCTTGGGGAGAAAACTGTCATAGAAAGTCAGAGACATGCTGACGTGCACACGACTTGAGACAGCCAGCGGAAAGAGCAAAGATATCCAAGTATTGATCTAAGCCAAAGCGGGATGCATTGTCTTCTTTGCAAGGAAGAGCTGTGTCCGGACAAAAATAGAAGTCCATAGATAAAGAACAACAGAAGGAGTGAAGAAGTAAACTGACTTAGGCACACTCTGCTTATGGTGCCTGGAGAACTCACAAAGCAGAGTCTGATTCTGTGTGTCTGACCCCAGGGACCTCACTGCAGCAAGTCCAAGATGGCTCCTCAAGAGCCCGCCAGGCAGAAGTGATGAAGTATCCATGGTCAAAACTTTCAAGAATTTTGTTGTTGTTGTTGTTTGAACAAACATGAAACAGTGCCCTGTTTCTATTAGACCAAAAACAAAAATTTAAAGGAAGAACATCAGTGCTCTAAATTTCATTAAATTTATATTAAAAAATAGGTTTGTTTTCTAAAGATCTTTTTCTGTCTCCTGTAAGCAATTTGCCAGCTTTGTGGGATGTTTTTCTTGGAAGTCAGCCCTTTTCTATTACTTTCTCCTGGAGAAAGTACAGCCAGGTGTTAGGCTTTGGGGCTTGGTTTGTGTGGGGAGCTGACTTTTGGCAGAAAGCAGCTATCAGCTTTGCAGCCATCTTGAGCCATATACCCTGACATAAGACTTGTATTACAATAGCCTACAACAGCTGACCACACTCTGATAGTCTTGGTTTAGATACCTTGAGTGTGTGAGATTAAAGGTGTGTGAGATTAAAGGTGTGTGACTTAAGTGTGTGACTTAGAGATCAGATTTAGAGACAAGACCTAAGGGCATGATTAAAGGTGTGACCAAAAGGCATGGTTTAGAAGTGAGACATATAAAGGTGAGAGGCAGACAGAGAGAGATCAGAGAATCAGACACTTTAGAGAGTACAACTTGCAGAACAATTTGGAGTAACAGAGATTCAGACACTAGGAGTAGGAATAGACATTAGACACCCGGAAGAGAACAACAGGAGTACAACTAGGAACTAGGAACTAGGAACTCAAGACTTGGGACTTTGACCAGGAAGAGAGACTGAAGAATAAACGGGACTGAATCACACTCTGTCTGGTCTCCATTCTTCGAGTCCGTCCTCACTCTCTCTCTTGCTGAATCCCAACCCGCGGACTGAGCGGCAGCTTGGGCTGGGATACAGTGGCCGCCAAGCGCAGAGTGGAGAGGGCCTCAACATTTTAGGCCGCCCAAAGTGGGCCAGCCTAGGCCCCAACATTTTTGACGCCCCAATGTGGGACTAGTGCGGTTCTCAACATTGAACAATTCTAATATGTTAATATGTTAATACTGAAATGCGATTCTCAACATTTTTTTGGCGCTCAACGAGAGGCAGGGAGAGCGAGAGATCCAGTGAGGGACGTTACTGGAAGAAGGATCTGTTGATTGTTGCAGGAATCTGCCGCATCGAGAAAGGTAATGAAAATGGGACAAGAAATTAGTCTGAATTCAACTCTCTGTTTTGGTTTTGTTGTTTGCTGCTCACATGTGTTAATTTTCTGCTTTTGTTCTTGAATCCTGTCTTTTTTGTTCAAAATAAAAAGAAGCATAAGTTAGAATCCAAAACACAACCAAAGGTTGATGACAATTTGTCAGAGCCAGATTGTGCTGACCAAGAGGAAGAGGAAGTCAAATTTTATGACGCTGAAATGCCCTCTCCCTATGTGCCTCCACTTCCAAGTGCTCCCCCAATGGAGACAATGGTTGTAGATTCCAAAAAGGAGTTACAGGACAAAATTTCTACCCTTAAACAACTGATAGAGTTAGAAAAAGAGTATCAGGACTTAAGTAATCAGTTACAGAAATTAAGGACAGGGAAGAGGTCTCAAGAGACTAACTGTGAAAAATCCTCCGACTCCTTGTGTTCCTCAACCCGGTGTCCAAAGGCAGTCCCTATCCTCTAGTTTTAGTTCAGCTACAGATCAGCCAGAGGAGGGAAATGCTGAGGCTTTTCCTGTATCAAAGACCAGAGACGCTCAAGGGGTTGCTTGGAGACATCACACAGGGTTTAATTTTCAAATTATTAAAGAATTTAAAAATGCAGTGTCTCAATATGGTGCCACTGCTCCCTTTACTCTTGCAATTTTAGAGTCTGTAGCAGAGGAGTGGCTGACTCCTAGTGATTGGAATATGTTAGTGAGAGCAGTTCTTAGAGGTGGAGACTATCTTATTTGGAAATCAGAGTATCATGAGAATTGTAAACAGACAGCTAGGAGAAACATTCAGGCAGGCAATGGTTGATCCTTTGATACCTTAGTAGGAGAAGGGCAATTTGGTTCTAGTGATAACCAGATGCAATATGACCCAGGTTTATATGCTCAAATTCAAAATGCAGCCATGAAGGCTTGGCATAAACTTCCAGTAAAGGGAGACCCTGGTGCATCTTTAACAACAGTCAGGAAGGGCCTGATGAACGATTTTCTGACTTTGTTCATCAATTAATGACAACAGCAGGGAGGATTTTTGGTAATGCAGAGGCAGGTGTAGATTATGTGAAACAACTTGCATATGAAAATGCAAATCCTGCCTGCCAAGCGGCCATTAAACCTTATAGGAAAAAGACAGACCTTACGGGGTATATCAGACTCTGTTCTGACATAGGTCCCTCTTACCAACAGGGCTTAGCTATGGCAGCTGCTATGCAAGGAAAATCTGTAAGAGATTTTTTGGTAAATAGAGACAGAAAGGCATGTTTTAAATGTGGTAAGCCTGGACACTTTGCAAGAGATTGCAAGGTAGAAAAATGAGTTAAGTCAGAGACAGCCCAGAAAACAGCCTGGGCTCTGCCCAATTTGCAAACATGGAAGGCATTGGGCTAGTGATTGTAGGTCTAAACAAGATGCACAAGGTAACACCCTTTCTCATAATCAGGGAAATGGGAACAGGGGCCAGCTCCAGGGCCCGAACCAATGCAAGCCAAAACAGGCTTATGGAGCAGTCAGTGTCATACCAGCAAACACCAATCCCTTTCTGAACTTAGTCCAGCAACACCAGGAAGCACAGGACTAGACCTCAGTTCTGCCACCCACACAGTATTAACCCCAGAAATGGGACCTCAGGCCTTACCCACTGGAGTGTTTGGACCGTTCTATCCAAATGTGTTTGGCCTGATAGTGGGAAGACGCAGTGCTACTATGCAGGGACTACAAATTTTTCCTGGAGTTATAGATAATGATTATCAGGGTGAGATTAAGGTAATGGCACAGGCAATTCAGAATATAGTCACCATTCCTACAGGAAAGAGGATAGCTCAACTATTGTTACTTCCATTGTACCCTACTAATCAAAAATATAAGAATCCTAAAAGAGGGGATCAAGGCTTTGGTTCCTCTGATGCATACTGGGTACAGCCTATAGTTAAACAAAAACCTATGATGACAATTTGGCTGGATGGAAAGGCATTCCAAGGCTTGGTTGACACAGGAGCTGATGTGACTATCCTAAAACAAAGTGATTGGCCTTCCACCTGGCCTCTTACCCCAAACTTAACCAATCTAAGGGGTATTGGCCAAAGTCAAAACCCACTACAAAGCTCTAAGGTGCTAACGTGGAAAGATAAAGAAGGAAATACAGGAAATATACAACCCTATGTCATCTCAGGCCTTCCCATTAATCTCTGGGGCAGAGATCTGTTATCCCAGTTGGGATTGATTATGTGCAGCCCTAATGAAGTCATCACAGCTCAAATGATAAACCCTGGATTTTCCCCCAGGGAAAGGATTAGTAAAAAGTGAAGAAGATATTATCTAACTTGGATCAGGCCAAAAAGGCTCATGAGTTACATCACATTAATTCTAAAACTTTAAAAGTTATGTTTAAAATTACCAGAGAACAAGCTAGAAAAATTGTCAAACAATGTCAATCATGTGTTAAACTTTTACCAGTTCCTCATTTGGGCATAAATCCAAAGGGACTGATACCAAACAGTATCTGCAAATGGATGTTACTCATTATAATGAATTTGGCAAGCAAAAATATATACATGTATGTGTAGATACATACAGTGATTTCATTTATGCAACATTACAAACTGGAGAAGCAAGCAAGCATGTGATCGCTCATATGCTTGCTACAATCGCTGTATTGAGTGTGCCTAAACAGATAAAAACTGACAATGGCCCAGGTTATACAAGCTCCAGTTTCCACCAATTTTGTGAAAAATTGGGAATACTACATAAAATGGGTATTCCATATAATCCACAGGGCCAAGGTATGGTAGAAAGGGCACACCAAACCATTAAATGTCAATTTGAAAAAATTAAAAAAGGGGAATGGTATCCTACCAAGGGATCCCCCAGAAATATTCTTCATCATGCACTCTTTATTTAAAATTTTTAACTTTGGATTCTGAAGGAAAATCTGCTACAGATAGATTCTGGCATCCTGATACCAAAAAGAATTTTGCAACAGTCCTCTGGAAAGACACATTAACTGGAACGTGGAATGGGCCAGACCCAGTGCTTATCTGGGGAAGAGGTTCTGTCTGCATATATTCCCAAACTGCAGATGCTGCACGTTGGCTGCCAGAGAGACTGATTAAACAAATAGACAACAATAACAAATCCAGGGAGGAGAAACCCCCTGAGAAGCGTATTTTTTCTTTGCAGGAAATAGGAAGGAAACCTGAAGATGCTTCACAATTGCCTTCAAACTGGAACAGATCAACGAGTAAACCTGACTTGGGAAGTTCTCAGTGCTGAAGAAGACATCACCACCTGAATCTCCAGGGTTGCTCTATTGGACTTTTGATTCCCTGACTTATGATTTAGTGGGGTATATTGTTTAAACCCACTACCACAGTTATATTATAGTTGTTTTTTGGGTTTGAGATTGACTAGAGCAGGAACAGGGATTTCCTTACTTGTTTTCTTTAAATCAAAGCTATGATTCATTTTGTATTTCTATAGATTTAGATTCTGATATAAGACATTTATAAATAGAATAGAAGAGGCTTATACTTTTTACTCCTCTGATAGAGGTAGTTAGGTGTTGCCCTTAAAAAAGAGTGTTGCTGTCATACTAACTATTCAGGCGTTGTTAAGTCTCTTGTCTTTTGGGTCCATGCGGTTCAACAGACTGATGGCTTTTGTACAGATATACGCTATTCAAATGAAACCCACACAGGTCCATTATTACAGGCTGGAAGTAAGGGATTGTAAAACCTCTGTCATCAAGACTAATAAGGTATATCCCCTAACTTATGCGCTAAGCCAGATAGTCAAAGACCGTAAGAGAACACTTCAAGACCCTTGCCCCTAAAAGAAGGGAGGCCTCACCATCCTAAGACAGGAGCTCAACCAATGGCTGTTGAGTATCCAAGGATGGGAAAGGGAGGCTGGGGTCATTTGTTCCAACCTAAGACAGGCACGGTTTCCGTAAGTTTTCCCAGCCTTCCCTTTTGAAAAAAAAATTTTTTTAAAGGGGAACCTGTGGGGAGCCGACTTTTAGCAGAAAGCGGCTATCAGCTTTGCAGCCATCTTGAGCCATATACCCTGACATAAGACTTGTATTACAATAGCCTACAACAGCTGACCACACTCTGATAGTCTTGGTTTAGATACCTTGAGTGTGTGAGATTAAAGGTGTGTGAGATTAAAGGTGTGTGACTTAAGTGTGTGACTTAGAGATCAGATTTAGAGACAAGACCTAAGGGCATGATTAAAGGTGTGACCAAAAGGCATGGTTTAGAAGTGAGACATATAAAGGCGAGAGGCAGACAGAGAGAGATCAGAGAATCAGACACTTTAGAGAGTACAACTTGCAGAACAATTTGGAGTAACAGAGATTCAGACACTTGGAGTGGAAATAGACATTAGACACCCGGAAGAGAACAACAGGAGTACAACTAGGAACTAGGAACTAGGAACTAGGAACTAGGAACTAGGAACTAGGAACTAGGAACTAGGAACTAGGAACTAGGAACTCAAGACTTGAGACTTGGACCAGGAAGAGAGACTGAAGAATAAACGGGACTGAATCACACTCTGTCTGGTCTCCATTCTTTCAAGTCCGTTCTCACTTTCTCTTGCTGAATCCCAACCCTCGGACCAGAACGGCAGCTTGGACCGGGATACAATGGCTGCCAAACTCGGGGCAGCCCAGGCCTCAACATTTTGCTCGGGCCAAGACAGGTTCGGTGTAATTCCATTTCATTTTGTTTTTGTGATGTGAAGCTTGAAACCAGGACCTCATACATTCAGGGTGAGCACTCTGCCTCTGAGCCTGTCACAGCCTTCAAACTCTTTCAGTAATAAGGTAGGTGTGTGTGTGTGTGTGTGTGTGTGTGTGTGTGTGTGTGTGTGTATGATTATGTGAGTGTCCATGATTGTGAATGTGTGTGAGTATATATTTGTATGTATGTGGTGTGTGTGTGATTGTGTGTGTATGTGTCGGTGTATGTTGTCTGCTTGGTTGTTATAAATGTCATCTGACTTTCATTTGGCAAGTGATAAAGTTTTATTACATAAAAAATTAAATATATGCCAGTTACTAAAAACAAAATCTTACAACACAAAACATATTTTTTACTAGCTTACAATTTCTTTTTAAATTTTTTGAAAAATTGAGGCTGTTGTATTTGAATCTGAAAAGTGATTTTTAATAGCCACACTTTTGGTTTAAATGGATGAATTTATTAAGTTTATAACAAGCTTAAGTAAAAGAATAACCAGCCAGTGACAGATGGGTGAGTAGGAAGACGGGATAAGTAATAGAGCAGATCGCCATCAAATTGCGGCTTACCGGAAGCCTGTGGAAGTCCACTAGGAAAGCCCTGTTAAGGCAGTGAGGCATCCAAAGGAAAGAACAAACTGCAGAAAGATTATGTCATCACATCTGGAACTTACAAGCATCCAACAGAAACCAACTGGGGAAACTGAGGCAATGAGCTAGAGTTCCCAGTTGAGCTTTCTCTCCACCACCAAACTTCCAGCCTGTCTTTTCCATTGTGGCAGTTCTAGGTTATGGCTATTGAAGATGGTTTGCCTTTGGCTCTTCTGGGGAGGGCAGTATTTTCACTCTCAGCCTGTTCTGTCCTCCCTGTCACAAAGTTTGTGTGTGGGGGGGCAATCCTCAGAAAGGGCCTTGGAAGGACACTTTGGGACAAACATGCTTAGGTCTGAAGTTGAGGGGCAGGAAGGGGTAGCGCTGCTTCCAAATCCAGCTTCTCAGTGAGCTCCAACAGCACACAAGGTTTACCAGCACGTGTGCATGGGAGGGGCTCGGGACAGGAGTGGCTGCTTTCACTTCCATTGTTCTCTTTGCAGGACGCTTCTAGGTGCTATGCTCTGCCTACTTGGTTTTTAAGGCAGGATTTTGTGTGGTCTAGGCTGGCCTCAAACTCGCTGTGTAACGAAGACTGTCTGTGAACTGCTCGACATCCTGCCTCTGTCTCCCGAGTGCTGGGTTACATGCAGGCACCACCAGGCTTAGCCACCATTTTGGTCCCAGCTTCAAGTGTAGGAAAAAGAAACTACAAGCACCATTTTTTTTTTAAATCAAGGTATAGCCCTTCCTACGTCCTTTTCGTTTATTGTTTGCTTGCTTGCTTGCTTGCTTTTGAGACAGTATCTCATGTAGACTGTGTTAGCCTCAGATTCATTATGCAGCCATTTGCTGGCTCCTGCATCCTGCTCCTGCTGATTCTGCCTCAAGTGCTGGGATTACAGGATTACACTTTGTGGATGTACTTCCTTCCTTTTATGCCTTAGTACTGGGAATTGAACCCAGAGCCCCATGCATACTAAGCAAGAGTCCTACCACTGAACTTTAATGGCAGGCCCTCTTCTATTAAATTGTAATAAAGCAAATTAAGGGTTTTGTTTTGGTTTTTGGTTTTTGTTTGTTTTGTTTTGTTGTTGCTGTTGTTTAGGCAAATTCAAGGAACTGGAGAGCTGGAGCCTACATTAAGAATGCTGTTGCTTGGGGCTGGAGAGATGGCTCAGCAGTTAAGAGCACTGACTGCTCTTCCAGAGGTCCTGAGTTCAATTCCCAGCAATCACATGGTGGCTCACAACCATCTGTAATGGGATCTGATGTCCTCTTCTCATGTGTCTGAAGAAAGCTACAGTGAGTGTGCTCATATACATAAAATAAATAAATAAATAAATAAATCTTAATAAAAAAATAATAATAAAGAACGCTGTTGCTCTTCCAGAGGACCCTAGTTCAATTCCTAGGATCAAAATGCTCTTCAGATCTTCAACTCCTTTCACCTTTGTTGACTGCAACATACATCTCTCTTTTGGGCTGGGTCTGCAGCTTTCCCTTGGCAGGTATCCCACAACTCTGACATCTCCAACATCTTGGGGTCTCCACCAAAGTCCAGGCTTTACTTTCACAGCTTCACACAATGACCTGCCTGGGGCTCCAGGCAGTGACAGCCCTGTCATATGTCTGGCCTCAGCAGCTTCCCTTAGTTGCAGAAGGAGATTCCATAACCCCGTTCTTCTATTCTTTTTTGTTTGGTTGGTTGGTTGGTTTGATTTGGTTTGGTTTTGGTTTTCCGAGACAGGGTTTCTTTGTGTAGTCCTGGCTGTCCTGGAACTCACTCTGTAGACCAGGCTAGCCTCAAACTCAGAAATCCACCTGCCTCTGCCTCCCGAGTGCTGGGATTAAAGGCGTGCGCCACCACCACCTGGCCCCGTTCTTCTATTCTTGACTCTAAAGCTGGAACCATGTGGCAGAAGCTATCAAGCTCTGCTGCTTGGTGAGATTGGAACATGTTCCCCCTTGTTCAATTACATCTTCACCAGCTTTCCAGATTCCTTCCCTGTCTAAGCTTGGCTGGCCTGGAATTCACTCCATAGACTGGACTGGCCTCAAACTCAGAGATCTGGTTGCCTCTGCCCTCAAGTGCTGAGATTAAAAGTGTGTGCCAATAAACACCACCTGGCACTAAGCTTTATTTAATTAATTAATTAATTTATTTATTTATTTATTTTGGTTTTTTGAGACAGAGTTTCTCTGTATAGCCTTGGCTGTCCTGGAACTCACTTGGTAGACCAGGCTGGCCTTGAACTCAGAAATCTGCCTGCCTCTGCCTCCCAAGTGCTGGGATTAAATGCGTGAGCCACCACCTCCCGGTGGCACTAAGCTTTAATTCCTTTTCAGGAGATGGAAGCTTAGCTGGGCAGGGTCTTGCAATGAGGTCACCACCCCCTTTATTCCATTTAGCATCAGGCTTTTCTTTAATGTTTACACTTCCTGATGCTCCTTTTCTTCTCAAACTGTACATTTTGCATTCTTCCTTGCTCAGCTTGCTCCTTTTCATTGTAAGTCTGCTGCGTAAGCATCAACACTAATAACCAAGCAATACAGTCAATGCTAGGCTATCTGGAAGTCTCCTCTGCCAAAGCTGGTAATCCATAATTCTTCAATTTAGCCTCTGGCAGAGTTTTTGTGACAATGGCAAAAGACAGCCACATTATTCACCAAAATATCACAAGATCAATCTCTAGGCCACACTAATTAATTAATTAATATTAATTAATATTCTTTTCCTCTGAACCCTCTTGAACCAGACCTCAACAGTTCAAATCACTGTCAGCACCAGTATCTTCCATGTTTCTATGGGTATGGCTCATTAACAACCCCCATCTTCATCCCCATCCTGATTAAAGCATTTAACTGATTTTCTAATCCAAAATCCCTAAGTCCACATTCCTCCAAACAAAAGCATAATCAGACCTATCACAGCAATACCCCAGTTCCTGGTACCAACTTCTGTCTTAGGGTTTTATTTGCTGTGAAGAGACTATGGCCACGACAACTCTTATTTAAAAAAAAAAAAAAAAAAAAAAAAAAAAAAAAAAAAAAACAGCAAAACAGTTCATTAGGGCTGGCTTACAGTTCATTGGTTTAGGCCATTATATCATCATAGCAGAAAGCATGACAGCATTCAGAGAAACATGGTGCTGGAGAGTAGCTGAGAGTTCTACCTCGGATTTGTAAGCAGCAGGAAGAAAGAGTGCTACTGAGTCTGGCTTGGGCATTTGAAATCCCAAAGCCCACCCCCAATGATACACTTCCTCCCAAAAGACCACTCCTACTCCAACAAGGCCACACCTCCTAATGTCATTTCCTAAGCAGTCACATATGCGTCTATGGAGGCCATTCTTATTTTTGGATTGATCTGGAAACAGACCAAGCTCCCCGAGACACTTGTGGTGTGCCTGTTTCTTCTGACATAAAAAACCTTCCCTCTAACGGGGGTGCTCATTAAAACACAGGATATTTACAGAGAGGTCAAACAGCAAGATGTCTAAAGGGAGATAAAATATTCCTTCTTGTAGGAAAGCTTAAACTCTTGAAGCAAACAACCTAAAATAGCTTCAGGAAGTCTTTAAACCTGACCAGATTCACTAGGTCCCTCCCTCTCCTTGCTCAGTTGCCTGGAAAAAAGAAGAGACCATCTGAGCAGCCTCAAAGAAACAAAGACAATCTGAGCTGACTGGGAGAGGCTCAGACCAACTGGACTACCTACAAGGACATTCCAACCTGTAGAGCTGCCTCCAAGCTATACATCGTGTTCCGGGGTTCCAGCTCTTATGAGCTGTCACCCATTGTGATGGTTTGTATATGCTCAGCCCAGGAAGTGGCACTATTAGTGTGGAGTGAAAAATTATAAAGGCCATTTTATGAAATATGTGTAGATTTCTTTGCCCTTAGACCTGGGCAGAAAAATGCAGGTCCCAGAACGCAGAACTGAAAATAAGATTTCAGGCCTTCACTACCCCAGGACACTTGCTGGATGAATTACATTCCTCAAGCCTCAGGCAGCAGGCCCACCTATGGGTGGGAGAGGCCCAAGGCAGGAAGACACATTCCTGACCATGCAAGCCACCTAGATGGGGCTATAGCCGGAAGAAGTGAAGATAGTTGATCTGAAATAGTTGGTAAATGACAGGGTGGGACACAGTGACCTGGTAAACCATTCAGGGTGAGTTTCTCTGGAGTGTTTCACTATCCTTATGTTATGTATCCTTGGCAACCCCTCACCCCCTCCCCACTCCCCTGGTTTGTGATTTTCCTCTTTAAAAGACCCCTTAACCCGTCACTTGAGGCCAAACCTAGCTCTTGAGAGAGAGCTTGTGGTTTGACCGCTGGCCAACTTCCCTAATAAAGCCTCTGCTGATTGCATCCAGGTATGGTTTCTTGTGATCTTTGGGTGGTCGTGATTTCCTGAGACTTGAAGAAGGGTCTCCCGAGTATGGGGGTCTTCATTAGAAGGTGTGACCCTGTTAGAGAAAGTGTGTCACTCTGGGTATGGGCCTTAAGACCCTCATCCTAGCTGCCTGGAAGTTAACACTAACAACCTTCAGATGAAGATGTAGAACTCTCAGCTCCTCCTGCATGGTGCCTGCCTGGATGCTGCCACATTCCTACCTTGATAATGGACTGAACCTCTGAATCTGTAAGCCAGCCTGTTGTCCTTTCTAAGAGTTGCCTTGGTCATGGTGTCTGTTCATAGCAGTAAAACCCTAACTAAGACACCCATCTTTGGGAGGGATTTGGTGATGCAGCTCTTTGAGTCATTCCTGCTCCTGTTAGTAACCATTCATTCATAGTCCTGTAAATAGTCCCCTGTAAAGCTCACTGGTTCACCGAGTTGGACTTGGTGATATCCATACTTTGGTCTGTCATCAGTTATCTATCTGGAGTGAATGGGAATAGTGTCCCCCATATTTGGCTCCTAAACAGGGACTAACAGAACCAAAGATGAGTTGTAGAGGTGTGGTTTCACTGTCCTGGTTATGGGTACAGTACCTAAGGCATGCAACTAAGGGTGAAGCATGCCCAAGGAGAATCATAAAATGGCTACCTTTCCCTATGTGCTAAAGGATAGTGTGCCTTCCTGCTGTGTCAGCATTTGCATGGCCCCTACAGGGGATGCTGAAACAGGCAATGGTGGCTAAGTGCCTTACCCAGGGGGAGGCCTGGGTTTGGAGTCTGGGGGGTGGGGGTGTTGGCATTTAGTCTAGGCTCTGCCCTATAGTTACCTGGCAACAACCAGGTGTGCCTGAGTCACTATAAAAGGGGCTGCTTGCCTTCCCCCCACTCCCCCCCCTCACTCCTTGCTCTCGTCTCTTGCTCCCTTACCCTAGTCCCTCTCTCTCCATTCCCCTCCCCCCTCCATTTGCTCATGGCCAGCCTCTACTTTCTCTCTCTCTCTCTCTCTCTCTCTCTCTCTCTCTCTCTCTCTCTCTCTCACTTTCTCTGTCTCTACTCCCTCAACTCCCCTCCCCATGCCCTAAATAAACTCTATTCTATACTATACTGTGGCTGTGGCTGGTCCCTCAGGGGGAAGGGATGCCTCAGCATGGGCCTGCAGAGGCACCCCTCCCCCACACCATACCTGGCCTCCAGCAAACATGTCCCTGCCTCCTTTTTCTTTTTATAAAACACAACATGGGGAATTCCAGCGGGGCTGTCTTCTTCTGTGGGGTATAGGTGGCATGCCTGATGAGTGTGGCCCAGGGTGAGTCTAAAGGTACACTTTAAAGGGCTGAAGGTTTGGAACAGTTTGCAGCCTGTGAGAGTAACATGTGAAAAAAAGCGTGGGGGTGGGGGTGTCAACAGGTGGCCAGCGTTTCTGTGGCCACTATTATATACAATAAAAATGTGTCTTAGGCTGAGAAAACTGTTCGGTGGGAATTGGCTTGTATAACAGGGCATGAGATAGAGACAATGTCTTGCTGTTTCTCATGCTTGGCAGAATACAAGGAACCAAGAGGAAAGTTAAACCTGCTGGAAAGTTAAACCTGCTGGAAAGTTAAACCTTCCTAGAATCCAAAAACCTTAGAGCCCACGGGAGCTGTTGAACAGTAAAGAAAAAGATAAGATTAAAGTAATGGTGAAAATGTTAAAGAGATTTAAAATCAATGTTTGATGCCCAATTCAGACGAAACTATGTTCAAGAGCTGAAGAAAAGATCAAAGTACTTTCTCTAACTCAGGAAAGGGATGACACATTAGTGACTTTGGCGGGTCCTGCTGTGGTGGGACAGAATCTTAGTAAAGTCAGAGATTTTAACAATGTAAAACGTTCTAGGCCAAAATGGAAAATGGGTCCTATTGGAGTTACTGAAAATAGAGAGAGACAGACAGAGACAGAGAGATAAAGAGAAGGGCAGCTGGAGAAAGGGGGGCCTCAGAGTTGGGAAGCCCCCTTACCACTTCCCTAACTGAGTGGCCAGAGCACCTGCAAGTGAGGAGTGTGCAGTCACCACACAGAAAGCCCCATGTGAAGTTGTAGACTTACTGATACTCTATTAATGTTAAAGAAAAATATGTGTGCTTTGGTAGAAGCTGGAAGCAGGGATACCTGGCCTCCAGCAAACATGTCCCTGCCTTCTCTTTCTTTTTATAAAACACAACAGGGGGAATTCCAGCGGGGCTGTCTTCTTCTGTGGGGTATAGGCGGCATGCCTGGAGCGTCAAGGGCAATAAGCATGGGTGATAATCAGACCTAACACAAGATAAATTACAGGGATTAAGCGTGACTGAGGGCTGTGTAGCTGTCTCTCTACTGGGTACAGAGATTGTTCACCTAGCCAAGGAGGCAAGTGACTATTCCCCCACTGGCCCCAGGCTAGACAATTCAGCTAAGGTAGCCCCACTGAATCTATCAAGGGTAAGGGAACTAAACCAAAGACCTTATGTGAGAGTGCCGGAGGATGAGACAGCCAGATAATTAATATAAAGGAAGAGACCTTTGAAGGCTGTGTTAGACACAGAATGTAGCTTATGCTAATATCTGCATACTTATGAACTTCTGTAACCACCTGGCACATACTTGGATTGGAACAGATGACAACAGACTTCAGAGTATCTCCCCTGAGCTTGTCTCACCATTTATTATGGGGTGGGCTCCAGACTTTGTACTGTTGTCCTGGCCCTCTGAACTGTTATCCTGCCACTCTGTTAAAAAAAAAAGTATATATATATATATATATATATATATATATATATATATATATTTAATTTAAATTAATCTTATAATTTAAATCCTCAAATGTTTTACAGATTAAAGATCCATTTGAAAAATACACAAATAAACCTTAAGGGGTAAAGTTAAAAAAAAAAAAAATTCCCAAAGAGTGAACAAGTGTCCGGTAGTAAAGTAAAAGTAAAGTAAAAAAAAGTTAAAAAAAATAAAGTAAAAAAAAAGAAAAAGAAAAAAAAGTAAAAGAAGATGCTCCCAGAAGCCATAAGATTATTTAAAAAAAAAAAAAAAAAAAATCACAGTTCTGAGGGAGAGTTACCTCCCTAGGAGCTGCTGGTCAGAGAGGTCCTAGAGCAGTGGTTCTCAGCCCTTTAATACACTTCCTTGTGTTGTGATGACCCCCTCAATCATAAAATTATTTCATTGGTGGTGCACGCCTTTAATCCCAGCACTTGGGAGGCAAAGGCAGGTGGATTTCTGAGTTCGAGGCCAGCCTGGTCTATAGAGTGAGTTCCAGGACAGCCAGGGCTACACAGAGAAACCCTGTCTCAAAAAAAAAAAAAAAAGTATTTCATTACTACTTCATAACTGAAGTTCTGCTACTGTTATGAATCTTGATGCAAATATCTGATATGTGACCCCTTAGAGGTCCCTAAAACACTAACGGCTATCACCGTTCCAGGATGAATGAAGTCCCCATTGCTGAAGATGGTTCATACTTTGGTTACAGGACGTGGAGCAAGAAGCGAGGACTGAGTTGAAGTGTCCCCTCCCTGTGTTCTAGTTCCTGTGGCAGTAAAGCCGCTGAGGAGAATTGCGCCCGAGTCCTGCCTACCTGGGATCATGCGTGGTTCATGATGGAAATATATATCGGCTATTGCAACAGTGTCACACGTGATTCTGGACAAAGCCAGCTTCCTGATCGGACTTAAGGCCCTGCTGCATAATGAAAAGTCACAGCTGGAACTGAGAACTTAAAATCTGTGACCAGGAAGTTCTGGGCCCCGGTGCAGGGCCGGGGAGACAGCGATTGTTTTAGTAAAAGGGCATGCTGAGCTGAGGGAGGTGTGTGCCAGCTGTGCTCTATTCATAGGACTTACTGCTGTCGGTGGTTTTCAGTGTCTCATGTTCTGCCTTTTCCTCAGTAGCGTTTTACAGTAAAAGAAGTACTACTGAGACTCACGGCCAACTTCCAGGGTAGCCAGGGATACTCAGAGAAACCCTGTTTCAAAATAATAAATAAATAAATAAATAAATAAATAAATAAATAAATTAAACACAAACCTCACACTTTTGATCCCAGCACTCAGGAGGCAGAAGTAGGCAGATATCTGTAAGTGTGAGGTCATCTTGGTCTACAGAGCTAGTTCCAGGGTAGCCAGGGCTACACAGAGAAACCTTGTCTTAACATCCCTTCACCACCACCCCCCAAAAAAAGAGGAATAAAATAAAATAAAATGCCAGCTTTAGACAAGCCTGTAGGGCATTTTCTTAATTAGTAGTTGATGGGGAGGACCCAGCCAATGGTGGGTGGTACCATCCCAGGGCTGGTGGTCCTGGGTTCTTCTGTATCAGCTCCTGCCTTCAGGTTCCTGTTCTGCTTGAGTTCTTACCCAGACTTCTGTTGATGATGAACAGGACTGTGGACCTGTAAGCCAAATAAACCCTTTCCTCCTCCCCAATCTGCTTTTGGTCATGGTGTTTCATAAAAACCCTAGACAGCCTCCTTCTCCCCCTCCCCCTCCCCTCCCCTCCCCCTCCCCCTCCCCCTCCCCCTCCCCCTCCCCCTCCCCCTCCCCCTCCCCCTCTCCCTTTCTTCCTCTTCCCTCTCCCCTTCTCCTCTCCTCCTCCTCTGCTTTCCCTTCCCTTTCTAGATGCATATAGCAGTGAGGACTACTAAGAGTCAGTCTAAGACAGGCTGAGCTGTCTGGACAAAGTAGAGGCCAGGCAAACAGCCTGGAGAAGCAGATTCCAGCTGAACTGCACAGGAGAAACAAAGACCAGCAGAGTTGCCTTGAGGAGGCTCAAACCAGCTAAACCACTTGCAAAGGACACTGTGCAATATGGAGTTGCCTCCATGTGCTCCAGGCTCCCAGTTTTTATGAGCTGCCCCCCATCTTAGGGTGGGCTTTGAGTTATTTTCACTCTTGTCCCCTCACCCTGCCACACACCCATATTCCTATAGTAAGTTTCCCCAGTAAGATTCATTGGTTCACCAAGGCAGACTTTGGTGGTACCCTTGCTTTGGTCTGTCAGCAGTTCCTTATCTGAGGTGAGTAGACATTTGTTCATGTCTCCACAGGAACAGTGTCACACCACATGCCTAGTTTGGATTAAGAGATGTATAACTTAGTTTTTCTGTTTTGGTTGAGACAGGGTCTTATTGTACATCCCTGGCTGGCCTGAAACTCACAGAGACCCATCTGCTTCTGTCTCTGGAGTGATGAGACTAAAGGCATGCAGGGTTTTAGTGATACTTCTACTCTGTCCCTTCCTGTTCCATGTTGCCAACTGCTAACTGTAAATGTGACTGCAGGTATGTGCCTGCAGGTACATGCATGTGCATGCATGTGTATGTGTGTTCTGTGTGTAAATGGCATGTGGCAGAAATGACTCTTACTGTGCCATTCTTTCCTCTCCCCTGATATTGCCCAGTCATGGAAACAGGACCAGTAAGGGACTTAAATCTTTTTTAAAATACATTTTAAAGGATAATTAACAATAAAAAAGTAATTTTGACAAAACATAAAAGTTTTCAATATGAACTGACTTGAGAAGCCACAACCTTACAGCTACTTAGGGCACTACTTTACCGTTTAGTGGTAGACTGGAAACTTTAATATAGAGACCTGCCAATAGCCTGGGGAACAGCCCAGTCGGTATGTTTAAGTTTCCTGCATAGAGTTCCATGCTATTTGATTTTATAAATTTATGGTATAATATATAATTTTTTTAAATTTAAAATATGTATGTCTTTATTATTTTCCGTTGTGTTATTATTGGGAGTTTTGTTTTGTTGGAAACAGGATCTCATTCTGTTATTCAGACTAAGCCTGGAACTCTCTATAAGCCCAAGGTGTTCTCTAAGTTGCCACAGTCCTCAGTGTCAGAGTCCAGCTGAGGAGGCCACAGGCAGCAGGTCCCCTGCAGCTGGAGTTACAGACGGTTGTGAGCCTCCTGACATGGGTGCTGGGAGTGAGCTCCAGTCCTCTGTAAGAGCAGCCTGGACCCTTAACATGAAAGCTGTCTCTTCAGCCCTACAGGCAAAAGCCTATTTTAATAGCTCCATATAACTGCAAATTTACAGGGGTGTTCCCCCACTTTTTTTTTTTTATGATTATAGACTTCTGTTTTGTTTTGGTTTTTGGAGACAGGGTTTCTCTGTGTAGCCCTGGCTGTCCTGGATCTCACTCTGTAGATCAGGCTGGCCTCTGCCAGAAATCCGCCTGCCTCTGCTTCCTGGGTGCTGGGATTAAAGGCCACCACTGCCTGACTAATTATAAACATCTTTGTACACGTACTTTCTTTTTCTCATTTGATTCTTATCAGAATCTATCCTAAGAGTGAAATAGAGATAAGCATTATTTAGCAGTCTCTTGGATTGGTGGGGTATCTCAGCAGGTAAAGCACTTGCCACCAAGCCTGAGCACCCACCTGAGTTTGATCAGAGGCTCACACAGAGGAGAGAACCAACTCCCACAAGCCTCCACACACCCACTGTGGCATCTCACCACCACCACCATCACACTCACAAAGTAAAATAAATAAAAATAAATTTTGAAAAAATGTTTTTTAAAAACAAAACAAACTCTCTATAAAAATAATGTAAGAATAGGATTTTTAAAGAACTGCCCTGAAACAAAGTTGGTGAAGCATACCTGTGATTGTGTACTCAGAAAGCTGAAGCAAGCAGATGAGAGTTCAAGATCAGCTGGACTACCGAGACTTTGTCAAAAAAACCAAACAAACAAACAGAAAACAAACAAACAAACAAAACCCCAAAATACCACCAAATGTGGTAGCATACACCTTTAATCCCGGAATCTGAGAAGCAGAAACAGGAGAGTCTCTGTGAGTCTAAGGCCAGTCTATTCCACTAATGAGACCTCAAGCCTCCCTGACTCAGAACGCTGTGAGTTCAAGGCCAGTCAGAGCTATACAAAGAAACCCTGTCTGGGGGTTGTGGAGTGTCGGGGGCAGGGAAGAAAGAGAAAGAACACCTCAGTATCTCAAAAAATAAAGCACAAAATGAACCAAAGAAAGCAAAAACCAAAGGAAGCCAGGGTAGGGGTAAAGGAAAAGGGAGGGAAGGAGGAAGGAGTCGTTCTCCTGTGACTTTTCTTCTTCTTCTTGGCCCTAGCTCCAAGACTGATGATCCCTGGGGCTGAGCACATGAACTCTGTCCTGGTTGACACAGCCTTTAGCATGCGCCATGATCCTGAACTCAAGACAGTCTAGAATGTACAGAGGTGAGCTGCAAAACAACTCGTCCATCTTACAGTGGAAACCGTATCTCCCAAACTTGAACAGGAATCTCTTGGGGGATCTTTTAAAATGAAGGTCTTGAGCTCAGTCCAGGGACACATGCACTGTCACAGCACTTGGGAGGCAGAGGCAGGAGGAGCAAGGATTCACAGTCACGCTCAGCTACAGTGAGCTCAGGGCCAGCCTGGACTACAGGAGACCCCATTGTAATTGATTGATAAGACGCAGTACTGACTGTGCCAAGTCTGATGTGAGGCTTTTTTGTTGTTGTTGTTTTGTTTTTGTTTTTTCGAGACAGGATTTCTCTGTGTAGCCCTGGCTGTCCTGGAACTCAGTCTGTAGACCAGGCTGGCCTCGAACTCAGAAATCTGCCTGCCTCTGCCTCCCAAGTGCTGGGATCAAAGGCACGCACCATCACTGCTTGGCTGGTCACACTTTGAATAACAAGAGTGTAGACAGAAGTAAGCAAAACACTACTGGCTTCCAAGTTCCAGAAGATGAGTTTTTATTTCCTGGGTAGTTAATGAGAAGAGGTGCATGCTTTGCAGATAACAGCCAGTGTAAAGATCCAGAAACATGAAATTGCCTACTGTGTCTGAAGCACCAATTTCAGTGAGCAGGAGATTGGAGACTTCCTAGGAGGCATCTGTGATAATGGGATAGCAGAGGAGAAAGTAGGTGAATCCAGACTACGTGACTGACTAGATGTGGAAGGATGGACATGACGTCATGGCCCTAGGCAAACAAGTAAAGAATCTAGTGCTGGGCTTGGAGGGCTGGTTCCACCGTTAAAAGCAGGAACTGCTCTTACAGACAACCAGAGCTGGATTCCCAGTGTCCACATTAGGTAGGTCAAAGGTGCATGTCACTGTAGTTCCATGGCATCTAATGTCCTCTTCTGGTGTCTGTAATAATTTCAAGACAGAGTTTCTCTGTGTAGCCCTGGCTGTCCTGGAACTCACTCTGTAGACCAGGCTGGTCTCAAACTCACAGATATGCCTGCCTCTGCCTCCAGAGTGCTGAATTAAAGGCGTGTGCCACATGGCCTGGCCATGGCCTATTTTCTTATACAGCTTAGGAGCATTGGCCCAGTGTTGGCACCACCTACAGTAGGGTAGGCTCTCCCAGGGTCTCAGTCACTAAAAAAATGCCCCCACAAGCTTGCCCACAGGCCAGCTTACAGAGAGATATTTCCTTGTTTGAGTGCTTTTCTTCCTAGATGACTCTAGCTTATATCAAGTTGGCAAAAGTAGCTATCACAGAATCTCTGAGCCAGAAGATAGCCTCCTGTGACCCTCAGAAAAAAAAAAAACAAACATTGAAAGTCTGCAAGCGGGGCGTGGTGGCACACCTGTAATTCTAACACTTTTGAGGCAGAAGCAGGAGGGCCTCAGAAAGGCAAAGTCTTTCAATGTAGCCTGAGCCTCAGACCATCAAAGACAAAAGTCTAAAAACTTGTTTGTTTGCAATGCTTCTTATGTATGGATGTGCACATCAGTACATAAGACCAGGCCCCAGACCTGACCAGACACCTTACACTAAAACCTGTAGCCAAATATTCATAGAAGCTTCGTTTATCATTGACAAAGCTCAGAAACAATCCAGTTGAGTCCAACTAAGTGAAGAGGGCAGAGTTATACAGAAGAAGAATATTTAGTAACATAAAATATTATCTACTTAGCCATAAGAAGGAAGAAGCTAAAAGACTCATTGCTAAATAAGAGAGTCCAGTATGAAAAAAATAAACAGGTAAATATAGAGATGATAGAATGGCTAACAGACAACGGGTTTCCAGGGGAGGGATTGAGCGTAGCAGATATTTAGAGTTGTAAGAGTATTCTGTATGATACTGCAACGGCAGATAAAATTCATTATTGTACTTATCAAAATTCATAAAAACTATACAAAGATTCAACCTTAACTCTTTACAAAAATTTAAAGAATCATCTAGAACTTGGAGGATCCTATGAAGGGACTCAGATTGCAACAAAAGAATTCCTGTGAGGGGCTGCTGAGATGGCTCAGTGGTTAAGAGTACTGACTACTCTTCCAGAGGTCCTGAGTTCAATTCCCAGCAATCATATGGTGGCTCACAACTATCTGTAATGGGATCCAATGCTCTCTTCTGGTGTGTCTGAAGACAGTGACAATGTATTCATATATATAAAAAATAAATAAATCTTTAAAGAATTCCTATGAATATGTGCAACCACCTCACTGAAGGGGCCTGGTTGCTGACCTAAGGGAAAACGTTTTTTGAGTGAATAGCATCTGTAGAGGATAGAGGGCACAGGCAGGCCACTGGAAGTGATGGAGTTGTTTCCTGTGTAGGTACCGACACTGCTATGCATGTATAATGAATAATTGTGTAGCATAGGGTGGGAGAGAACGTTCTTAGTGTTGGAGTAGAGGTTCTCAGTTACCAAGGTAACAAGGCCAGAATGAACCACATTGAAGACTAGAGTTGATGAATCAGTATGGACCAGTATGTACATGGGTCAAACTTAACTCAGGTGTGAATGGTTACACACAGAAATATTTTAAGATCCATGCATGTATAGGGGTTAGTAAAATATTTTCATTTGAATGCCAAAATAGATTTTTAAAAAACAAAACAGCAGCTGGGTGGTGATGATACATGCCTTTAAAATCCCAGTGCTCAGGAGTCAGAGGCAAGCAGATCTCTGAGTCTGAGGCCAACCTGGACTATAGAGTGAGTTCCAGGACAGCTAGGGCTTCACAGAGAAACCGTCTCAAACAAAACAAACAAACAAACAAACACCAGGCAGTAACCATGACAACTTCTAGTGCTATTCCTAGTGGTTTCTGCTGCTGTTGTTTAGAAAGCCGTGATTTTCTTTGGAGAAGTGGCTGATTCTAAGACTGAAGCAGGTGCTAGATAATGTGAAACTTCCTTGCATCTTCTAGAGCAAGGAAATAACAAAATGCTTTTTTAAAAGACAGGAGTTGGGGAGCTGGCCAGATGTGGTGGCACACACCTTTAATCTCAGCACTCCAGAGACAGAGGCAGGCAGATATCTGAGTTTGAAGCCAGTATGGTCTACATAGTGAGTCTCAGGACAGCCAGTGACATGAAGAGACCCTGTCTCAAAAGAAACAGGACCTGGAGAAATTGCTCAGTGGTTAAGAGCATACCCTGCTCTTGTAGGAGACCCAGGTTTAATTCCCAGCATCTGCAAGGCAGTTTGTAACTGTCTATAATTCCAGTTCCAGGGGATCTAATGCCATCTTCTGACCTCTGAAGGCACTAGGCACACACATAGTACACATACATATATGCAAGAAAATACCTGTACATAGAAACAAATTTAAAAATTAAATAATAGATGTATGCTTTGTGCTACTTTATTGGGTTCTATTATCTACTACCCTTCCAACCTTTATTCCACCTCAACCCCTTCCAACTCCCAAACACCCGGCCGGAGAGAAAGAAGGCTGGAGGGGAAAGGGAGTGTAGACCTCTTTAGACTACCTCCTAGATCTCCAACCAGCAATCCAGCAAAACAGAAAATAGCAAAAGCAGCCAATACAACAGCAGGAAACAGCAGCAGCAACAGCAGCACAGGGGAGCAGTAGCAGCAAGGGGAGCAGCAGCAGGGGGAGCAGCAGCAGCAGGGGGAGCATCAGCAGCAGGGAAGCATCAGCAGCAGGGGGAGCATCAGCAGCAGGGGAGCAGCAGCAGCAGGGGGAGCAGCAGCAGCAGGGGGAGCAGCAGCAGCAGGGGGAGCAGCAGCAGCAGGGGGAGCAGCAGCAGCAGGGGGAGCAGTACAGGGGGAGCAGCAGCAGCCACCACAGGCCTTCATGGGGCTCCTGCATTTATACCTTCTCAAGAGTCCTCAAAATGCCAGACACAAACTATCTGCAACTGGCAAAAATCACAGCCCTCCTAGACCAGGAGACAGTCCTAGTCAGCGGCAGGGGACAATCTGAAGCAATTCCACATCCCATACCTGGGATTAAAACAAAAACATATTCACAGAACATAACTGGGTTTTTTAAGAAACCAAAATTTTCACGACAAATATATAAGTAATAGAAATATAATAATTATAAATAAATAATAGATAAATATATATCCATATTTATAATATAAACAAAAATAAATCTTTAAAATCCTTTTTTAAATGTATGAGTTTGGTCATGGTGGCTTGGGAGGCCAAATCCAAAGGCCTTTTAGGTTACATGGCAACTTAGAGGCTAGTCTGAGCTACACAGACTCTATCTGAAAATAAAGAATAAAAAAAGAAAATTTAAACATTTTATGAAAACATGTTACAAGATCCAGCAGAAAAAGCTCTCAATATTTAAAACAATTTTAACAGCAACAACAGAAGAATACTAGAGATATAGCTCAGTGGTAAAGCATTTACCCAGCATGCAAGAGGCTGCATCTAATTCCCAGAACCTAGAAAAAGAAGTGTTGGACTATAAGACAAAACCTTAAAAAAAAAAATCCATTTGTGGGGGGTGGTTGTAAATGAGTAGAGAACAGACAGATCACTCAGGTAGAGGAGAGAAGGATGAATTGTCTATCCTCAGTTTATACCCACGGAGACGTTGGAGGTAGAGTAGGTTAAGGGCCTTAAGGCACCAAACTGGACCTAGAATAGAGAGTTAGTGATTGGTGGTGTACAGAGAGGAGGACAGAGAATAAAGCAGACTGCCGTATGAGATGGAGTTATGCTATCACAAGCCCAGGTTTAACTAGGGCCATTGTAGCTATCTGGAAAGAGTGACTGAGTGCTCCCTCAACTCCAGAGGGAGCACAGCACTACTGATGCCTTGACCGCAGATTTCTAGCTTCCAGAATTATCAGAGGATAAATTCTTATGTTTCTTGCCAATTTGTTATAGTTGCCCCAGCGAAGGATCACCAAGAGAAGCCTTTAAAAGAAATATTTTTTTTTTGAAAATACCTTGATCTCAAGGAAGGGAGCACAATGTCCCACTCAGTGGTGTAGACGGTGCATAGTGGCTTCCTTCCAAAGCATACAATAGGGAAAATGAAGGGAAACAAGGAAGTTTACAGAGAGTCCCTGACAAGCACCACATCAGTCTTATAGCTGGGATGTGGAGCCCTGCCTCGAAGGGAGCATGTACTAAGAACTCAGTCCACCACGGATGGGCTTATTTTGAGAGGTTCTGGGAACTTTAGGAGGTAAAGCTAGCTGAGGAACTAATCACTGGGTGTGTGTTCTTGTGGGCTATATCTTTTCTCAGGTACCTCTCTCTACTCCCTGCCGACCATGACTTGAATAGATTCCCACTGCCATGATGTTCTGCCTCACCGCAGGCCTAGAGTCAAGGACTGTGGACCTTTGAAACCATGAACTACACAAATCTACTCCCACTCCTTAGTTGTTTTGCTCAGGTATGTTATCACGGTGGCAGTAAGCTTAACTGGCATGACTGGGGTCAAGGCCAGCCAACATCAATAGTCAAAAATCATGGTGCTAGCTGGGGATTTCATGGGCAGATAGATCATTTACCAAGCACATGCAGAGCCCTTGGCTCTAACCACCAATGCGCTCTCGCTCTCTCTCTCTCTCTCTCTCTCTCTCTCTCTCTCTCTCTCTCTCTCTCTTGCTCTTTCTTTCTCTCTTCCCCCCTCTCTCTTGCTCTCTCTCTCTCTTTTTCTTTCTCTCTCCCCCCCCTCTCTCTCTCTCTCACACACACACACACACACACAACAGACATAGAGATGGAAAGAAATTTGTGTGCTTGATACAACATGATAAAAATGGCAATTTTGTGATCACCTTTCCATAACTGAATATAGCCATGAGGAAAATATCAAAGAGTGTATGTAGCATTTTACAAAAGATTACACCAGTGTTTTTCAAAACAGTCATAGTCAGGCCTGGAAAAAGGGCTCAGCAGTTTGGAACACATGTTATTCTTACAGAGGACCCAGGTTGGATTCCCAGCACCCACACCGTGACTTACAAACCATCTGCTTCTCCAGCTGTAAGGGTCCAGTGCCTCCTTCTGGCCTGTGCAGTGACCATATATGCACATAGTGCACAGACATCAATGGAGACACAACACTCATACACATAAAATAAATCTAAAAATAAAAGGTACCTGTCAAAGTTGAGCTATGTGTGGCACATGCTCATAACTTCAGCAGGAGCACCAGGAATTCGAGGCCACCCTGGGCTATATAAAACTATACCTCAAAAAAAGCAAACAAACCTTGTCAAAACTAACTAAAGCAGGGAGAGTCAGGAAAACTGGCTTAACCAAAGAGAAGTGTAGGCAAGATGGCAGTTAAATGCAGTGAAGTAGCGTGGGAGTCCCAAGAGATCATAGACTTTGACCAACAAGGGTGCATTGGTGTGGGGTCCTGTGCTGTTGAGAACCACTGTTGATGCCAACAAAGGGGAGCTGGGTTCAGATCTTGCAGGGCCTACATCTCAATTTCTGTATAAGCTAAAGGTAACTCTAGAGGGTAAAGCACATTCTGAAAAAAATAAGTAATGCAAAGATGGAGAAACTGAAGATCTTGATCTTCTATCCTAATGTTCCAAACCCCAAAGGGAACCATTAACACATCTGGTGGATGCTCAAACAGGGAAGAATTTCTGCGATGGATTATGGTGGCTTATACCTGTGTTTGCAGCACTCGGGAAATGTATTCAGGCCAAGACCACCTGGATCTTCATAAGCTGGTTCCATAAACCTACCTAGTAAAACAGGGTGGGGAGACACAGAGACACACAGAGAGAAACAGTGGTGGTTTATATAGTTCCTAGCTACATCGCTGCATTCACGGGCCATGGGTCATTGAACCCAGGTCCTCGGGTCATAAATAAGGAAGCCATTACTTGCTTGGTCTTCCAGAGAATGAAGTCTGAATGTTCCCATTTCACAGATATTAAGAAAAAGCCAGTTTCAGTATTTTACCCAAAATCACAAAATATTTAACTTGAAAGATAAAACATAATAGATTTCTACTTGGTTCTAGACCCATGGTTTTGTTATTTGGTTGGTTGTTCTATCATGTGGTTGTGGTGGGGGAGAGTGTGTGTGCCTGTGTGTTCTTCTGGGTTTAAAAGAGATAGGACCTGCAGTCAAGTGAGTGCATATGTGGACCTGTGCATGTAGAAAAAGACACTTCCTGTGACAGTCTCAGGAGCTACCTGCCTTATGGAGGGTCTCTCATTATCCTGGAGTTGATGGATTATGCTGAGCTATCCAGCCCATGAGTCTCAGAGATATCTTGTCTCTGTCTCCCCAGTGCTGGGATTTCAAGTACTTGCCCACCACACCCACCTTTTACGCATGTTCTGGGGATTGAACATAGGTCCTCAGGATTGTTCAGCAAAGACCCAGCTATTACCTTAGTCTATTTTTTAGTGTTTTATCTCTTATCTTCCTTCCTTCCTTCCTTCCTTCCTTCCTTCCTTCCTTCCTTCTTTCCTTCCTTCCTTCTTTTAGTGTTGGGTTTTTTGTTTTTTTTTTTTGAGGGGTGGCAGGTGGTTTTGGTTGCGTGTGTATGTTTCTGTCCCACCATTCTGGTCCTACAGATTGAATTCAGTCTTCAGGCTTGCTTATGGGCACCTTTAATGTACCATGTCACCAAGATCCTTTGCATTCAGTTCCCATATGCTAAGAATACAGGTAAGGGCCACCAGACTTAGCTTTAAGTCCATCTCTTTGACCAACATAAACCTGCAGAAACCACTCATAGGTTATGCTGGAAACAAAATAGTTTGCCTCCATTTTCTCATGCATGAAAAAAATCCTCATGGGTGAACATATACTTCACGATAATTTAGTGGCCTATAAAATACTTTTGAAGTACAAATAGTGTCTATACAAATAGACAGGTAAGCAGCCCATATTCACAGAGTTCACTGAGAGTCATATCCAGACAACAAGCACGCATATACATAAAATAAAAATAAAGTGAAATAAAAATACCCCCTAGAACCATAAGCCAAAATAAACTCCCCCCATAGGTTTCTTTGGGCTTCAGAGTTTTATCACAGCAAAAGAAGAGTAACCAATATATCCAGGTTCAGGGCAAGATCTTGCTTCAAAGGCATAGACGGAGAGTGAGGAAGGACATATAGCACCCTCTTCTGACCTTCATGTGGGTGCTCAGGCACACACACTCCTGCATCACAGATACACGTACACACATACACAAATAAGCAAGTAAACCTTTAAAATGTGCTTTCTGTATATGCATATATGTGTATGCCACACACACATACAGATGATCTTGGAGGCCAGAAGAAAGTGTCGGATCCCCAGAGCTGGAGCCTCAGGTGATGTTGAGCCAAACTTTGTCTTCTGGAAGAGCAGTGAGTGCTCGTACCCACTGAGTCATTTCTCCACATTCTAGATAAATCTCTTTTAAAAGAAAATGTTGTGCCAGTCGTGGTGGCACATCCCTTTAATCCCAGCACTCAGGATGCAGACACAGGTGGGTGTCTATGTGTTTGAGGTCAGCCAAGACTACATAGTGAGGTCCTGTCTCCAAAAGAATAAAGGGGTGGGGGTGGGTGGATGGTTCAAATGTCTCTCCTTTTACTTGTGCACAATTGTGTGTGTGCATGTGTGTGTTCGTGTATGTGACCACTCATGTTCACATGTATGTTTGTGTGTATATGTATGGGTATATGTGTTCATATGTGTATGTGTGTTTGTGGGTGTGTGTGTAGCTCTATGCAATGTTTTAACATGTGCAGCTTCATGTAACTTCAGTCAATATACTTAACTAGAGACCACAAAACACTCCCGTGTTACTCTTTGTAGCCACACCTACCCTACCTCCATTCCATAAGCCCTGGCAACCACTAATTTTCCCTCCACCTCTGTAATTACGAAAGTCACATAAATAGACTCATGGAGCATGCATACTTTTGAAGTTGACTTTTAAATTACTCAGCATACCTTGTCTAAGGCTCATCCAAATTACTGTGTGAATATGACTAGGGTTCATATTTTATCATATTTTATTTATTTATTTTTGTTACAGTGAGTAGTAGTCCTTGGTTTGGATGTACCATATACATTAGAGGGATGTCCAGTTTGGTTCTATTATAAATAGAGCTGCTACGAACTTTTGTTGATGTGTTTCTATAATGAAAAAAATTAATATCTCTAAGCTATATGCCCAAGATTGTAATTTTGTACCATATATTAACTCCATTTTTAATTTAAAAGAAACTGCGGAACTGTTTTTGCAGAAGGGCTGGGCCCTTTTATAGTCTCCCTAGCAACACTGGAGTTGCATCTCTCCTCAGTACCGTTTAGTGTCATTACTACTGTGTTAGCCATCTCATTAATCAATACACAGCATTGAAACTGTAGTCTTCATTTGATTTTCTCTAGGAGCTGGTGACCCTGAACACCCTGCCCATACCTTTGGATGAAATGTTTGTGAATGTTCTATTGTGTTGTTCGGTGTTTAGTGCTCAGTTGTTTGTTTTTAATTATGTGCATTTGTGTATGAAGAATGGAGGGGTGTATGCAGAAGTGCAGGCGCTCAGCTAGGCCAGAGGAGGACATCAGCTCCCCTGGAGCTGGAGTTGTGGTGGCATGAGCCTCCTGATGGATGCTGAGAACTGAACCATGGTTCTCTGGAAAAGCACTTTTGTTCTTCAGAGACACTAAGCCATTTAAATGGACAGTTGTGAAAATAATTTTTTTTTGGTCTTGAGGAGGGGGTGCCCTTTGTGTTTAGAGACCAAAGGAGCATGTGGGGTTTATCACACACCCTCATTCCCTTGAGATAAGGTTCTCACTGGACTTAAACCCTTTTTCCCCTAGGCCATCGACCAGCACTGTCTGTTGCTGCCCACAAGTGCTCAGATTACAAGGTTGCACAAAGCCATGCCCAGCTTTTTATACCTGAGAGACTAATTCAGACCCTCATCTGACAGAGGCACACTCTTGCCTTCTGTGGTGGTTTGAATAGGTTTGGCCCTCATAGACTGATGTGTTTTAATGCTTGGCCACAGGTAGTGGCCATAGTTAGGTAGTGACATAGTTAGGAGCTATGGTCTTACTGGAGGAAGTGTGACACTGTGTAGGCAGGCTTTAAGGTCACCTATGATCAGGCTCTGCCCAGTGTGGATAATAGTTTCCTCCTGGCTGCCTGTGGAAGGCAGTTTCCTCCTTGCTGCCTGCAGATCAAGATGTAGAACTCTCAGCTCCTCCAGCACCGTGGCTGCCTGCATGCTGCTGTGTTTCCCACTATGATGATAATGGACTAAACCTCTAAAACTGTAAGCCAGCCCCAATTAAACGTTATCCCTTATAAGAGTTGCCTTGGTCATGGTGTCTGTTCACAGCAGTAAAACCCTAAGACACCCTCTGAGCCACTTCTAGCCCCTGGAAACTCTTTCTATTATAGATACCACTCCTCTGTCAGATATGTGACTTACAAATCATTTCCCCCAGCCCACAGTTTTTTCTTTTCATTTCTTCAACATTCATGCATACAGAATTTTAAACTTCTAGTGAGTTCAACCTCCCAGCGTCTCCTTGTATGGGCCACACACTGTTGGTGTCACACCAAGTGACCTAGTCCCTCATCCCAAGATGCCCTCCACATTTCCCCAGAGCTTTTATGGGTTTGCTTTACATATAAAAGCCCATGATCCTTTTAATAATTTTATAGGCTTTTAACTTTAGGGTCTAACTCTTCTTTTTCGTTTTGGTTGGCAACATTTCTTGGAGAAAAAAAAACTCTGTCCACCGTGGGCTTGATTTTGTTCCTTCATTAAAAAACAAACTGGCCACAAGGTGGAGAGGTGGCCCAGTGGGCAAGGCACTGTGCAGATCTGACAACTAGGGTTCAAACCCTGAAACCTACATAAAAGTGGAAGGAGGGAGTTAAGTTCATAAAATTGTCTTCATGTCCCTTACTTGCTCTAAGGCATGGGGTACACCACCCCATGCATCACACACACACAGATACACACAAGCACAGACACACACACGCTCCACATACTCACTGGTAGAGTGCTTGCCTTTCATGGATCTTATCTCTAGTAGCACTAAAGAGGGGGCAGGAGCTGGGTTGGGGTTCAGTGTAAAGTGCATGCTTAACTTAACATGCAAATTCCAGGACCACCAAAGTGGCTACCGGGCATATTTGTGTAGCTGTGGCTCCCAGATCTCCATTTGTCCCATTGTTTCATCAGTTCCTGCAGGGCCATATGGTCAGCCTTGATGCCTATTTGTCAGAAAGCTTCGGCTCCTACAATGCCCAGAACCTTACAGATAAGTTAGCCAGTCCTTCAACAGTAAGGAAAGCTCACCAGGTTTTGGTTAGGACTTTTGTTAGACAGAGACGTGAAGGAACAGAGAAGCCACCACTGCCTTGACTCGTCCAGTCCAGGAACGTGGAATGTCTGTCCATCTTTCCCTCTCTTCCTCAAAAGGTGGTAATTTTCACCAGAGGAATATTGATTTGTTTACGAGGCTTATACCAAAGTATATCATGTGTGTGTATGTACACGTGCACCCACGTGATCCAGGGTGTGTGTGTGTGTGTGTGTGTGTGTGTGGTGTGGTGTGTGGAGGCCAGGGGTCTCTGCTTCACTTGCTCTCCATCTTATTTAAAGGACAGATAAAGAGCTTTAAAACAAGTAACTCTTTTACTTTACGTACAGCAATACAGTTTACATATCAAATAACACCATAATAGGGATTTGTATAATTTTAGAAGATAAAGGGGACATTTTTTATTTTTATTTTTTTTTAATTTTTTGAGACAAAGTCTCACTATGCTGCCCAACCTGTTCTGGAACTGGCTGGCTTCAAACTCACAGAGACCTTCCTGTCTTTGCCTCCTAAGAGCTGGGATTAAAAGTATGTGCTGTCACCTCCCATGCTCTCCCTCTCTCCCTCTCCCTTCCTCTTCTCTCTCTCTCTCTCTCTCTCTCTCTCTCTCTCTCTCTCTCTCTCTCTCTCTCTTTTGAGACAGGGTTTCTCTGTGTAGCCCTGGCTGTCCTGGAACTCACTCTGTAGACCAGGCTGGCCTCGAACTCAGAAATCCGCCTGCCTCTGCCTCCCAAGTGCTGGGCCCCTCTCTCTTCTTAACATAGGGTCTTGCTATGTAGCCTTGCCTGGTCTAGAACTCTCCATATAGACCAGGCTGGACTTAAACTCATAAAGGTCAATCTGCCTCAACCTCCTGAGACCTGGGGTTAAAGGCCTATGCCACCACACCTGGCTCTGGCTCATTTTAAAAGACTTAAGTGTGCAGGATTGTTTTATGTCAACTTGACACGAGCTAAAGTCATCAGAGAGGACAGAGCCTCAATTAAGAAAATGCCTCCATAAATTCGGGGTCTAGGAAAGCCTGCAGGGCATTTTCTTTATTAGTGATTGATGGGGAGGGCCCAGCCCATTGTAGGTGGGGCCATTCCTGAGCTGGTGGTCCTGGGCTCCATAAGAAAACAGGCTGGTGGTTGATAGTGACACATACCTTTAATCCCAGCACTAGGAGAACAAAAGCAGGAGGGACTCTGTAAGTTCAAGGCTAGCCTTGTCTACAGAGTTGAGATCCAGGACAACTAGGGCTACACAGAGAAACCCTGTGTTGAAAACAAACAAAAACAAAAAACAAAAAGCAAGCAAGCTGAGCACACAGGGAGTAGTCCAATAAGTAGCACCCTCCGTGGCCTCTGTCTGCATCAGCTCCTGCCTCCAAGGTCCTGCCCAACTTGAGTCCTGTCCTGGCTTCCTTTGATTATGAACTGTGATGTGAAAGCATAAACTGAATAAAGCCTTTCCTCCCAAAATTGCTTTGGTCATGGTGTTTCATCACAGCAATAGTAACCGTAACTAAGACAACAGTGAAGTCTATTGACTTTTGAATAATTAACTTACATACCTAAAATAAACCTGTTAGTCTTCCTATACTTTGTTGTATCTAATTTGGCAAAATTCTGAGGAATTTTGAATATTTTTTAAATTTATTTAATGGGAGTGAGGGTGGGTGGTGAACGTCACACACACCTATGTACTGCAGCACACGTGTGAAGGTCAGGGAACAACTTATGAGAATAGTTTTCTCTTTCTATTATGTGGATTCTGGTCACCAAACTCAAGTCACTAGACTTGACATCAGGAACTTTAACCATGTGGGTGCTGGGAACTGAACCCTGGTCCTCTAGAACAGCAGCCAGTGCTCTTAACTACAGAGTCATCTCTCCAGCCCTGACAGAGGCTTTTAACATACTTCTCAATCCTGTATACCCTATTTTATTCTCTTTAATAATTAGTACTTCTTTGCTGATATTCTACCATTTTTATATTCATTCATAATCACTCCTAAACATTTTTATGATAGATACTTTGGCATCTGTGTCAGACCCAGCTGTGGTGATGTACTCTTTTAATCCCAGGACTTGGGAGGAAAGGCAGGAGAATCTCTGTGAGTTCCAGGTCAGCCAGTGAGACCTTGTGTCCAAAAAAGGGGAGAGACTGGGGTACATAGCTCAGTGGGTAGGATGCTTGCCTAGAATGCACAAGGCCATGGTTTTGAGCCCCAGGACTGCATACACCAGCATGGGGACACATGCCTATAAGCCCAGAACTACGACAGTAGAAGCTGGGGATCAGGAGACTAAGGTTATTATCAACTTAGAGAAAAGTTGGGGCTAGCCTGGACTACATGAGACCCAGTCTAAAACAAACCAAAACAACCAAACAAACATGATGTAAGTGCCAGAAACACTCTGGGACAGGTCTTCAATGCTGTTATTTTTCGACATAGTGGGTGAAAAAAAATCTTAATAAGCCCACAGGTGAAAGCAGCCAGTTTCCACCCTTTCATCAGGGACAGCTGCTGAGCGCTGCTGGGGCTGCATACTGACCACAAATGCATCGGTTTTCAACCTGTGGGTCACAAGCCTTTTGAGGGTCACATGCTGGATATCTTGCATATCAGATATTTACATTAGGATTCACATCAAAATTACAGTTATGGAATAGCAACAAAATAATGTTATGGCTGGGGGATCTGCATCAAAAGTTTGCAGCATCAGGAAGGTCGAGAACCTCTCCTCTAGTGCAAATGCTTGTTAACACGGCTCTGACTGATCATGACACCTGGTGCAGGCAGCCACTGACATGTGACACCCTGGCTACCTTGGCCCTTGTTTACTGCTCTGCCCACTTTCTCACACCTGGGCCTGCTGCGTGTTACACCCCCACGTGACAGCACCTGCTTACCTGCTCCATCCTTTATACAATTTATGTGGATATATTTATGTGTGTGCATGTTTGTGTGCATGCAGGTGCACGTGTGGAGGCCAGAAAACAACCTCTGGCATCATTTTTCAG